>NW_024425564.1:23080784-23258658 GCF_017311325.1 Ursus maritimus
GGGGGGGGGCAAAAGCTGCGGAGGGAATGAGGCGCCTCCCCCTAGCATTTCCTCTCACGCCCACTTCCAACCTAGGAGGCTTTTGGTTTCTGCTTTTGTTGTTTTTAAAATTAAAAGTTAAACCCAGGAAGCTCTGGATCAGACTTTTGCGTTGCAGTTCGGGTAAGTTTTCTCTCGGTTCTTTTGTCTGGCGTCTGGCTTGGCAATACCCTGGGCGTGGGAGCAGAGTTGGCAAAGCGAGCGGGGGAAGGTTTTGTCGCCGGGTCGCCCCGAGGAGGAGGGGATTCGGCCGGTGGACGGGAAAGCCCGGCGCGCGCGGAGGGCGGAGGGCGGAGGGCGGAGGGGAGGGACGGGCCTCGGCGTGACCCGGCGGCCGGCGGGGAGGAACCTCCGGGATCTCCGCGTGGCGGCGGCGCTGCCGGGCCGCGCGCAGGGCGGAGGGCCGGGGCCGCGGGGCCGCGCCAGGGGGGAGCCCGAGCCGGGCCCGGCCGGGCGGCCGCGTGGGAACCGGGGCTGGGGACGCGCGGGCGGCGGTGGTGGCGCGGAGCCGGGTGGTCACGGCGGGACGGCCGGGGCCCGCGACGAAGCCCCGGGGTGGACTTGTGTTCTCCCCAAACTGCTCAGCAAGGAAAATGTGTGTAGAGCCCTGCCATGACACTGCCCTCACTTGAACCCCACTCCCCGAGGGGGGTGCCAAAGCGTTCACATGGCCAGCAGGGATGCAGCTGGAGAGAAATAGGGCCCTGGGAACCCCCTTCTTCTTCTTCTTCTTTTTTTTTTCCCCTGAGTATGGTCACCTCCCCCGTTGTTAACAGAATTTTTGACAGTTCAAACGGCTGTTTACCTTTCACATTTATCTTCTGGTTAAATGTGTGTGTGTGTGTGTGTGTGTGTGTGTGTGTATATATATACACACACATATACATATATATATATTCCCCCCCCCACATTCCCATACCATTTGAGAAACTGTATTTAATTTGCCACAAAACAAGTCGAAACTAGCTACTTTACCGGTTAGCTGGATTTCCCTGCGTTCTGATAAGTAGGAAGTTAGAACTGCAGGCAGAATTAGGAAAAGAAATTGCATTTAGAAAATTCGAAACTAGGAAATAGGCAACTGTTCCGTATTGCATCTATTTCAAAGGAAAGTTTAATATTGATTTGCCACTCAAGAAATTTAAGTTGTGAGCCGTCTACTTAAGAAAAAAGCTTTTTAGCAAGCTGAAATGGCAAAATTATCTATTATAACTCCAAACTGTATGCTTCATCTGTTAGAAAGATCACAGCAAATGTTGTGTTCACAGTGTGTATTTGTTATGTCCACCAACCATTGGTTTAAAAATATATTCAGTCAGTAAGCATTTTGGTTTAGCAAGTGACACCAAGGAGAATTAATCATTATCAAGCTACCTTAATCTTTATCCTCTGACAGGTTAGATATACTCGAACATTTAAATGAGTGTTTATCTTTTATTCAAATGCCCAGTTGGGAAGTTACATTACATACTTTTTGTGATTGCAATCCATTAGATATCATTTACTTTTACAAAAGACAGATGATTACATCACGTTGAAGATTTAAAGATTGCATTATCTCATCACCAGGTTGGAAGTAGAGTATGCTAAACAACATTTCAAATGGCGGCAGTTGTTGGGTGACCTTTTCTCTTGCGACCAAATTTAGTTTTTAATAGGCATAGTCCCCCCTTTAGGTGACTTCACTTTTGGTTACAAGCTCGCCTTTATTGAGTATTCCATTTTTAATCATTCCCATTTTGGTGCATTAAGCTTTTCTTAGCTCCAATGAGCTAGAGGTAGGATTTCCTCAGGGGAATTTTTGGGGTCAACCCTAGCAGGAAAAGCCTAGATATCTTTATGGAAGCCCCAGGGAACAAAACAATTCAAGTTTGCACAGATGGCCCGCGTAGTGGGTGTACGGCCGTTTAGCATTTTTATTCCTTAAAAGGGGAAAGCAGTTTGGTTTAATCTAAGAAATTCTTCTGCATCAAAATTTTTGTTTTGTTTTATTTCTCCCAAGTTCAACGTGGCTCCTTTAACCAGTCACTTTTGCCTGCTTCTTTAGGTATACTTGTGGAATTTCTGAGCTCCCGATTTCTAACATTCTTTAGTAGTTCTAACCCCGAAAACTTTCTTCGTTACCCAGGTCCAGCCCCTCCTGATTTATTTCCATAGATTACCACTCCTTGCTTCCTCTACTGCTTTCTAGCAGCAAGGGTCAAACTCTGGTTTATGATAATTACTCCCTCTTCCCCCTTTCTCTTCTCCTCGGCGTCCCAGGAGCCAGTCCCGCTGCCCAGCCCCGCACCTCCCTTTCCGACCCCAAAGACCCCTCACCTCCCTGCCCTAAGCTGTCAGGCGGACAGGCAAGGGTTAACTGCGCCGGCAGCCCCGGCTCTGGGAACCACCAGCGGGTTTTGGAGCGGCCTCTGGAATAACCTTGGCTTCCCTCAGTCTTTTAATAGAACATCCGCCACCAAGAAGTGGTTTCGGTTCAGGGTTAATAATATGTCCCCTTCCACCCTCCAAACCAACACCCCGCCCCCCTCCCAGTTTTTTTTTTTTAAGTTGTTTTTCAAAGTTAATGAGTTTCAAGTTTCACAATGACTTTCCCCTTCCCTCAACGCGTTGCTGAGGAAACCCCCTTGGGGTCCCCCCCGCCCTCCCTTCTCCTATCCCCTCCCCCATTCGGCCCGGGCGGGGGGCGGGACTGGGAGACCCCATGACGTCACCGGCCCGGCCCACATCCTCCTTTAGAAAGTAAAGAGACGGTAAAGAGAAACTACCGCCCCGCCCGTCCCCGCCCCTCTTCCCGGACCAACCGCCCCCAACTGCGCGACCCGGCCAGGCCTTCCCCAGGCCGCGTGACCGGCTGAGCCCGCCCCTCCGCCCCCGCCGGGCGCCAGTCCCCGAGCCGGCGCGACCCCGGGCTCCCGCCCCCCCCCCCCTCGCGTCCCTAACCCCGCCCCTCCCCCCTCGGGCCGCGCCGCCGCCTCCTCCCCCCCTTCCCGTCCCTGCGGCGGCCGGGCGGGGCGGAGCCGCGGGGCGGGCAGCGAGAGGGGGGGAAGGGGAGGTGCGGCCCGGGGCCCGCCCCGCCGGGGAGACCCGGGGCTCCGGGCTCCACGCGAGCCCCGACCGGGGCACCCATCCCATCCCCACCCTGCACCGGGCTGCGGGCCACGCCTGTCCACTTGGGCCTCCTCGCCGGCGGTGACCCCCCTCCCCTCCCCCGCCGAGCCCTCGCTGGGGGACGCCCCCTCCCCCGCCCGCGCGGCGCAGCTCGCGGCCTCCCCGCCCCCCGCCCCCGGGGATCCCCTGCTGCCCCGCCCACCCGCGGGAAAGCCTCGGACCTTCGCCCTCCCTCCCCCGCGCCGCCTGGCCCGCGCTCCTCCCGTCGCCCCTAAAGACGCTAAACGTGCCCTACTCTGCCCCGGGGAGAGGTAAAGCCCGCGCCCTCCCTCCGCGCCCCGGGCCCCACGGCCCCGGCGGCCGCTCTCCCGCCTCGCCGCCCGGCCCCCCGCCGCCCCCTTCCCGGCGGCGGCGGTCATGCCGCGGCCCGGGGCGCCGGCGAGCGCGGCCGCCTCCCCCGCCCGGCGCCTGCGGCCCCCGCCCGCGCGCCCCGCGCTTCCCCCCCGCCCCCCGGCCGGCTCCCCTGTTTAATATTTCAGCGCTGGGTGGTGTGAGTGCCAGTCGCCGGCCTCTAGTGTGGCTGCTGCTGGGGCGGCGGCGGCGGCGGGGAGGGGGACGGAGCCCAGGGGCCGGGAGCAGCAGCGGGAGGAGGCTATGTTTGTGTTTGGGGTTGTCAAGTGAAGGAGGGATCCCGGGCGCCGCCGCCGCCGCCACCGCCGCGCGGGGGTCGCGGAGATTCCGAGCTGCGGCCGCCGCCATCAGCAGCGCAGCTCCTGGGCCGGCTGCAGCGGCAGCGGCTCCGCCGGGCGTCCTGGCAGCAGGTTCGGCGCGGGCTCCGCGGCGGGGGCGCTGCAGCTGGGAGGGCGGCGGGGGGGCCATCCGGAGGGGGGGGCAGGACCAGTTCTCCCTCCGCGGGCGGGGGGCGTGCGGGCGCGCGTGTGTGTGTGCGTGTGTGTGCAACTGCCGACCTTGCAGAGGGGATGGCTGCGTGCGGGAGAGACTTGCCACTTCTGGGCGCCCTCGCCGCGCGGGAGCGGCCTGAGCTGCGGTCCTGCGAGGCCAGCAGGTACGGAGGGACCCAGCCTCCCCACCCGCGTTCCAGCCGCAGACGCATTTTGCAAGAGGGTGGGGGGTGAGGGAGACCAGGCCTCGGCTTCCCAACCTCCCGGCTTTGTGGCTTTCTTTTCCTTTCGTTCTTTGCTCTAAGTGCCTGTTTACTCCCAGCCACCTGGGTAGTTTCTTTCCGGGTTGGGAGTAAGCGCCTGCAGCAGTTGGGAAGTGGGAGGTGGGTTTGGGCGCGGGTCGGCTCAGGCTCGCCTTGGGGTCGGGCTGGGGAAGGAGTTGCTGCTGGAGAGGGGAGGGGGCGGTGGCGGAGCCGGCGGCGAGGAGGAGTCTCAGGGCTGCCGCGCTCGCCTCATCCCGTCCTCCTCCTCATGCTCTCCGCATCCACTCCGGGCTCCTTCCTGAGCTGGCACTTCCATTCCCCCTCCTCCTGGCATGCGAAGCGCTTTGTTCAGTGCAGCGTTGCAGAGGGGTTTTCCCAGGCTCCGCCCTCCACATTCATTCATGTTTTTTCTCCTTGCAACTGTCTTTACGCTTTTTGATCGTGTCATGTTTTTGCTCCATGTAGTATTTATTTCTTTCCTGTAAAGGAACGGTTTATTACTCGTCGTAGTCGCTCCAGTGCCGCTGTCTTTGCATATACTCACTTCCCCCCACAAGGATTTAAACATGGGATGGACAGCTAGGGACAGTGGGTAGGCAGGGAACGGGGTAGCAGAGAGCTGTTACTGATTGAGAATTTGCATATTTTATATTTATGCTCCTGATACGGGATCACGTGATTATATTACATTCGGAGTTCACGCTTTAAAAACTTCCAAATATCGTGACCATTTAAAAGCTTTAAGTTTAACAAGGAATGTAGTTAAGCGGTCACACAATTTATTTGGCCCTGATGTCTCTGAATTCTCTATTGAATCAAGCTTCGTGAATCGGATGGTGGATGTCTTTACTGCAGGGAGTTGAGGAACCATATCTTACAGATCATTTAGCACGGTGCTAGAGAAAGTATGTAGTATTTGGCCATCATATTTCTTATTCTCTATGCAGTTAAAAAAAATTGCAAATAGTTTTGTGCAGTGCCCACGCATAGCCTTATCGGGTAAAATACTGAAGTTAATTGTAGCCTCCTTAACTTCTGTTTCTTCTCTGCTATAATGAAGCCATAAATTTCTAAAACCTTATACAGGGATATTAGATCCAGCCTTTCCCATATGGGCTTTCTTAAGGAGAATTAATATTTGTGTATTTTTGTGTGCCAGGCAGTGGGCATCTACATTATTTAGTGTACACCTTAAACAACCCTGTGAGGTGGATACTACTTCCCAGTTTTACAATTGGGAAATCTGATCTTCAGAGAGGTTAAGTGCCTTGAACACAGTAAGGGGTAGAGCCTGGCTTTGAACCCAGTCGGGTTTGACACCAAAATGTATAGTCATGACTTGTGCTCTGCAGCCTCGTGAATAAAACCACAGAATACCTATTATCTCTGCTGAGGAAGTAAGCACGGAGAGTAACTGAGTCCTGTGGTGCCGCATTGTTGTTGAGTTGCTGACCACGGGCAGGTTAGGCAACGTCTCCCCATCTCATCTTCTTATCTGTAAAGTAGATAAATGATAGCTATCTTACCAGTTATTATTAAGATTGGATTAGATAATGTGTAGAAAGTGCATAGGCACCCTGCAGAGGCTCAGTAAGTGTCTGTCGTTTCTCCTACGGTACTGGGTGTAACAAGCTCTAAACAAAGCATTCCTATCCCATTCTTGTGTCTTTGCTTAGTGATGAAACGTAATTTCATGCTTAACATGATCAGCTTTATTCCAGGAAATTAAAACTAAAGTTTTAGTTCTAGGATCCTTGCGGATCTTGTGGAAGAGGAGACAGAGGTGACTGATTTGGGAGGAGGGAAGATCAGCTTTTGAATTACTGTTGTTTTGTCATATTGCATTTCCGATCACTGTTTTTCGAATGTATAAGTCAGGACAGACCAGGTCATGCTGCAGTAACAAATAACTCCCAAACCACAGGCACTTAAAACAACAAAGGTCTCTTTCTTGTTTCCACTACGTGATCATGGTAGGTTAGCAAGAGCTCAGCTCTGTGTTGCAATACTCACTGTCTGGAACAGTGCCTGTCCCATGGCAGAGGGAACAGAGAGTGCTGGAGGATTTTGCTTTGATAACTAAATGGCATGGCCCAGAAACAGTGCATATCTCCTCCACTCTCAGGTCATTAGCCAGAACTGGTCACACATTGTAGCTAAACACAGGGAGGCATAAAGTATAGTGCTGGCACAAGCCTAGAAGAAAATACTGGAATAATTGGGGAGCAGCTCCAATAGCAACCACATGTATTAACTGAATTAATTTAGTAAAACAAGATGAATGGGACATGGTCCTTGTTCCCAAAGAGCTTATGGACCAATAGACATATTACATACAGAATAACTCTTTTATAGCCTGATGCTATTCTTAATCGTACCATGTGACGTCACTTTAAAACACAGTGGAGTGAATCTTTTTCACTCTTCTTTGATAAAAGCACAGTGATTTTCTTTTTCTCTTTTCTTAATGAGAAAGCCCAGAGAGTAGCAAAATGAGATGCCCTGCGGTTAATTAAAAGTAAGTAAGCTTTGGCAGGTGTCTCTAGCTTGGTTATCTTTCATTGAGTTATGGTTGGTGCTGAACTAAGCCATGACTTTTGAAGTGTCTTTTTTCCTTTGAAGGTAGTAAAGTGTGATTTTTTTTTTCTTCCTCAGCACATGGATTAATTGATAGATGTTGAGTTTATGGAGCTACCTTTTTGTGACCTGCTCTTCCTACAGTTTCTAAGAAGAAAAAGGGGCCCCTGAATCAAAGAAGATGCCTCGAACTAAACAGATTCATCCCAGGAATCTAAGAGGTAAGGCTCTGCATTGAAACAGAAGTAAGGTTTACAGTAAATCTTACAATAAGGTAATCCTTGGGTGACAGGGATGGCAGCTTGCTAGATGTTGACCCTGGTCCATGGTGAGCGCCCGGAGGTCTCCATTTCTCTCGTTCACTTCCGGTGTTCCTGCACAATTCCCGTCTCTCAGGAAATGTTTCATAAGTATTTGTTGAATGAATTAATCGAATTTGACAAAATTACAGTGCCCTCCCAACGATTAGTGTGGGTATGAAAGTGAGACATTTACTTTCTCTTAACAGAGACTGTGTTTGCCTGGAGGAACCTGAAATGAATAGTTGGATATTCTTTGCCAACATGTTTTTTTTTTTTTTTTACCCCTCCCCTGTACTACTTTTGAGATTTATTTCTGTATGACTCTGTATATTAGATTATCAAGAAGCGAAGAGAGTTGTAATTGACATTAACTCAGACCAGTATTTGCAGAACTCAGAGGCAACATGACCTATTTTCCATGAGGAAGCAATCAGTCAAAATTACATATGCTATGTACATTTCATGCAAAGGTGAAAAATCCTTCACTGTAAAGAGAGATTTTAATTTTAGAAAAGTAAGCTTATTTTGGTTAATTGTTTTAAAAGATGTATGTTGTTCTAATGTGTTATATCAAGGGAAGAACAATTACCTTTTATATTCAGTTTTAGTAGGTAAGGGTATAGCCCCGCTATGCAAAGAATAGTTACAGCAAATACAAACCCCAGCGGAGTGAAGTATTTTACAACATATTTACTACTACAGAAAAAAATTTACAGGCGCGTGCAAGGTAAAAAAATAACTTAAAGATCAAACAGATTAATTGGAAGATATTTCTTTGTGAAATAAATTTGGCCAGTCACTGTGGTGTGATCACTGAAAACGTGGTCAATTTTGTGGCCTCCTCGAATCTGGAACAGTGCGTGTTTCCTGTCTAAAGAGTACACGAACTCTGTGTTGGCATAGGTGGCTGCCTCAGACCAAGTTCAAATTGATGATTATAGCACCGGTGTTCAATGAGGTGAGGATTTAGATGGCAAATATTAAGTCTTGTGTGTCTAAGTCTGGTTTTTCAGAGTCATATAGAAAATGTCGCGAATGGACCATGTATTTGCCTGTCTGTCTCACTAGAACCTGAGCTCCCAAAAGTAGGTCCTTTCTCCCACTTACTCACACTCCTGGCAAAGCCTTCACACTCCTGGCTGCCAGCTGAGGTGGGCATTTGGAGTTCTGGACCCAGCTTTTATAATTCATCTGTCTAAAGAGGGTGGCCCTATTCTAGTGTGCACAAAGGCAGCCTGGGGCCTGTAGATGCCTTAGCCCAGGACAGGTCCTGGCAGCTAACAGGAGCCCAGATAGTTGTTGAAATGAATACCTGATTGAGCTTAAAGTATCGTTCATTAGGTGATAAGTAGTAAACATTTCTCGTATTTAAAATATATAGAGGCGTACTTGGGAGTTATTGTAGATTCTCTTCCCGAACACTGCAGTAAAGCGAATATTGTAGTAGAGTGAGTCAAATGAATTGTTTGCTCTTCCAATTAATGTAAAAGTTATGTTCACCCTCTGCTGTGGTCTCTGAAGTGTGCAATAGCATTGTTTTTTAAAGCGTACATACTTGAATCAAGAAAAATACTTTCTGCTAAAAAATGCTAGTCGTCATCTGGGCTTTCAGCGGATTGTAATCACTGATCATAGATCATCATAGCAAATATAACAGTAATGGAAAAAGCTTGAAAGATTGCGAGAATTACCAAAACGTGACAAAGACACACGAAGTGAGCAAATGCTGTTGGACCTGCTAACCCCAGGGTTGCCATAGACCTCGAATTTGTAAAAGACACTGTCTGCAGAATGCAGCAAAACAGAGCACAATGCAACAAGGTGTGCTTGTACTTTCTAATATTCTAGATCACATGGCGATCCAGAGAAATGCAGATGTTAAGCCACAGACTATTGTCCTTTCTGTACCAAATGTACAGCCCACTGGATCGTTGTTGAACCGTTCCTGTTGCACTGTTCTAGGAGGTAGGGATAAAATGATCCTCAAAACTGGACCCTGAAAGAGCTTGGAGTTGAGGAGGGGAGACGGGTACACATACACCCGTGCCCGTGTCGTGAGGGAAGAGCAGAGGTATGGAGCTTTCACAGAGGTGGGGTGTCATACTCTGTCCTGATCGTGGGGCAGTTTGGCACGGGGCAGCGTGGGAAGGGAAGAGAAGCAAAGGTCCCATCTGAAGTAGGTTCTTAGGGCTGAGAAATTATCCACAAAGCTGGTAAGACAGGGTGAGTGCATTTCGTCCTGGGGTAGGAGCTTAGGTGGTGACTTGGGGAACCCAAGACAGTCTAAGTCCTTCTCCATTACTAGAGCATACAAAGTTCCGTCCAGGGGGCACGGGGGGGTGGGTGGAGAGGGTGGGAGATTGGGGTGGGAGAATTAGAAATCAGATCCTGAGGGTCCACCAAATCCGAGTCTAAACTTAGTATGTAGAGCTAAAACATCGAATAGGAAAGCTGGCTTATTTTCCGAAAATTAAGATGTTNGTGGGAGAGGAAGAAGCAGGCTCCCAGTGGAGGAGCCTGATGTGGGGCTCGATCCCATAACGCCGGGATCACGCCCTGAGCCGAAGGCAGACGCTTAACTGCTGTGCCACCCAGGCGCCCCAGAAAATTAAGATGTTTTTAAAGTTTTCTGAGAGAATTTGAAATAAGTTCATTTCTGGCCCGACATTGAGAGTTTCAGAGTTGCTTCACTAAGGCAGTAATGACTCAGGCACCGAAAAGCAGATCAGAGTAGATGAGCACAAGGCAACCTACCAGAGCCACGTTGGTGGGACCTGCAGACTGGCCAGGTCCAGGGGCGGGGGGATGGACTGGAGGCTTGGACAGCACTTCCTGGGAGAGGCGTATCTGAGCCCGTGAGCTGACTCAGCAGAGAGGGATGAAGGCGAGGCTGTACCTGTCCGGGAAACCCCACTAAGCAGAGGCACAAAGGCAAGAAAGTGCTAAGGTGTAACACTTTTAGAATTTCTGCTTCCTTTCTAAAACTGTATTTGAGGACTGTATCCCCAGACACAGGTTGGGGGTTGAAGTGAGCAGCTACGTCCTGAATTGCAATTCCTCTGTTAAGCCTGAATAAACTGATTTTGCTGGTAAAAAAAAAAAATAGGAAAAAGAAAAAAGTAAGTAAACACTAGCTACTAAAATGAATTCTTTAGCATTTATTTTGTGTCTCCCTGTGACTGTTGAAATACCATGTTTGTTTTGCCTTACCGGTCACCCACTGCTTTGACTAAGGTCACCCACTGCTTTGACTAACGGAAGACCTACCGCATAAGTTAGCTATGAAATGGGGAGAGAGGAACTCGGGAGACCAGAAAGCCAGTCACAGCCCCCCTTGCTCTAGTGAGCACGTTGCTCAACGCTACTTTAAACACGTTGCTTCTTTTCGGGCTTCCTTGGAACCTAGTCTGTGAAATATTTGTCCTGTGTCTGGTAATTAAGTCAGTAATAAAAGATTTATACTTAAATTATATGTTTATTATACTTTCGTGGCAGTTTTAACTCTTAAAATATCATTTTTCTTTGATGTATTCTGTTCTTCAACTGGTATTGGTGTAGTCCTAAGGCTGTGCACAGCCGTAGGGTAATCCTATTCTAACTTTCTGGAAAATAAATTTTATTTGGGGGAAAATATGTATACACACACATGTGTGTATGTATTCGTGTATTAAAATATTATACAGGTCATACATGAACACACACAATTTGTATGAATTTAAATGAGGCACGCACATGCAATGCTCCTGTAGGAGTTGGAATTTACGCTTCTCTGCTGTTAGAGGTCCTTTAGTGGAAAAGTATGAGAATTGATATGTTAAGGGCATGATATGAATTTGGGGCAAAACTGAGACAGAGTTAGAACTAATGGGGAATCTATAGATTGTAGGAGTAGGGTTTGTCGAATTCTAGTGTCTTTACCCTTGGTTCTGTAAACCAGATAGAACCTTTGACTTTGGTGCCTGTCTGCATGGAGCAGGTGGGTAGAGCTTAACACTGACATATCCTTTTTTTTTTTCTTAAGATTTATTTATTTTGTGGGGGGGGAGAAGAAAGAGAGGGGGAAGCAGACTCCTCGCTGAGCGCAGAGACCGACACGGGACTCCATCCCAGGACCCTGAGATCGTGACCTGAGTCGAAATCAAGTGTCAGACGCTTAACTGACTGAGCCACCCAGGTGCCCCTCCTGACTGACATGTCCTTCGTGAGGGTGAATGAGAATTTCTGAAGCGCATGAGGGAAGCACTTGGTGTTCAGAAGCAAGGCTTTGTATGCTGTGGTAGGTTCCCTGGAGAAGGGCTCTTGGCCACTATGTGGCAGGCTCTGGGGCTGGAGCTCCCACGTGTGGTCTCGATGAATGTGCCAGCAGGGCAGTGCCCCCTTGCCAGCAACCATTCCTTTCTGATCAGCCATCTCCCCCGCCTTCCCTGGCCTGTGCTTGGACTCCTGTAACCTGAATGGAGGAAACGGGGACTTGCTGGGGTTCCATGTCAGTCCTCTTAAGAGAAAGGGCTGTTTTTCTGCTATGCCAGTCATCATCGTGAATGTATTTTCAAAACTTTGGGGAAGAAAGAAAATAGGTATTTTAGTTGAGTTTGGGCCTAGGGTTTCAAAAGCTGATGTACTTTAAGATGGGAAGTCAGTGTAGAAAATACCAAGTGTTAACCTTTCGCAAAAAAGGTGAATTTTTTTAACCTTTAGCAAAACATTTTTGGGGAATTTTGGTGTGGCCGTTTTTTATTTTTATTGGTTGAGTATGTTTGGCTCTGGACACACTGCTTTATTATGCGGTGAGAAGTAAAGGGTGAGGGCCACACACGGGGTCTGTGGATGCCCGTCACCTTGTAAAATGGAGTCCAAAGTCCCGAGTTTGGCTCGGACACAGTTTGGCCTTCTCATTCTCCTGTGTTCTGATGAATAACCTGCCATCTCAAGGGCTCAGCACGCAGGTCCAGCCTTTCTGTGCTTGCTCTTCATTCTGAAAAGTATTTCTTTCCCCTTCCCATTTCTACGCTGTTTTCTTATTCTGCGTGGGAGACATCTTTGCCAAAGAAGATTTCTCTTCCTCTTCGAGCTCCGCCCTCTCCCTGTCTCCTGCCTTCTCGCCTGCCCCCCGTGCCCCCCAAGACACACGGCGGGCCTCCATTGCTTCTGTCTGTAGGTACCTCATTGAACTTGTGATACCGCATCATAATTATTCTGCAGATGTATCATCTTAGCCGGGTATAACTTACATGTCAAAAGAGCATGTTTTACTCACCGATCTGTGTTCAACAAAAACGTATTTGCGTTAGCTTATTAGCATACTAGAGGGTTAAAGATGATTTGTACTCTCGAAATTTATTTACACTTCTGAACCTTGATTAGCAAATGCTTCTTGTGATCCCTGGTAGCCTCTGATTAAGAAACCTGTTATGATACAAAATTGTCATCGCGGGAGCCAAGTCATTGCTTGTTAACTTTTGTTTTACTTTAGTTTTTGCCCAAGGATTCCTAGAGTTTATCTCTTTGGTACATTTAATTAACATAATGGTAAAGAGTCTGGCCTCAGGTTATCACTGGCTAGCTGTGCAGCCCTGGGCAAGCCGCGAGTGTTGGTTTCCTCCTCTGCAAAGCGGAGATAATGCGTGAAGACGTAATTGAGCGGGATGCCTGACACCAGGTCAACACTCAGTACAGAGTTGTCGCTTTCTCTCAAAACCTGGTTTGTGCCAAACTCTTGGGTTGCCTGTGCTTTGCAACCAGAGGCCACCCAGAGGCTCGGGGTGATGCTGCTTCGGTGTGCTCGGTGTGAATTACCGACAGGTCCCAGGGGCCTGGCGGTGCGGGGCTTGGGATGTGCAAGAGAGCCATTGCTGCTGGACAGAATTTGGGCAGGACGGTTCTCACCTAGAGTGCCGCCTCCTCAGTGTGTCCGTCTACACAGAGTCCCACCTTACCTCCTGTTTTGAGTCTAGTTCTCAGGAAACTGATGGTGAGGTCTTCTGTTGTAACGGAACTGCCTTTGGAAGCATTCGATGTTCAGGATCCTATAGGATGGAAGTGATGTGCTGTAGGCCACGCTTGCGTTTAGGTTCTAAGACGGGCCCCGCTTTCTGTCTCTTGTGCCCCCATCTCGTGTGGGACCTTGGAAACCCAGTGGGTTTTCAGGATTAATCTGATGAATGGGAATATTTTCATTTGCTGTCAGTGCGTGGACCCACTGCAGTGGCTTGTTTTATCAATCACCCGTCGTGAAGAGAATCTGATGTTTTCTTACGTGGGGATGGTCTGGTTGAGCGTAGAAGTACCAATACGTTTAATTTTGATGATTTTTATTTTTTAATTTTTATTTACTTATTTTTAAAGATTTTATTTATTTATTTGAGAGAGAGAGTGAGCAAGAGAGAAGAGGAGCAGGGGGAGGGACAGAGGGAGAGGGAGAAGCAGACTCCTTGCTGAGCAGGGAGCCTTACTCCTGGGGTTCGATTGCGGAACTCCGGCATCACCACCTGAGCCGAAAGCAGCTGCTTAACCTTAAGCCACCCAGGTGCACCTAATTTTGATGATTTTTAGATGGAATTCCGGCTGTTCATGCACATTGTTTTTCATCTTTGAATGTTAAGTCAGCAGTTCTATATTGACAGCCTTAAGATTTGAGAAGTCAGAAATCTTGTAGGGTAAACAACCCAGGGCTTACTTAAAAAAAAAAAATCTGTAGATGACTGCAGCTAGGAAGGAAATAAGTAAATAACTTACAGTTAAGTTTTTGATGATAAAGGTAAGAAAGGTATTGACGTTATTAGCAGCTATCATGTAAGCAGCCATTCGTCTGACTAGGATAAAAATAGGAGACTAGATTTCATAAAGCAAGCCTCCCATTTGTTTTCGGATCATTATTTTTCAGCTCATACTGAGAGCTTATTTGATGCTTTTGGAAGACTTATTAACATTAACCAAATGCTTTTTTTCTTTTTAAAAGCAAATACAAAGTGTAATAATATGATTAATCAGAGTAATGATTTTATTTTAGATCATCTTTGCACAAAATGTGTTCTGATGAGGTATAATTTTATCTTATCATAGAATGGGAAAATACATAATGTGTATAAAATCTCCTATTATATACATATCTTTTTAAGCTCCACATTTAGAATGCCATGTCATTTGAACACGTCTAGGACAAAGTTGGTTCTTGTGTTCCCTGAAAAAATATTTTATGAATAAATTAAATGCCTTATTTTGTCATTCCCATATTTATTATTTTAAAACATTTTAACAGTACTTCTTTTCATATTAATAATGTGCCAAAATTACCAATGGTGCTCAGGTATTCTTACAAAGCACTCGATATGGGTAAGGATGTTAGCCACTGTTCACCGCAGGGCAAAAAACCTGTAACCAAATCGTGTCCTTTCTTCTCAATACTCAAGTCATTCTTCAGAAGGAAGTAGTTCTTGACTATTAGGCTTTTATTTGGGGTAACAGTGCATTCATTTTGACTTTTTAAAATAAATTTAAGTAATCTTTACACCCAGTGTGGGGCTTGAACTTACAACCCTGAGATCAAGAGTTGCATGCTCTACGGGCTGAGCCAGCCAGGCGTGACTTTTTTTTTTTTTAATTAAGATTTTATTTTATTTGAGAGATAGAGAGAGAACAAATTGGGGGGGGAGGGTCAGAAGGAGAGGGAGAAGCAGACTCCCTGCTGAGCAGGGAGCCCCATGCGGGGCTCAAACCCAGGACCCCTGGATCGTGACCTGAGCTGAAGGCAGCCGCTCAACTCAGGCGCCCCCGAGGCGTGACTTTTTAAAATAAATTTAAAATGTAAGCTTCTTAGAAATTTTCGATGATGAATTCTGTTCTACAAAATATTCTAAGGCCGCGCTGCCACGCTAATGTACTTTAAAAAAAAAATGCAGTGATCATAAACTGGTTGGCTGCTAAATAATGAACTAGAAATAGCAGTCCTTTCAGTGTGACGTGGAATCATGATAGTCTCAGGGTTACTCCTGCTCGATTGATGCAAAGCTGGGCTTTTATGGTACTTGGACATTTGTGTGCGTATACTATTTCTGTGTGCCTGTATGGCTAGAGTATGAATTTACTTAAACATACTTACTGCTTTGCATTTGGTAGTGTGCTTATATATACCTATTTTCCAACTCTTAAAAAGATTCGCCAGTGAAGCAAAGGACCAGATCAGCATGCCATTGCTTAGTATTACAGTATTCAAATAGAAATTAAGCATTCAGTTGGGGCTATGTTTGATAGTTTAAAAATAAGGAAAAATGAACTGAGCTGATACACAGCACAGGGACCTGGAAGGTGGTTGAACAGTGCCAGAGCTGTGTCTGGGAGAAGCCCAAGGTCCGGGCTTCTCATACGCCGCTGCAGGGGAGTCCTACAGCTTGGAAGGAGAGACCTCAGAGGTCATTCAGTTCATCTTCCTCATTTTACAGATGAGAAAGTTGGCCAGAGAAGTTTAAGTGAATTGACTTTGAGCAGCTTATTTGTATCTTATTACAGATATTTGTGGAGGGGTCTTTAGAATTTTCTTTTTTATTTTTTATTTTTTATTTTTTTATTTTTTTATTTTTTTAAAGATTTTATTTATTTATTTGACAGAGACAGCCAGCGAGAGAGGGAACACAGCAGGGGGAGTGGGAGAGGAAGAAGCAGGCTCATAGCGGAGGAGCCCGATGTGGGGCTCGATCCCAGAACACCGGGATCACGCCCTGAGCCGAAGGCAGACGCTTTAACGACTGCGCTACCCAGGCGCCCCTAGAATTTTCTTTTTTAAATCATACAGCTTCCCATAGTTATGTTTCGTTGTGGGCTGGTGGCAAGAGGGACGTTGCGTTTTATCATTTTTTTTTTTTTTAAAGATTTTATTTATTTATTTGAGAGAGAGAAACAGCCAGCGAGAGAGGAAACACAAGCAGGGGGAGTGGGAGAGGAAGAAGCAGGCTCCCAGCGGAAGAGCCTGATGTGGGGCTCGATCCCATAACGCCGGGATCACGCCCTGAGCCGAAGGCAGACGCTTAACCGCTGTGCCACCCAGGCGCCCCGCGTTTTATCATTTTTATGGTAAAAAGAGCTAACCTGTCCACAGGTCTGTGTGCTGGGCTCTATTCGGCATGCTCTTTATATCTTTGTTGATGTAATCCTTGCAACTGGTGAGACAGGGCCTCTTACTGCCCTCATTCTGTAGACATAGGGATGAAGCACAGAAAAGTTGCTGGTTGCCCAGGGTCCCACAGCCAGAAGTCTCCAGTGCCTTTGCTCTCGACTGTCATGCTCATACTTGCTAATGTTGAGAGCAGAGTTTTCCTGATTAGTATGAGCTTGCAAATGCTCTCCATCACAGTTACAGAATAAAGTTTGTCCCGCACTGCACGGAGAGCTGTGGTCACTCAGAAGATCAGAATTTGAAGGCCTTTTCTTTTCCCCCTCTGAGTCTTGAATGGTTGAAATTGATTGCAGAGTTGTGGATGTCTGTATTACTCCAAGCTGGGTTTGCTATTACAAACAGGAACTTCCAAGCTCTTCAAGAGATGTGTACTTACTTATTTACTTAGTAATATGTAGTTGAAAGTAGAGATATCTTGCTCAAACTGGAAAATGGCAGTATTTACTTATTTTTAATGATTATTTATTTTAAAAATTTATCTTTGAAGCGTAGTTGACATACAACGTTGTATTAGTTTCAGGTGTTCAGCATAGTGATTGGACAGTTCTAGACATAGCTCAGTGCTCACCTTGATAAGCTCAGAGCTCATCTGTCACTGTACAACTTTTTTACAATATTACTGACTGTATTCCCTATGCTGTACATTTCATCTCTGTGACTTCCTTCTTTTGTAACTGGAAGTTTGTACCTCTTAATCCTCTTCACCTGTTTTTCCCATTCCACCCCCGCCATGCACCTCGCCTCTGGCAACCACCAGTTTGTTCTCTGTGTTTATGGATCCATTTCTGCTTTTTGATTGTTGGTTTTGTTTTTTAGATTCCACATGTAAGTGAAATCATAATGGTATTTGTCTTTGAACCTAATTTCGCTTAGCATAATACACTCTAGGTCCATCCATGTTGTTACAAATGACAAGATTTCATTCTTGTTTTATGGCTGAGTAATATTCTCTTGTATATGTATACCATATCGTCTTTATTCTTCTGTGAGTGGACTTTTGGGTTGCTTTCATATCTTGGCCATTATAAATAATCCTGCAGTAAGCACAGGGGTATGTGTATCTTTTCGAATTAGTGTTTTTGTTTTCTTTGGGTAAATACCCAGTAGTGGAATTACTGGATCATCTGGTATTTCTATTTTTAAGAAGAATGGCAGTATTTAAATGGGAATCTCAGCCTAACAGTTGAAATTTTAGACATAAATGCTTAAAAACTATTTCTGGGAAAACTAATGTGAAAACATTAAAATTCTAAGTAAAATATAGATGAAAACATTCTGTAATTTTTCCTCATAAGTAGGTATAAAAGAATTTAGAAAAAGTGTACTATTTTAGATATATTTGGACTCTTCTAGATTGTAGATGAAGGACAAATGAAAGAATGAAAGGGAGATGTTATCTGTCTTCCATTTATTTCCACAAACAGTGAAGATGCTGGTATGCTATGCTTAGAGGTAAAAGCTCACACCTAGCCTCCTAAGGGTTTTCGTGTAATATGTCTCCAAACATATGAAAAAGATCAAGGACAATATAAAACAACAAATTTAAGATTAATACGGAACATTGCAGTATGGAACTCTCAAAGGGAAAATGAAGCAGAAACAAACTAGTTGAGATAAATCAATCGGAAAATACTTCTTGGGAGGGGTTAACTTTTTTCCAGATGAAAACCTGAGTGAAGCAGAGTTTTGAGATGAGCTTTTAAAGAAAGGAAGGATAGATTGGTAGAGAGAATAAGTTGTTTTGAGACTTTGCCAGAAGATAGAATGGGGAGAAAATCATATAGGAGTGGTTGTTGACCTGTTTGCTTGATTGGAGTGGATTCTCAATGAACTTAAAAAACTAAACTTTAGGGGCGCCTGGGTGGCACAGCGGTTAAAGCGTCTGCCTTCAGCTCAGGGCGTGATCTCGGTGTTCCGGGATCGAGCCCCACATCAGGCTCCTCTGCTATGAGCCTGCTTCTTCCTCTCCCACTCCCCCTGCTTGTGTTCCCTCTCTCGCTGGCTGTCTCTATCTCTGTCAAATAAATAAATAAAATCTTTAAAAAAACAAAAAAACAAAAAAAAAAAAACAAACTAAACTTTAAGGAAGAATAAAGGAAACTTCTTAGGTTTGACATATATAGTGTATATTTGCGATAATTATAAAATCACCAAGTTGAGTTCTTCTGTAGTAAGTTAAGTATTTATAAAAGATACATCAGAGGCTAGAGACTATCTTATAATACTTTGAAATTTAAAGATTCATTTACTTATTTTGAGAGAGAGCACGCATGCATGACTGGGAGGGGCAGAAGGAGAGGGACAGAGAATCTGAAGCAGACTCCAAGCCAAGCATGGAGCCTGATGCGGGGCTGGATCTCCTGACCTTGAGATCATTACCTGAGCCAAAACCAGGAGTCGGACACTTAACCAACTGCACCACACAGGTGCCCTAATACTTCAAAATTTAAACACAGCCTCCCCACAGGATTTTTAGAGCAGTGAAACTGCTCTTTATGATGCTATAATGGTGGATACATGTCATTATACATTTGTCCAAATCTATAGAATGTACAACCCCAAGAGTGAACCGTAAACTGTGGACTCTGGAGTGATGATGTCCATGTCGGCTCATGAGTTACAACCAGTCTATCGCTCTGGTGGGAGATGTTGATAATAAGAGCGGCTGTGCATGTGTGGAGGAAAGGGGTATATGAGAAATCTCTGTACAGTCCCCCCAATTTTGTTATGAACCTAAAACTGTTTCAAAAAATAAGTATATTCTAAAAAAACAACACCTCCACCTAGGGTCAGTATGATTTGTTGATATCCAGGAAAAGGATGATATGTTAAAAGAATGAGGCAGTCTCTGTCTCTCTGTCTCTATTTCAGAAAATCATCTTCATGCATATGAACAAACCAGCAAAAGAATAATATATGACCTTGAGCAAATAGCTTTAATTTAGTTTCTTCCTTCAAAGCAAGGCATGGGAGTGGGCAGGGGTTGGGGTGGGTGGTATTGTTCTGTAATTTTCTTTTTAGCTTTAAATGGTGGTTATTCTTTTTTTTTTTTTTTTAAAGATTTTATTTATTTATTCGACAGAGACAGAGACAGCCAGCGAGAGAGGGAACACAAGCAGGGGGAGTGGGAGAGGAAGAAGCAGGCTCAATAGCAGAGGAGCCTGATGTGGGACTCGATCCCAGAACGCCGGGATCACGCCCTGAGCTGAAGGCAGACGCTTAACCGCTGTGCCACCCAGGCGCCCCTTAAATGGTGGTTATTCTAAGGCAGGGGTCAGCAAACGACAATCTAATGGTCAAATCCAGTCTTCCACCTGTTTTTGTAAATACGGTTTTATTGGAACTGGGCCACGCCCACTCATTTACATATGCCTGTGCCCACTTTCCTGCTCAGTAGTTGCAAATGGCTCAGAAAGCCTAGAATATTTGCTATCTAACCTTTTACACAGTTTGCTGATCCCTGTCTATGGAATTGAGGGGAATTGGATTATTTATTTATAAACCCCTTTATGTTTGGGAATGAGTAAGAATGTTCCATCTATCTTTAGAGGACTGTAGGAATGAGTTATAGGGGAACTTTGAGGGGCTGCTTTAGTATGTTAGGGTCTGCTCCCTGCTACGCATGATAAGGGAATTCACATTTGTTCAGTTCTAAGAAGAAGAGAGAGCCTTAGAGGTCGAGTTGCTCCTGACAGAAAGATTTAATTGTTCTTGATGTTCCAATGCCAGGATCATGGGTCTCCACTCAAAAGGCCCAGGTCATCAGGGGGCCGTTCTGTTGGAGCAATGTCCTTCTTCCAATTGTATTGTGTCCGTTAGTCACCTCTATATTTAACTCACAGTGGTAGAGAAATATCATAAGCCACTGTTCACAGTCCTGTGGGCAAAGCCACCAAACATTTTGTGAAGGATTGTTCCTCAGAAAAATGGGCCCTGAGAGGCAGTCCTGCCGCTTGAGAGTGGAGTGCTGAGAATGGGACCTGTTATCTGCATGATAACTGCTATTGACACATTAAGCCTGACAATTTGTACTTCAGTTTCAGAGAACATGATTACATTTCTGAATGTCTGAATTCTCAATATTACCTACACCGCCATCTTTAATCGCTAAATAATTCATTATTTCTGGTGGTTTTGGGTTAGTGAAATGAGAGTGAGTGGAGGAGATATTTTTATGTTCTGGTTTTGTTTTACTTAATTTTGCTTAAGTTTAAATACTTTACGTTAAGGATGGGCTCAGTTGAGTTCATAGTAACTACTTCAATAGTTTGAGAAACACTTGAAAGCAATGCTGATTCAGGGCACCTGGGTGACTCAGTCGGTTGGGTGTCTGCCTTTGGCTCAGGTCATGATCCCAGAGTCCTGGGATCGAGCCCCGCGTGGGGTTCCCTGCTCAGCTGGGAGTTTACTTCTTCCTCTACCTCTACCCTTCCCCACACTCATGCTCTCTCTCTCTTCTCTCTCAAAGAAATAAAATCTTCAAAAAAAAAAAAAGAAAGATAGCAATGCTGATTCTCCACAGACACGTTGGTACGTCAGCCTTGTGGTACCTGGTAGCGTTAGCATGTGGCTCAAAAATGGCATGAGATTCAGTATGTTAGCATGGGACCTTTCTCAGTGAAAAGCAGAACCATAGTGGTCATGAAGTGAAGTGAAAACTAAGGGCCACTTTTGAAGCCTCTGCCTGGACTTCTCTAGGCCCTGCTGGGATGGGATGGACACACTGTGGAGTTCAACAGCTCTGCCCGTCTCAGGAAATTTATAGTTGAAGACGCAAAGACCATCATGGCTTACACATGAAAGTGCAGCCAGCTGTACAAACATTTGAGGAGTGGACGTAGAAATAATACTCAATTTACACATGTAAGCAGAGGTGTGACTGCATGGCAGAGCAGTGAAGTGCCTTATTTGGCCTTCTATCCATTGATAGTTTAGGTTTTGGTGGAATTAATGCATATGAGTGATGAGTTACATGCTTCCCACGTACAGTAACATCTTCAAGAATGTAGAGTAGCGTTACATTTTCTTCGAAAAAGTGTGTATTTTAGTCTCCAGGTAGTAGTTTATTGCCTCAGAAACCACTGCACAATATATATTTTTTACAGCTTTTCAAGATCTAATTTACATGCAATAAAATTCACCCATTATAAGTGTACAGTTCAGTGAAATTTAGTAAATTGACAGAGTTGTGCCGCCTTTACCACAGTCCAGTTTTAGAATGTGTTCGTCACCCCCAACATTTCCCTGGGCCTAGTAGGAGTCAGTCATGCTCCCAGGCAGCTGCTGGCCTGCTTTCTGGCTCTTTACATTTGCCTTTTCTGAACCTTTAATAGAATGGGATCACACAATGTACAGCCTCTTGTCTCTAGTTTCTTTCAATTAGCATAATGTGTATGAGACCCACTTACATTGCAGCATGTATCAGGACTTTAGTTTTTTAGCTTTTATTGCTAAGTAGTATTCTGTTATATGCATGTATCTGTCACCTTTGATTGTTCATGCAGGTGATGGACATTTGGATTGTTCTCAGCTTTTGGCTATTACGACTAATGGTGTGAGCAGCGATGCCCAAGTCTGCAGTTAGCTGGAGTGTTCTACAAATGCCACTTACGTCAAGTTGGTTGTTAACATCTGTTTTACCTGACATAATTATAGAGCTTCCAGCTCTCTTAGGATTGCTGTTTGCATGGTATATCTTTCCCNNCCCTTTTACTTTGAGCCCTTGGATTCTTTGAAGCTAAGCTTTGTCTCTTACGGACAGGGTGTTGTTGGAATTGCTCTTTCATTCAGCCTGACAGTTTGTCTTCGGGGGGGCGGGGTTTCATTCCATTCACATTGATGTGCTTATTGTTGGGTATATGTCTGCCATTTTCTTTCTTTTCTATTTGTCTCATACTTTTTTTTTTTTAGATTTATTTATTTATTAGAGAGAGAAGAATGCGAGTGGGGGGGCATAGGGGGAGGGAGAGAGAAGTCTTAAGCAGACTCCTTGCTGAGTGCAGAGCCCAACACAGGGCTCCATCCATGACCCTGAGATCACGACCTGAGCCGAAACCATGAGTTGGACGCTTAACCAACTGAGCCATCCAAGTGCCCCTATTTGCCTCATGCTTTTTGTTCTTCTGTGTGTCTCTGCCTTCTTTTGTGTTAAATATTTTTTAGTAAAAAGTTCCAATTTCTCTGTTCCAGTAGTTGTGTTTACTGTATTTTTGAGTAATATTCTTAGTGATTGCTCTAGACATTATAATATGCCCCTTAATGTATCCCTGTCCATTTGAGAATAATACTACTTGAACTGTGGTAAAACATGGAAACTGTGATCCAGTTTGTCTCTTTCTTTCCTCCTTTATTGCTGTTCTTGTCAAAAATGTTTCGTCCTGGGCCCTGGGTGGCTCATTCGGTTGAGCGGCTGCCTTTGGCTCAGGTCATGATTCCAGGGTCCTGGGATCGAGCCCTACGTCGGGCTCCCTGCTCAGTGGGGCGCCTGCTTCTCCCTCTCCTGTGCTCTCTCTCTCTCTCTCTCAATCTCTCCCTGTCAAATAAATAAATAAAATCCTTAAAAAAAATGTTTCATCCTTTTATGTTATAAAAGCTATACGGTGTTAAATTATGGCTTTATAGAATCTTATGTTTTTTAAAACATCTAAGATAAGAAATAAGAAAAAATAGTAAGAGAGTCTTGTATCCACTGATAATCTTTACCATTTCTGACACTCTTCATTTCTTCATGTGGATTCAAATAATTTCTGTGTCACTTCTATTCAACCCGAAGGACTTGATATAGCATTTTTTATAAGGTGGGTCTTCTAGCAGCAAATTGTCTTTAAAAAAAAAAAAATCATAGAATGCTTCACCCCTCCTCCTCCCCTTTTCAGTTTTGAAAAGTAGTTTCTGGCTGCAGAATTCTTAGCTGATAGTGTTTTTCCCTTTCATCACTCTGGACCTTCCACCGCCTTCTGGCCTCCATTGTTTCTGATGAGAAGTCAGCGGCTTTTTTGTGGTGTTTTTCTCTGTGCACAATGAATTGTTTTTTGCTTGCTGCTTTCAGTTTTTTCTTTGTCAGCAGTTTGAGCACTCTGTGTTTAGGTGTGGATCTCTTTGTGTATATCCTCTTTTGAGTTAATATGGAGTTTAGTGGTTTTTCTTTTTTTTTTAAATCAAATTTGGGAAGTTTTAGGCCATTCTTTCTAAAGATATTTTTTTTTTCACCCCTTTTCCTTTTCTTACTACACATATCTTGGTAAACTTGGTTCACACACCCATGAGGTTCCGTTCATTTTTCTTTCATTTGTTTTCTTTCTGTTCCTCAAATTGGCTAATTTCAATAGAGCTATCATCAACTCTACTGATTTTTTTCTTGTGCCAGCTCAAATTTGCTTTTGAACCCCTCTAGTAAATGTTTTATTTCATTTGTTTTACCTTTCAACTCCAGAATCTTTCATTTGGTTCTGTTTTTTATAGTTTATATCTCTTTATTGAGGTGCTCTATTTCTTGAGTAGGCATCCTATTTTAATTCTTTAATCATGGTTTACCTCAGTTCTTTAATTTTTTGTTTCCGTCAGTTCTTTAAATGTATATATTCATATAATTGCTACTTTGAAGTTTTTAATCTGTTAAACCAAACACTTGGAGACACTAGAGACAGCTCATACTGACTGCTGTTTCCTGACTATGGGTCACACTTTCTGTTTCTCCTCATGTCTCAAGTTTTTTGTTGAGTATTTTACACTTCAGGTAATAGATAGGAGCAACTGTCTTTATTGACTCTTGTCACTTGTGTATTTTGTTGTTGCTGCTGTTGTTTTGTTTGTTTCTTTCGAAATTTGCCTGGAATAAATCTGCAAAGGCTGTCTCTCCCATACTGTGTGGCTGCTGCTGTCCATTCTGGTTTGTTGGTTGGTTGCTTTCTTATTGTTCCTTGAAGCCTAGTATCCTAGGGGTCAACCTCATGGCTCATAGCTTTGTGTTCAGCCAGTGATTGATCAGAGGTTGACCTCAGGTCAGTAGAGCTTTCACTCTGCTGGTGGATCTGTGTGTGGACTGGGGAGCACATCCAGATCTCAGGCAGTTCTCACATCTGCCCTGGCTTTTACTGTCAGCCGAACCCCCTTGCATCTCATTGTGTGTACAGGTGTAGGTTCCGTCGTCAAGGAATGTGTGGGTGGCCTGAGCCCACTCTGGTGTCTACGATGCATACGCAGAATCTCTGCTCAACCTGGGATATCTGTAGAGAGTTCGTCAAGTGTACTGTCGTTCTCTCACCTCCCAGAACTCCCTGTTAAATCTCAGCTAGTCGGCTGGTGTCTTGCTTGCCCTGCTTCATAGCTTCAGGCTAGCAGAGCCTCAGGCCTTTGTGTTCTCCTGCTGATGGGATTGCCACTGCCAGTGCTCTGTATCTCGTGGTCCTGGACTGGCGGTGGCGGTGAAGCTGTTGGTTTCCTCAGCCCACCTTCACAGTTGAACTGCTGCACTGGGGAGCTGGCGGTGAGGGGATGCGAACCACTGCCAGCAGAAACCACGTGGGCTTGTGCTGTGCTGCTCCCGCCTGAAGTTCAGTACTTTTCACAAGGAAATACTCATCAGTTTGTGATTGGCTGCGGTTGATTTCCAGAATGCTGACTGGTGGTTTCTGAATTTTGCCTGGCTTCATAGGTTGTGTTTTGGGGAGAAGATCTGCCTACTTCATTCATTTTGTCATTGCTGCATTTTCTCCGAACCCCACCCTGGCTCCTCTGAACATCCATTTCAGGATGTATTTTAACACGCTTTTTAATCAGGACTGTTCACAGAGACCCATCAAGTTGGCCAAAAATCGAGTTGCTTTTGAAAAGATTCAGAAAGTGAGATGATTGTGCCCTTAGGATGCTAGTGTGGCCATTATTGATCTTACATCCGTACGGCTCACGTAAACACCAGCACACTGGTAACTTTTCGGTCTAGGCCTCCGTCACTGAAAGAGTGGTTTAGTTGGGGGGAAAAATGCAGAGGCTTTGGGGTTTTGGAATTGTGGAATTGGGACCGAATCCTGATTGTGTGATTTACCAGGTCTGTGATTTACAGAGTGCTTTTTGATCCCTGTGAGTGTGGGTTTCCTCACCTTCAATTATGAATAGTAATACCTACCTGAGGAATTATTCTGGAGATTAAATCTAACGTCGAGGAAACATCTGGAGCATAGTAGGTATTCAGTAAATGTTAGCCTGTGGTTGAGAATGCAGTTTTGGTAACTTTCCTTTTTCAGATTATCTGCTTCTTGCTTTATCTAGCTTTCCTTCCTGAGATGGCTTTTCCTTTTATGGGATGATTTCGGTATTTTATACAGTACTGAAGCATACAGTATGTTTTCCTCAGAGTACATTTTGGTCGAATGCTCTTTCCAGGTATCCAAGTGTTCCCAATATTTCACAGTGATTTCCTTTCTAAAATCCAAATGTTATGCGCTTATAAGTGGCAGTGAAACTTTTTATGACCACTTTATGGTGCATGAGCTCATATGTATAAGATTGCCTTTTGGGGAGGTCTATAAAATGAAAAAGTGGATCATTATCTAGATGTTCTCAGGACATGATTGGAAGGGGCAAGACAAGGTCCCTAGTAGAGCTGATCAAAGACTTTTACAGAGAAATTTTCTTGGGTCTTGCTGGAGCACAGCTTACTCTGTTCAACTTTGGAGGCTCTCTCCTCTGATATTTAAGTCCATAGGGAGGAAGTGGTGGCTTTGGTTGCATCATTGGGTTGTAATGTCATTTTTGGTTTGAGAGAGGATATGGTTGGACTAAGGCATATCCAGAGCCTTTTATGAATAGCCATACTTTCCTATGATTTCAAAGCTGAGAAGTTAACAGTGCCTCTTATGTAACATTTTACTTAACTGTCAGAGCGCCCTATGCCAGAATGGTTTGTAATGCTTTTTATCAAATTTTTAAAAATTAAATTTCTAGATGCTGCGTCTTCTTGGAAGCATTCATTTTCTCCCGAAGAATATGTGTGTTGTGGACACTGTGTTTATCACGAGTAATTCTTGAAAATAAACTACTTAAGGGGTACCTCGGTGGCTCAGTCGGTTGAGCGTCTGCCTTCAGTTCAGGTCATGATCCCAGAGTCCTGGGATTGAGCCCTGAGTCAGGCTCCCTGCTCAGCAGGGAGCCTGCTTCTCTCTTTCCTGCTGCTGCTGCTGCCCCTACTTCTGCTCTCTCTCTTTCTCTCTCTTAATCTCTGTCAAATAAATAAATAAATAAATAAATAAATAAATAAATAAAATCTTAAAAAAAAGAGAGAGAAAGTAATTAAGCTATAAGTTTCACAGTGTTGACATTGCAGAATTTAGACCTACAGGAAATCAGGACGCAGAGCTCTCTCGTTGTAAAGTGAAATCAGGAAGTCAGGTACAGAGTGGATGGGATAGTGCAGGTGTTTTATAGGAGTCACCCTGCCCTTGGAGTTGCAGCTGTGTGCTGTCTGGAACCAGGTCTGATCCGGCAACTCACACATGCCTGTCACATGCGTGATACAGCCAAGGTTCGTAGTTAAATGATGGTTTGTCAACATTAAATGGTCTTTTAGCTCCTGCGCTTGTCACAGGAACAAAGCGTGGAGTTACACATGCATGTTGCTTCTATTAAACACTGATACGACTACAGGGTCTGGAGGCAGGTCTGCAACAGGTTTATAAAAATTACTACTTTTGTTCTCTCGGGCTTTAAAAATCAACCCAGTATTTAGGAAAATAATTTTAGAAGAGTTTTTTTAAATAAGGGTTTAAACTTTTTATTCTGTGTAGATTGACTCTCTCTTCTTGTGCACTCACTGAACATCTGATAAGTAAACCGTGCGAAGTACTCTGCCCTCTGAGTGCTGTGGAGGAGACGGAAGGGACTCTGGCACGAATGCCAGCCTCCAAGTCCTGCATTTCAGTAGCAGCAGTAAGACAAGCCCCTGACTGCAGCAAGTACTAGGTGATGAGTGCCATGGTATGATTGGAGTTACTAGGAGAGACCGGGAAGGGAGGCAGTGTTTTTTAGTTGGTAGGGAAGCTATCCCTGGCCCCCGAGAATTCTCTACCTGTTCATTTCAAGCCAGTTCTCGGAGTCCCCATTTTAGTGCACAAAACCTGCACACGCATTTCTGATTTCCCTTCATCATGAAGGCCTGAAAGAGAAGCAGGAAGAAAGAAGCAGGAGTCTCTCATGGGGAAGAGACTTGGTGAAGGAGCATAGCATGGACACTTGGGGTGGTTTCTCCACTTGAGGGCTAAGCCAGGCTGCACGTGGCGTCTGACCTAACCTGTCACCGGAAACACCTTGTATAAGTGCAAGATCCCACTCAGCGAAAAGATCCCGGAGAAACAGCTCGCGTAAGCTCAGGGGCTGGACACATGCTAGACAGATTTGGGAAAAATACCATTTGTGTGAATCAAGCTGCTGGTACCAAATGTATGAAGAACTACTGACACCTCATGGATGTGGATATTATTATTTTTAGTTACATAAAGTGTGTATGCATATGTGGCAGAATCTGTCTGCGCGTGAGTACTATGGACGCATGTATGGTCTTGGCTCACACGGATCTGTGAGTTTAATCTGTGACAATGACAGCTGTTCATTATATTCCCAGGTTATTTGAAAAATAAAATAAAGCCGGAGTATATCTGTTGAGTAACAGCTTCATCTCTCCCAAGGTATCCATATTTGTTTTATAGAATTCGGCTGGTAGGAGTTAGAAGATGAAAACAAGGTGGTAGCATGTAAATAATTCATTATCCTTTTCAAATTTATGTGCATATTGTTTTAGGAAAGAATCACAATCATGGTTTTCTTTTTTAATGCTGTAGTAAGGACAGTGCAGAGAGGTGGAGTGTGACAGGTGAATCTAGATAAGTCGACACTGAGAAATTACATATAGCTCATTTTACTTTTCACGTATCCCTTGCTCTGTGGACTTCTGTGCATATCAGCCAAGTGGGTTGTTTCCAAAATCTATTTCTAAGGTGAATCTTAATTTGCTAACATTTGTAATTTTGGAATCATCCTTTACATACATGAACATCCGTAAACAGGGAAGATCATTACAAAACAGTGTTGAAATTACTGAGTAGGTGCTTGGGGGGTGGGAAGATACTGAAATTTCACCCCACAAAGCAACGTAATTTTTGAAGAGTGGACATATGAAGAACATCAAAATATAGAAAAGTACAGAAAATGGAAAAGAACATCCCAGACCTCTGGAGAGATTGCCTTCTCAGGTTTGTAGAATTACGACTCAGAAATAAAAAGCATGGCAGATCTAAAAATAAAAAGATTTATCTCAGAGATGAGAGTTAATATTAAAATGGTATCTTATTCTAATATATAAGGAAAGGTGATAAGTGAGTGAACAAATTACTCTCAGTAATAAAAAGGGAAAGTTAAAAACTGGAGATAATTTTTATTTACCAATGCATTTGGTATGTTTTTAAAAAAAGCACTCGGGTGCCTGATGTTGGTGGAACAGGTGTAATCATTTGTTGTTGATGACGTGGTGGGGATTTAAAGGTTCTTCAACTTCTTATATACTCAGTTCGTATTCTGCATAAACCCCTTTAAATAAACCCCTTCACCCAGGTGTTCTATTTTTTGAAATTTATCCCAAAGAAGTAATTTGTCAGAGGGAAAAAGATCTTTCCCCAGAGATACTAATTTTACTGTAATCTTTAATAGCGAAATAGTAGAAGTGACTTGAATGCCCTTTAATGTAGAATAGTAAATGGATCTTCTGTACTAACAAACTTGAAAAATGATGGTTTTGAGATCCTGTGGAAACATGAAAAATGCTTGCTGTATGTGAAAACATATGTATAGTATAGAATACGCAATTATATGGCCTTTGTGGATATGCTTCTGTTGGGGTGACAGCAATATGAGAATTTTATTTTATTTATTTATTTTTTTAAAAGATTTTATTTATTAATTTGACATAGAGAGACAGCCAGGGAGAGAGGGAACACAAGCAGGGGGAGTGGGAGAGGAAGAAGCAGGCTCCTAGTGGAGGAGCCAGATGTGGGGCTCGATCCCAGAACGCGGGGATCACGCCCTGAGCAGAAGGCAGACGCTTAACGACTGCGCCACCCAGGCGCCCCAATATGAGAATTTTAAACCATTTCAGATGGTGAGTGAGCATTTGCCACATGACTCTCCATTTCATTTGTCAGGCTGTGTTCTGGGCCCTGCTGTTGACCCTAGGGACGTAGAGCTCCTCAGGGGATGGTGTATGGTCATGTAGATGGACCCTTATACAGCTAACAGTACAGCTTGAAAGAGCGACTTTTCCAGAGAAGGGGATTCGTGAGCTGAGTCTTAGAGAATGTATAGGAGTGGGCTACATTGTCTGGGAGGACGTGACGTGAGCAGAGGTGACAGTGCGAATAAAGGCGTGAAGTGCGTCATGGACGTGCGTTATTTACAAGCATCGTCTTATTTCCAGGGTAAACTTCACTGTGAGGAGTGGTGTAGAGGGCTCAGGGTGGCTGGTGAGGACTGGGTCTTGGAGGGTGTGTATGTTACTAGGGATGGAAGAGGACTCTTGCTTCCACCTCACGCAGTGTGTTCTTCTTTGAAAGTACGGCACGTGCTCTTTGTCTTGCTAGTCGTGCTCCAGCCTATAAGTGTTGAATATTTTTGCTTGTCTGACTGTACAGTAAACACAAGTGAACGCACAGAATCAAAACGGGTACTCATTTGTGTCAGTATCTCTGTGTATTTACTACTGTGGTCATTCACACATTGGTCTGTGGTGATTTTCTTGAGACCGTATGCGAATCAGTGGCAAAAATTAAATTTTCTGACTCCTGATCCGTGAAACTATATTTCTTTTGTAGTTTATTGCTGCAGGTTATAGCTGAATATGAACATATTTGTGGGTAATGCAGTTTTATGTGGCTGGGAAACAAGTTTTATTGAATATTACGGGAAAGAATTTTGTGTATGCAAGAGGTAGTAGCAGTGTCTTGCTATCTTTTTTTTTTTAAATTCTTCATTCTAAAATCTAAATGATAAATCCTGGCATTTTTTGTTTTGCTTTGTCTTTTTAATTTTAAGCATCTTGTGTAGGAAAAATTAAGGAATATGATACATTTCTTAGAACATTAATACCATGCAAATTCTTTATGTTTTAATGTTTTGATTTATTGATGTCCTTTCAGTTGAAGGCAAATAACAGTAGTTATTAGATGTTCTATTAGGTCTTATTTAATGCACAGGTATTACAATTTCTATATGTGTTTTTTAATATTTGAGGACTGTACTTTGGTATAATTGGTTACCTTTTTATTCTATATGTATGCTTTATGCACTTAAAAGCATATGGAAACAATCCAAGTATTCATTGACTGACGAATGAATAAAGATGTGGCACAATGATGAATGAATAAAGATGTGGCATACACACACACACACCGTGGAATATTACTCAGCCATCAAAAAGAATGAAATCTTGCCATCTGCAACAATATGGATGGATCTAGAGGGAATAATGCTAAGTGAAATAAGTCAGACAGTGAAAGACAAATACCGTGTGATTTCACTCATATGTGCAATTTGGAAACAAAGCAAAGAAACAAAAAAGAGGAAACAAAAAACCAGACTCTTAACTACAGAGAACAAACGGATGGTTACCGAAGGGGAGGTGGATGGAGAGAATGGGTGAAATAGGTGAAGGGGATTGAGAGTACACTTATTGGGACACCTTGGTGGCTCAGTCAGCTAAGTATCTGACTTCGGCTCAGGTCATGATCTCAGGGTCCTGGGATTGAGTCCCGCATCGGGCTTCTTGCTCAACGGGGAGTCTGCTTCTCCCTCTCCCTCTGCCGCTGCCTCCACTTGTGCACACACACACTCTTCTCTCTCTCTCTCTCTCAAAAAAAAAAAAAAGTACACTTATCACGATGAGCACTGAATAGTGTATAGGATTTAAATGCTTTACTTAATATGCCTGGCAGGGTAACCTGTGCATAGAATAAAGGTAACGTTGTTACCTCTGGGTCCTCTTACCATGAGCTAGCTATGTGTCCTTGGGCAAATTATTTATCATTTCTTGATCTTGTATGTTTATTGAACCTGAAAGGATTTAGACCTATTTCTGTTTCATTGAAATAAGAAACCTGAGACTATTTCAAAAATCAGGCTTGACCTTTTTCAGATTGGAATACTTGTCAGCTGTGCTGAAGAGCGCTGATGCACTTGTCTTCATGTGGCCCCCCTATAGGGAAGCAGGCACAGACCTTTATTTTGTGGGTTGGAAACACGCATACATGGACAGGCTTTGTCTTTTGTTTCTGTGCCACCTAGCTTTTCTCTTTACCAGTTTTCTTTCATTAAATGCTGGCCAGTCACCTTTGGTTGAAACCATGCCTGTTGTCTCAAATATCAACGAGAGCGGTGTGGAAGCTATCCTGGTAAACAAGCCTGTCTTTGGGGTTGGCTTACTGGAATCCTTCAGTTTTATAGATGGTATTTCTGCATTTTGTGATTGGTAACCAGCTCTCCCTAATCTTCACTTCCAGTAGCTTTTTAACCCCCGTTTGATCCATTGGCTCCAAGTTGGTTAGATTGGTTGATGGTGGGTGCATGAGTGGGCAGTTGGCAGACTTGCAAAAAAGCATAATTAATGCAGTTCGTGTTCGTGATGGCAAAGGATAGAAACTCAGAGAAGGAGTTCATTGCAAGGATATGGGATGGCCCGCATAATTGCCACCACAGTGGATATTTGTGTTTAAAAGACAGGTAGGAGGCTGTGTGTGCAGCCAGAACATGGGAGATCATGGCAGAGGAGAGAAAGGAGGGCCTGACCGCCCAGCAGGTCACCCAGTGGTGGATTCCTCAACTATGGGGTGAAGATTCAGATGGTGAGCAGCTAAGAGAAAATATAAACAGAAAGAAAAATGAATGTTTTCTACTCCTGGATCCAGGAGTTGTGGGAAGTGCTTATTATTGGTGTGTTGAGTGTGCACCTGCTGTGACTATGTGTGCGCGTGCCTGCTTTGGGAGGGGAGGGGACCCGTGGCTTTCATCAGAGGCCTAAAGGGGCCTTTGATCCCAGAGGAACTAAGAAATGCTCTATAATAAAGAGATTTAACTGTGTTTGAATCTTTGCTTTTCCACCAGGTGGTGCAAATCTTTTATGATCACAGAAGTTAATCCTCTTAAAAGATAAGAAAAATTTAAAATTAAGTCATTTTCTCTCTTAAGAGTTTTAGCTCTACCACACGACTGTGAAGGATCCTTGGTCTGATGCTTGCTTGCTTGCTTGCTTTCATAAAGAAATCTGTGGATATGTAACTTCTAAAATATTGACTATGATTTAAGCTAGGGGTAGGTTTTTGAGGCTATCCAGCACTATTTGGTTTTGCTCTTTCTAGAAAGAAATGACACCTGGGAAAAAGTGGTAATATATTCAGTATGCTGATTGTTTCATTCAATTTTTATAACTTTTTGCTTGATACAGAAAACTTGCATGATTTAAATTTTTGAAGATAAGAGTGCATCGTAGCAGACAAGTCAGATATTTTAACTGTCTGGTAATGTGACCCAGCTGACAAGTAGAATTGTAATCAAAACAGGAAGGTAGGCGGCTGAATGGAACAGGTCCCTCGACAACATTTTTCATCTGTGAGGTAGAAGTAACGTCGGGTAGGGTCTTCGTAAGCCAAGAATAAATATTTCATTGCTGGGATAAAGATAAGAATGAATTTTGCATTTGAATATGTTTACAATTGTCTTAGAAACTTGGGACTGTTTCAGTTTGGACATGTTTTGAGTATTTGGGGGGAAAACTGTTTGATACACTTACTAAATTTAAATATCATATACACACACCATTAGCAGAGTTCCTTAAAATATACATTGCTAAGGTGAATTTTTAACAGTTCAGAGGTCATTTAACATTTGAATTTGGTTCTTTAATAGTTTGGATGTATATACCAATGGTTGGCTAGTTAACAGTTTTAGTTTATCTCTGACAACATTTTAACTACTCCAAGCCCACTGGATATCCTCAAGGTCCTTGCTGTGAATCTGGAGTTTAGGTGAAAACTTGTTAAATATAATGTTTTTTGATAATCCTTGTAACTCTACTCTGTAGGAATGATCCAGAGCAGTGCCTCTCACTTTTTTTAGTTTATTATCCCATTAAAGGGAAAAATTAAATTGGCCATTAATTAACTTTTAATTACTGCCTAATGAGAAATATTAAGTACTAAGAACTAAGATTTTATTGGGTAGGGTCAGGTTTCGAATGGCCACGAACCATGGTAATAGCTGAGATGTTTTTGTCCCCCAGGAACTAGCTTTTCCTCAGTTGAGGCAATATTGCCCCTGTGGGAAAAGCATGATCTAGGGTCTATAGTCCTTAAAACCATTTCTTTATTTGTGGCTTGTCTGTAGTAAAAACAAATGGCCGTGCATTCATTCTAGAGGCAGTGCAAGTGAGTTACTTATATGGTGCATTTGTTGTAATGACTGGAAATTAAATGTGCTTTTCAATTGTACCTTATTGATTTTCCTTGAATCTAGAGAGTGATGCTGAGGATACTGGATCCCCTGCCTAGCAAACGAATGTGGCCCCAAACAGTTTAGTTTTTGGAGACATTTTCTCAGGTTAGATATGAGTGAATTCCTCTGTTGTCTTCCCCATTTCCCTTGTACTTCCTTTGGACTTCTGGTGAGAAGGAGAAATAAAGCAGAATTGTGTTTTCGTCTGTTTTGTCATGAAGTTCATGTTTTGCTGAAGAAGCCAAGTAAACAATTTAAAGGTTACAATGCTTTTCTTGGCAATTTTGCAAAAAAAGTAGAGTAGCATGTTGGAAGTGTATCACTTAGGCCGGTTTTCTCATTTCGTGTGTAAGAAACGTGACTCTGAGGCCCCTGGGTGGCTCAGTTAAGCATCTGACTTTGGCTCAGGTCATGATCTCAGGGTCCTGGGATTGGGCCCCGCGTCGGCTGCACACTGGGCATGGAACCTGCTTGGGATTCTCTCTCCCTCTGCATCCCCCATCCAATACACGTGCTCTCCTCTCTCTCTCTCTCTCTCTCTCTCTCAAATACATAAATCTTAAAAAGAAAGAAAGAAATGCAACTCTGGCCAAAGACTTAGAAAACGTGTAGCTGCTAGAAGCAGAGTAGCATCTCATTTTTCCCGTTCTGATTTCAGAGGCACAAAAGAAATTCTAATTTTATGTGTTTAGAGAAAGGATCTAACTGATGGGCAGCGGATCTGTAGATTGATTTGGCCTCTGTTTTCTTCCCCCTCTAAGCGGTTAATAGCGTGCTGTATCTCTTAATGCATTGTTTTGTTTTTAGACATAAGCATACAGAAAGTTTTGCTAATTTTTAATTTTTTGCCCCAAAGGATGACTCTAATTTACTTTTTTTTTTAAACGTAATAGTTTGATAGGGACATCCTTCCAGTCATCACATATAGATCTCAATTCATATTTCAGTAGTTTAATCTAAAATAATTAGTAACCTAAAATATCAATTTACCTAACTTATTCGTTATTTCTTTGATGGAACAAAGTAATTGGTTTGGTTTTGCTTTTTGTTTTTTTGTCCTTACCTTCGCCATCATGAACACCTGCAGTAAACATCCTCCCTATGTGTGATCTACTTACTTATCTCGTTTAAACAAACTTAATGTGTTTGTTACTTCCCCTGACCTTCCCTCTTGCTTCTTCATACCCTGTACTCACTTTCTCAGTTGTGGGTCTTTTGCTCATCCCTTTGAAGGAAGGCTTTCTCTGTTCCGGAGTCGTAGCACTTTCTCAGTCATGTCATTTACACATGTTTCTCTCGCTCTATATTTTAGTTCTGTTCACGGTACCTTTTAATTATATAGAATTTTAAAACTCTTATATAGTCAAATCCATCAACATTTTTCCTGTTCTAACCTGCCGTGACACAAATATTCTTCTGAAGTTTCTTCTGCTGTTTTTAATAGAAATACCATATTTTATTAATTCTGAGACGCACAGATTTTTTTTTTAACCCTTTCACACCTCAGGAGTTGTTTTAAGAGCGGGTCATAGTTTAAGTGGTGGTGCATTTTTCTTTCAGTGGCATATAAAACAACAGTTTGTATTGTGACTGATGCCTTGAATTCAGTATAATGTGACATTTCCTTTTTTTAAAGATTTAATTAATTAACTAATTCATGAATTTATTTAAGAGAGAGAGCACGCACAAGCTGGGGGGAGGGGCAGAGGGCAAGCAGACTCCCTACTGAGCAAGGAGCCCGATGCAGGGCTGAGTCTAGGACCCTGAGATCCTGATCCTAGCAGAAGTCAGATGCTTAACTGAGTCACCCAAGCACCTCTGTGACATTTCTTACCTTTAGATCTTTAATTTATTAGTGGTTATTTTTCTACATATTGTGAGGTAGGGAGTCTGTTTTGTTTTGTTTTTTTTTCCCCAGAAACAAAACCAGTTTGTCAGGATTGTTTTTAAATGAAGAATCCTTTTCTCACAGAATTGCCATACTTTCCCATATATAATTGACCTCCTGGCCTGGGTTTACTGACTTATTTATTCCTGTGCTGACACCATACTATTTCGGTGGTAGTAGCTTTTTAGTGAGTTTTAAATTCCAAAAGGGTAAGTTTGGTTTCACTATTTTTTTTTTAAATAACATTTTTTAGGGGCGCCTTGGTGGTTCAGTTGTTAAGCGTTTGCATTCGGCTCAGGACATGATCCCAGGGTCCAGGGATCGAGCCCCACATCGGACTCCCTGCTCCGCTGGGAGCTGCTTCTTCCTCTCCCACTCCCCCTGCTTGTGTTCCCTCTCCGCTGGCTGTCTTTCTCTCTGTCAAATAAATACATAAAATCTTTAAAAAAATAATAATATTTGTTAATGTTTGCATTAAATACCCTAAATTTCAATTCCGAAGTCTCTGTGTTTACCCGTTCTTTTTCCTTAAAGTTTTGGTGAACTAGGCAGGCGTTGCATATGATGCTTGCACGCTCATGAGAGCTTGCATAACAGGGTCTCCCCTTTCAGTGGGTGTGACTACCGCTCAGGGCGCGTTCGATGCCCCTGTATCCAGGGCAAGACAGGTTCCTGGTAAATCGGGTGCTCCCCACTGTTTCCATGCTGGATCATGAGTGACACTTCTAGAAGTTAATAAAACTTAGAGACTGTCCAAGACTTTATGGAATTTCTAACAACCTCCGATATCTGTCCTCTAAATGCCAATGGCATTCCAATGAGTATGCCAAAGAAAAATTCCCAGAGTTTTGCCTCAGAATAATCTGAGAGGTGGACCTTGGGGGTGGCAAGGGGAGTGTGGATAATTGCTAAGGGTGGGTGAGAGTAAGAATACAGGGTTTATAGCATCTTATCAATTTTTTATGTATTTGGAATTTTCCATGATAAAGAGTGTATGTGTGTGTGTGTGTGTCTGTGTTTCTGTGTGTGTCTGCGATGGCCCAAGCATGTAAATGATACAGGTGGCCTGCCCCTGTAGAGACCATTACTCTAAAGCCATGAATGGAAGCCAGGGAAAATGGGTTTCTGGCTTCCTGAATAAATAAGAATGCTAAATGAATTTGCTCTCCCCACAGAACATTGTTACGACGAATAATTGGGATCTGTATTAATGTTTTGTTACTTTGGAGGGCAAATTTATGGGCTTTATGAGCAGGTCAACGTACCAACTTGTGTCATTTTTTTCTAAGGGAACATATATTCTGATTGCTGAACAAAAAGATTTTCAGTTGAACTTGAAAACTGCAGCTTTGTAATTAGGGACTAAGTGTGGGCACCAGAGTGTGCGTCGGGGAGCTTTAGGGCTGCGCGTCCCATCACCCTGTTAGCGGCCTCTCCACCCACAGGGCTCGGGCTACAGCCGGGTGCTTGTTCTGCAGGTACGGTTTGCAGGTATGTGTCTCAGCAGCCGTCTCCTTCCTTCCACAAACAGACTGGGCCTGCCTCCCTCCTTTATAGTCATTCTGGAACTTCTGCCATGATGCTGACCAGCCTGTCATCGTCTGTAGATCTAGGCTGAAAATGCCTCGTGAGAAGGTTCACCTTCGTTTTCTGGTTATGGGACTTCTGTGCATATGTCCCCGAGTTGTCGGGAACGGTGGACTAATGAGATCACCGCGGGCTGAAACATGGTGTGGGCCTTGGCTTCTAGTTTTCCATCGCTGTCCCTACCCTGGTCTGCGGTTGGGCACTCTCCTAGATACCGCAGGTCAGAAGTGAGATGGGTGAACGTGCACATGGATCCCACAAATCCATCGCCCATCTCGGACAAGCAGCTCGGCCCCGGGTCCTCGGGGGCTCCGTGGGTAGACGGAGGAGCACGACAGCTCTTCTGTACCTTAGCTTCGGCTGCCGACACGTTAGATTCATCTGGAAGGAAGGAGGAGCGTGTTGGATCTATTTGACATGTCGAGGAGGATTTATTTGGTTCGTAGACTTCCTTTAACATGTCATGAGTTGGGCCCATTTTTCAGGGTGGCGTCAGAGTGGCCACTGCACTGACAACTCCCGAGGACAGTGTGAGTAGCGTCCCCTGGGACTGTGCAATGGGCACAGCCTTGGCCTCTCCCCCGAATTTCTTCAGTCAACTCCTTTGGAATTAATACTTCCTAGCGAAGCTTACGCCTCTATGTAAGAGATGGGTGTTGGTGCTTGATCCACGCAGGCCTCGGAGGGTGTGTTAGTGGTGTTTGTAGTGTGTAAACACCTTTTTACAACAGATCTCAAACCTCATTTATAAACAGTTAAAAACACATTATCATTTTAACAGTGCGTGCTTAGTAAAGGCTTTCTGTAACATCTGTAATGGTGTAAACATGCCTAATAAAATTTTGATTATAACGTTTATAAGCATTGGGAAGCCATGCTTTACAATCATTTTTTAAAATTCTACCAATTTGAGATCCAGTAATTTATATTTTTAATGCTTAAAGTTTCTTTTTATAAATGAATGCGATTTTCAACAGTGTTAAGTAGCTTTTGATAGAAACACTGAGTGAAGATGTGAAATACATGTAATTTAAATAACCCAGAATTCACTGGGGAAAGCTTTTCAAATAATTGTAAGAAAATAGAAACTAGAAAAATTTTACCTTGGTTGTCCTATCTGAACTACCTTAGTAGATTTTATAGACTTTTAAGATTGTGTTCAAAAAACTTTATTTGAAACACTCTGATATTGTAAAGTTGACTTAGTAGTTTGAAAATGCACCATGGAATAATAGTATGTTGTATATGTTATTAAGGATAATGGTCAACATTTATTGAGTTCTTCCTGTATTTCTGGACCTGTCTTAATCTTATTACCTCCTTTAATCCTTCAAAAAAGTCCTGCAGTACGTTGGTATTATGTTGTCCCCATTTCAGAGAGGGGAAGACAGGCTTAAAGGAGCCAGAAGCCACGGGCCTCACAGGAATCACATGGGAGACTGAAAGTACCATTCTGGTCTGTCTTCCCCCAAAGCCTTTTACCTCCTCTCACTGCCCCAGCGCTTCGAAGTGTATAAAATGCTATTCAAATACTCTGCGCCCTAATTTGTAGATGACTTCATAGTAACACAATTCTGAGTGCCTTTCAGCTATGTGTAAGTCCCATAAGTTTGGGGGCACGCTCGTGTGAAGTGCAGCCTAGACAGTGACGCACCAGGCCCCAGAGAGACTGTGCTAAATGACAAGAGGCACTTTGCCAGAATCACTGTCAGAATCAGGGAAGCTGTGCAGTTGGCCAGTGGCCCACACAGCGCTGGGGAGGGAATCCTCGGGACAGAGTGAAGGAGGTGGGTTCTCTCGAGCGCTCTCTGCACCAGGCACCGTGCTAGTCCCGGGCCTTGCCACCTCTCTGCGCTCCCTGCACACTGGGGAGGCAGGTGCCTAACAGCCCCGGGCAGCTTGGGTCACGCGTCCCAGGTCGTTCAGCCACCTGGGCAGACCGGTTGCCACGCAGAGCATCTGCCCGCAGACACGTCTTCCTCCCGCCCTCCCACACAGCTGGTTGCCGTTGTGCAGCTCGGCCTTGCCCTCACTTCCGCTTTTGCGGTGGCGTTGTCTGGGGGTGCTGTTTCCTTCTGTTTTCGTCGTTAAGTCTTTGAAATTTGAGGTCATTCCACGCAGGCCACCTCATTCTTACTGATATACCGAGGAGGAAGCATCTTAACTAACCGCTCTCTCCATCCTGAGACGCGTCACCTGCAGTCATGGAAGACTTCCGGTCTCTCAGCCGGCCAGCCAGGAGAGTTCCAGACCCCCGCTTGGGGTTCCTAGCGCTCTTTTCTTCTCAGCAGTACTCTCCTTGCTTTGTAAAATCTGGGCACATGAGCCGTTTGCAGAGTTGAGGGATATGGCTAGCGACCTTCTGAGTGTGTGAGTGACTTCTGTACTTGACTCCTGCCGTTCCTCATTCATAGAATACACCTGGAACCTCCTGGTAGGAAACATGGACGTTTGTGCCCGTGGATCTTTCCAGCTTTTTCCAGGCTTTCTGTTAGTTAAGCTGATGTCCTAGGGTGGAGTCATGAATTCTAGGCACCCTGAGGTCCAGGGGTGAGAGCAGGTGTGTGGTGCAGAGTGTATGACTGGCCATGGGAAGCATCTCAGCGCTGTTCCTGAGAACAGCCTATCAGAGGGGCCCGAGTGTACCAAGTTTTTCCGCATCTTTAAATAAGGAGATGAAAATTTGCTTGAGTAAAGAATTATCATATGTTTTGAACTTTGTCACCCAGATGTTGAATGGTCATTTAGTATTTGGGAGAGATGCCTTGTATTTTCAATACTCCATCTCTTGGTCTTTCAACCAAAAATATCCACCATCCTTCCCAAAATTCTTAGGTTTTTATTTTTTTATTTTTTTTGTAATCAAGATGTTACTTGTGATTCACAGGATATTTCAAAACATGCATAGTGAATCTGTTGTTATTGGGACCTGGATACAATCTCTATTTGAAAATTCACTATAAAAGTCCAAAATAGAATGCTCAGTGTTCAAAAGACCTTTCCAGTTGAGTTGAAGAGCTCTAGAAGTTAAAAATGGATTTTTCTCTTTTTAAGTACTATTTAAGTAAAAATGCCCTCAGCCTTTGTGAAACGGGCACCCATGCTCGTTTTGTGATGCTTTCTACCCAGATACTGGCTTGCCTTTGAGCAAAAACAGTGAAGCTGTTCTTTCAGCTTAGGAACATTTTGGTATTATTTTTCTCACCACTAGTCTGCTCAACTCAAACCAAAAGCAAACCTCAGAGTGTTTATGTGATATCCACTGAACACGCTGGCTGCTTACTGCGTTTTAATAAGACTGTCAGTATAAAAAAATGTTAAAACAACTCTTCATCGTGCGTTGTAAGATTTTGGATTCTGGCATTTAGTCAACTCCTGGTTATCCGCAGGAGAAGAGCAGAGGTGAGATTAGAGAAAAAGGTGTGTGTAGGGGGGGTGAATCTCCCAAAGCATTTATAACCAAAACGCTTAATATGGGCTTTAGATTATCAAATGAAAGGAGCACCCTTGAAATAGGTGTTAAGATGTAGAAATCTTTTGGTATACGGAAATTCAGGATTAATGATGTTTATTATGTATTTGAGATGAAAGGTGATTTGGGCACACACCCCTCAACAGGAGCAGCCTCCTATCTGAAGGCTTGTTCTGTGCCTGCCCTCCTCTCTCGCACTGTTTCTTGCTCCTTAAGATTTGCTTGGTTCAGTTGGTTAAGCATCTGCTTTTGGCTCAGGTCATGATCCCAGGGTCCCGGGATCGAGCCCCACATCGGGCTCCCTGCTCAGTGGGGCGTCTGCTTATCGCTCTCCCTCTGCCCCTCCCCCTGTTCATGCTCTTTCTCTCTCTCTTTCTGCTCTCTCTCGAGAGCATAAATAAATAAAATTAAAAAAAAAAAAAGATTTGCTTGGCCGGTGGGTCATCACCTTGGGGAAGAGGGGCTGAGTGGTATTTGACCTCCTCAGGTAGCTGGTGGGGTGACGAGCTTGCTTCGTGTGTTTGGTGGAGTTGGTGGGGCTTTGAACAGACCATTGTGCCAGTTGCTCTACTTAAATAGATTACTTCTTTTTAAATGACTATAGAATATTAAAAACCTCACCAGTGAGTTTTGGTCTATGAACTTCATCCACTTCTCTGATCACAAATCGACACAGTTAGCCGAAGAAGCTATTTTCCTGTTTTCTCACTCAGGTCATAAAAACCACTTCTGTGTGGGGAAAAAAAAAAAGATGGAAGTACAATTACAGATGATTCAAGGTTATTTAAAAACAAATGGAATTTGTGGATTTTTAACTAACAGTGTATACTTTCTTGGCAAGTGTGAGTAGTTTTGTTAAATAAGCTGCCTTTTTCTCACATGCTCTATTTGAGATCTCAGACGATATTACAAAGCTATCGTAATCAGAACAGTATAATACTGGCATAAAAGCAGACACATAGAAAGTGGAATGGAATAGAGAGCTCAGAAATAAACCCACACATACAAGGTCAATTAGTTTACAGTGAAGGAGGCGAGAATATACAATGGGGAAAGGATAGCCTCCTCAGTAAATGGTGCTGGGGAACCTGGGCAGCCACATGCAAAAGGATGAAACTGTATTGCTTGCTATCTTAGACTGTACACAGAAGCCAATTCAGAATGGATTAAGGACTTAAGCAAAGGACCTGAAACCATAAAACTCCTAGAAGAAAACAGGCATTTAGTTTCTTGACATTGGCCTTGGCAATGAATTTTTGGATCTGATACCAAAACAAAGGCAACAAAAGCGAAATGAACAGGAGGGTCTACATCAAACTACAGAACTGCACAGCATAGGAAACCATCAACAAAGTAGGCAACTTGGAGAATGGGAAAAAATACTTGCATATTATATATCTGATAAGGGGTTAATATCCAAAGTACATAAAGAACTCATAAAACTCAATAGCAAAAAAACCAAACTATCCATTTAAAAAAAGGGCAGAGGACCTGAACATTTTCCCAAAGAGGACATACAGATAGCTGACGGCAACATGCCAGTATTACAACAAAATGCAAATCAAACCCACAATGAGATATCATCTCTAACCTGTTAGAATAGCTGTTATCAAAAAGACAAGATAAACAAGTGCAGGCAAGAATGTGAAGAAAAGGGAACCGTGTGTGCTGTTGGTGGGAACATAAAAGGTGTGGCCACTGTGGAACATAGTGTGGAGGTTCCTCAAAAAAATTAAAAGCAGAACCACCATATGATCCAGCAATTCCACTTTTGGATATTTATCCAAAGAATATATAACTTGAAAAGATCTATGCCGCTCCACGTTCATTGCAGCGTTGTTTACAATAGCCAAGATGTGGAAGCAGTGCACGTGTCCATTAATGGATGAATGGATAAAGAAGATGTGGTATATAAATACAGTGGAATATTATGCAGGCAAAAAACCGAATGAAATCTTAGCTTTTGCAACCACATGGATAGACCTGGAGAGTTTTATGCTAAAAGAAATAAGTCAGACAAAGACAAATACTGTATGATCTCACTTATATGCGAATCTTAAAAGAACCACAAAGCAATGAATCCATAGATACAGAGAACAGATTGGTGGTTGCCAGAGGTGGGGGATGGAGGTGGTCAAAAGATACAGACTTTTTAATTATAGAATAAACAAGTCATCGGTTGTAATGCACAACAAGGCCATTATAGTTAATAATACTGTATTGTATATATGAAAGTCGCTAACAGAGTAGGTCTTAAAACTTCTCATCATAAGAAAAAAAACTTGTAACTATGGTGATGGATGTTACCATAGTATCATTATGTTGATGATATGATAATATATACATATATCAACTCATTAGGTTGTTGGATATATGTCTAGTGTATCTCAATTTTAAAAAGTAGGTATCTAAGAAAAATTACGGTTTTTTCTTCTGTTTCTGTCTTTATTGTTTGCTTATGTGTGTATATACATATATAATTTATAGATAAAATAAAAAAATGTAGGCGTATGTATGTATGTGTATACTGATCTATGCTTTATATTTCCAAAGGAAAGGAAACTCGCCTGGTTATACTTTACAAATGAATATATGATACAGACTATAGCTGTTTTCGTTTTTGTTTTTCCCTGTGAGGAAGGGAGGTTGTGAGGGAGGATGGTACATGAGTGGGTATTTCTAAAATTGTTTCAATAGAAGGATTAAAGTTTTTGTTGTTGTAATTTTTTTCCTCTTCATAACTCTTATTCAGTGTGCTTTTTCCCCCCTTTACTTTTGGTTAGCTTCTTTTTCCATAATTACACTTGCCCATAATTATGCTTGAACAGTCTTGGGAGAGAAGCTCTGTGGCTTTCTGAAAAACGGTTCTTTCATATAAAGTTGCCCAGATGAGTTAGAGGGGGAACTGTCCTCTCTGGTTTCAAAATGAGTTGAAGCTGTGTGCGGGGGACTTTCCAAATGGTAAAGCATGCCATGCTGTGTGGTTAGCCAATACAAGTGGAAGGGACTGCAACAGCTGTTGCTAACTTGTGAAACATGCATCCCTTTGGGTCAAAAGCAGTATTTGGAAACTCTTCACTTCCATTGGTACACGGCATTGGATGCATAAAGAACCGTCTTCCAACGGTAACAAAAACGTGGTATATCCATTCAGATTACGAATGTATTTATTCATTCCCTTTATATTATCTTTTCTGTAGTAAAGTTGCAAGCCGAAATCATGAAATATATCTTATTTCCAGAAGCACCCAAAGTGGGTTTCCTGGAGATAGCTTTGTACAGCATGTTGTCATATTTGAGGATTTATGTTAATGCATTTTGACTTTAGTAAGCACTGTTTTATTTTTTTTTATTTTTTTATTTTATTTTATTTTTATTTTTATTTTTTTAAAGATTTTATTTATTTATTTATTCGACAGAGATAGAGACAGCCAGCGAGAGAGGGAACACAAGCAGGGGGAGTGGGAGAGGAAGAAGCAGGCTCATAGCGGAGGAGCCTGATGTAGGGCTCGATCCCATAACGCCGGGATCATGCCCTGAGCCAAAGGCAGACACTTAACTGCTGTGCCACCCAGGCGCCCCAACACTGTTTTAAAACAACAAAAAAACTAGTGTTCTAAATGTACTGCCCATAGAACGTGAAGCAGTTCTGTCTGACCCTTACGTGTGCAACGTTATTTAGTCAGTTTTGGAAATTTGTATTAGTGGAGAGGGGAGAGAGAGCTAGCGTGTATTGAGTATCTCCTCTGTACTGTACGTTCCGTCAGTGATCGCGTTCAGGAATTAAAGCCATCTTGGGAGGCAGACGACTTTTTTTTAACGATAAAGCTGAGGTGTGAGAATTAGAGCCTGCGCCTGCTGTCACACAGCTGGCAAGTGGCGGATTCAGGGACTGAGCCTCAGTTTGTCTGAAAAGAAAACCCTTGCTATTCCCAGCGCACCCTGTTGTCTCAGTTTACTTTCTCTTCTTACCCTAAAATGAAACCAGAGGCTCTCATTTCACCAGATTAAAACTGGGTAGCTACTTGTAAGCTAGAAATTGTAGTTGATGTAACCTTTGCCCCTGTGATCTAAAACTGCTTGCCAAAATGCTTAGGAAATGTTACTGTTTGAAGGCTTTTAACAAACGCTCAGACACTGATTTCTTGGAGTGGTGTGTGTGTGTGTGTGTGTGTGTGTGTGTGTGTGTGAGGATTCTCATTGGCACAGGTTTTAAAGTGGTTTATTTTCATTATTGGAAAAGCCGAACGGTTCTTGTCACTGGACTCTGTGCCTTATAGACTTCACAGTGTAATTTCCCCCTAGATCAGGAGACTTTCTGTGCAGCGACTTTAATTTATGTCCCTGTTTTGGGGGAAGATCTGAAAGGATATGTAACCATACCATACATAAATGGCTTTTCAGAATAGATTTGGAGACAAGATACAAAGTTTTTATAAGTACTTCCTAATTGCTCATTCTTTGTGTGTGGATATGTTCTGAGGCATGTCGAGCCAAATTTTGGTTGCTGCTCTTTAAACATTAAGCTGTCCTGTCAGTTTATGGTTTGTTTGAAAGAAGAATGGGGTTTTTCTCCTGGTCAGGTTAGAAGATCAAAGGTAAAAATAAGAGAAATAGCATAGAAATAAACTATTTCTATGACTATAGAAATAGACTATGACTAAACTATGTCGAAAACTAAGGAAAAAAAGATGATCGTGGGCAACCATTTTTAATTATAATTAACCTAAATGTTGGGATCTAACAGAGGAACCTAAATAGATACTTGCAAGTCTTAGGGACAGGAGACCAACGGAAATAGAACTAAGGGCCTGGGGAGACGGTCTGGGGAGTTCTCAGACTCCGTAGCCCTGAGGGCAGAATTGACTCCCCGTCATGACCAAAACCAAAGTGTTGGTGGTGGGGAATGTGTATGGAGGTTATGTACTGATTCAACCAGAATGTGTTTGGAGAGAAAAGAAAACACCAGTTTTCCTTGTCCAGCCTTATCAAGCCCCAAGCAAAACAAGAGACGACATAAGAACATGAGGGATAAACACACAAGCTGTGTTATACGGTGGCTTCCAGCCTTTTCCAGAATAAATACTGTTATGGTGAACATCTTGGTACATGGTGACTGTTCCGTATTTAAGAGGTTTTTTTGTTCTGTTTCAGTGAAGAATCTCACAGGTAGGATAACAAGGGGAACGTGCATTTTCATCATTCTCCATGTAGTGATAGGATCTACAATTTGTTAGTAGCGGAAAAAATGGGTTCTCTTTCTTTGTGTTTCAAGTAGAGTCTACTGCACTTGAACGCTATTAGCTCTCACAGCTCATGGCTCTCAGCAACATCAGAAAGCGTCTGCTCTGTACTCAGTTACTCGACTCTGTCAATTGAGATGCCAATCTGAGGTACTTGGAGTATTATATTTGGAGTCTAATATTTAGTTGACTTATTTGATGAGTGTGTAGATAATTGGATTGATACCAGTGTTTATGCTTGGACGTTAAGATGTGAAGAATAGAATATAGTCTGTCTTCTCTCCCCCTCCTTAGATGTATTTACCGAAAAATATTAGTAATATGTTTTTTGCAGAAAATTGGAAAGATCCACGTACTCAAATATTATAGTCACTCTTAATTGTAACATCCAGTAATAATGGCTATCAATTTGAACATATAATTATATACGTATAAATTTTAAAACGCAGTTGGTATGATATAGTCTGCGTTTTATGGTGTTCCCTTTTGATAATATCGGCCACTAATGTTTTAAAATGTCATTAAAATTCCTTATTGACATCAGTTTCAAATAACTCCATGATATTTTGCCTCGTATTAATTTGATAGACTTAACAGTCCCTTGCTGATGTATGATTAGTTTGTTTCCATTTAATTTAATGGTTATCATGGAACTCCTTTTTCCACTTTTATAACTAACATGCCTGATTTGATGGTGTAACATATTACTTGATCAAAAATGGCTTGCTTCTTGTTCATTAAAAAGTCGGAGCATTTGGGGCACCTGGGTGTGTCAGTCTGTTAATCTTCTGACTCTTGATTTCTCCTCGGGGTCCTGAGATGGAGCCCTGTGTGGGGGGGCTCCGTGTGCCACGGGGAGTGTGCTTGAGGATCCCTCTCGCCCTCTCTTTCTGCCCTTCACCCCCACCTGCACAGGCTCTCTCATGCTCGCTCTCTCTCAAATTAAAATTTTAAAAAAAGTCTGAGCATTTGAGAACCTAGGATTGTAATATTCCATTTTTGTCTTTATCCTGCAATAATTTTAAGAAAAAATTGTTTGCATTTTAAAAACCTGTTTTAGAAAGTTGTCTTTAGGGGCGCCTGGGTGGCTCAGTCGTTAAGTGTCTGCCTTCGGCTCAGGGAGTGATCCCGGGGTCCTGGGATCGAGCCCCGCGTCGGGCTCCTCTACTGGGCGTCGGCTTCTTCCTCTCCCACTCCCTCTGCATGTGTTCCTCTCTCTCGCTGGCTCTCTCTGTCAAATAAATAAATAAAATCTTTAAAAAAAAAAAGTTGTCTTGTTAGCTTCAGTTTGATTTACTTTCACACTTCGGTGAAATATAAATTGAGCATCTTTGTGCTGGGTAGTCAGACTACAGCACAAGCCAAGGTGGGACAAGGCTCCTGTTCTTACAGAGCTTACTGCTTGGTTGGAAAGTATTATATTAAGTAATTACCTAATAATTGGGGTGGCTCAGTTGGTTAAGAGTCTGCCTTCGGCTCAGGTCACCATCTCAGGTTCCTGGGATTGAGCCCCGGGTAGGGAGTCTGCTTCTTCCTCTCCCTCTGCTACTCCCCCTGCTCATGCTCTCTCTCTCTCACTCAAATAAATAAAATCTTTTGAAAAAATGAGTAATTACCTAATAATTAAATTATTATAGAATTGTACTTGCAATAACTGTTACAACCCGAAAGTTACAGTGTAGCACTAGAACTTAACGCTTGAGGAACTGGTAGAAAAAGACAATTCTTCAGTGAAAAGCATCCTCATTAATTTTATTATCCTTTATGTCTTCTATTTAAAATAGAAAGCCTCTGTGCTTTATCTGAGGAGCTGCCACAAACCAGAGGATACAATGCAGACACTTTATTTATGTGTTTTGCTCTCACCAAATACCCAGTCTGGAGGAGAAGAAATCATTAATCCTTTTGGTTGAGTATTTGACTTCTGAGCTGGAATTTTTTTCTGAGCTCGATTTCAGGGTCTAAGTTGAATTCTTTTAGCCAGCATTGTGGTTTCGAAGCATGAGATTTCATCACCATGATTAAAAAGCACTGGCCTGCTCACAAAGCAAGTTAAGCACAAAATAAGCAAAATGATGTAAACATGTGCCCAAGACTCGGGTCCTATGAGGCCAGCGCTGTTTATGAAGTTAGTACAGTGAGACATGGGAGGATATTATACATCATTTACGGGAATTGTACTTTGTGGAATGTTCATGGAAAGGGTGAGTTAATATTTGGTTCGTGTACATTTGATTGCTCAGCAATTTAGTTAGCAGAAGTCAGAAAGGCTGTAAACAGTTGATCCGGGGTCCAGGTTAGATTCAGCCTTGATCTGATGCCAAAGTTGGAAGAAAAGCTGAGATATACAAGGTGATTAGTTAATAAAGAAACAGAAGTGAAGAATACAGAGCTGAAATCAAGTTAAATGCCCTAGGATTTATTTGGACGTAGAGTAGTATCTACAAAGTGCTAGTAGGGTAACTGGGCAGGAGGAGAGGATTTGAGGAGGAAGGAAGTGTCTTGAATTTACTTAGCGTGTTACATGGAGCCTTAGACTGGGGGAGTGTGGTACTCTTAAAGGAATAAGGTTAATATAATTAATACCCATGTGTCCTTCACCTAAACTCACAGCTGTTTACATCTTGTCACATTTGCCATTTCTCTCTCTCTCTGTGTATGTACTATTTTTGGTTTTGTTTGTGGTATATTTGAAAGTACTTTAAAATTATTGATTTTTGTAAGTTGATTTTGTAATGGCCACGTGACTGAATTCTTTCTTACTCATTCTTACCAATTCAGTTGATTTTCTTGGATTTTTCTAATTAGATTATATCAGCTGCAAATAAATGATTCCGTTTCTTCATTTATAATTTTCATACCTCTTACATTTTTTCATGTTTTCTTATCAAATTGTCCAGAACCTCTGGTGAAGTATTAAGTCATTATCACGGGTAAAATTCTGAGTTTAATGGGAATGCTTCTTATAGTCCGCAGTCAAATGCAGGGATTGCAGTTAGCTGCTGGTGCATATTCTTTACATAGTTTTAGAAATTATCTTCCAAACATAACTTTTTGGGTATTTTGCTAGGAATAGGTATGGCATTTTTATCACTTGAAATTGGCTTCTATAGTTATATTTTTCCTTAATATGTCTATGTAGTGAATTGTAATAATAGATTTTTCTGATGTCAAACCTGTCCTTACATTTCTGAGATAAATCCTACTTGGTGATGATCTTTTATTCATTTAATATATTTTGGTACTACTATACACACACACACACACACACACATATACACACACATATTTTTAAGATTTTATTTATTAATTTTAGAGAGAGAGAACAGGGGAAGATGTAGAGGGGGAGGGAGAGAGAGAGTCTTCAGCAGACTCCATACTGAACATGGAGCCCAATGCAGGGCTCGATCTCATGATCCTGAGATCACAACCTGAGCGGAAACCAAGTGTCGAACCCTTAACCAACTGAGCCACCCAGGCGCCCCTGATGCTGCTGTATTTTAAGTAGATAAGTGACTGTGGACGTGATTGTGGCCATTTAGAAGTATTGCTTTTATATATTTTTATCATTGATAAGCTTCTTACATCAACAGAAAGTAAAAGTATAGCTATTATTACAGGGAGGACTACAGAATTCTTGGTTAAAAAGAGGTCCTCAGGCTTGAAGTGGTTGGGAATTTGTAATCTAAATACTTAAAAACAAATCTCATACTCCTCCTTGCCCTCATTCTGGCCGTTTTGCATAGGAGTCTGTTATCTCCAAGAGGACCTTGGTGTCAGTCTGCACCCCACAGTATCACCCATTAATGGAGCTTCCAGAGGCTGGCCCAGTTCTCCTTTTATTTTCTGTTACCTAAGACTCAAAAAACTAATGATTGCATTATGGTCTCATGAAATAGCTCATTGTAAAGCTTTACTATCAGTTGCCTATCTCCTGACATTCGTGCTCTGGGACATTTTAGTTAATACTGTTTTCTTGTATGCTCAGTGTTGGCGAAGAAGCTCCTTTCTTGAATATTTAATATTACAACTTTTTCTAAATAGATTAGAATGGTGAATATAAAATTTAATTATTCTATGGAGGGTGGGGGGGGTTGATGTTTCTTCAGAATCCTTCCTAAGAGTTGATCATCATTATTCTGTAACTGTAGGACATGTGGGATATTAGATGTGGGCTTGAGCAATCCCCGAAGCCAGTGTATACAGTTGCATGTTTCATACTGTACGAAGGAAGGAATCTAGATAATCAGATTTATCCTGATAACTATTGTGTCTGTTTTAAAAAATGCCTCAGTCTTTGGGAGGGCTGGATGTAGTCCTTCGCCCTTTTTATAGAATCCATCAGGCTATAAATGCGGATTCCAGAAAGAATTTTTAAAGCCAACATGCTGCTGTAACGTAAGGCACTTTGGTCAGGGAGCATTTGCCGATGTCAGTATTACCGGTGATTTAGACAATGACCATTTGGTTCAGAAAGTAAAAAAAAAAAAAAAAAAATAGCCCTGACTTTTCTATAAAAATAGGAACTTAAAAAAGAAACAATGCCTATTGAGTCCTGAATAATCATAATGGATGGTCTCTGTCAGTCTCTGTCTGAGAAAGCCAAATTGTAGGACGGTTAATATCTTAAACGATTCTTGTCTCAAATACTGGGTTGCCTAAATACAAAGGGGACTTGCTGAGATGCTGGCTTGGTAAATGACACTCAGCAAATCAGAACCGTCTTTGGGTCCTCAGTCGTGTTATGTAAGTGGTCATACAGATGGATTTTTAACTCTGATTCTCCTAAATTGCTTTCCTCTCCATTAAACGGTGGAAGGTGTTCTAAAATGCAAAATAAGAAGAATGTACCGCTGTTACTTTAAGAAGGAAATTAAGTAGGGAGGGAAAAGGGGGATGTTGTGACTGCTGACATTTGTGGCCTCTTTTCATTTGCGTAAGAGGTGGACTGGCTTCTCTGTAGCTGCGGTTGCCATGGAGAGGTAGTGGGGGAGGACTCCCAGGACCCAGCCTGAGAGAGCGATTCCGTCTCAGAGCTGCTCCAGAACATGATGGAAAGGGGCAGGGAGCTCAGGTGTGCCACGGCGGCACAGCTAATGGGGGCTGGCTGACCTGTCATGGCTGGTAACGTGACTGTGCACAGACCCCTGGGTGTGACAGACATGTTTGTGGACGTGCCTGTGGATTCTCTATGTGAAGTGAAAGGATTGTAATGTTGTATGTATTCCCACCCTTCATACGATTTCTTACACGCGAGATTTGATTAGAAGAGTTTAAACATATTTAACCCAAATGTACACCCTCGTTATAATAGGAAACTAACTTCGGTTGGCATGTTTGCATATAGATAAATGACATAAACAGTAAGTCAAATAAATTCCGATGGGAATAATACACTCAGAAAAATCTAATATGGTAGATAAAAACTGCAGCCAGAAATGAATGTGTTACTAACCTGGAGTCATTAATTTACAGAGGAGAGAGAGCGGTGTAGCTAGATAATGCAGGAGAATTGAAAACAATAAAAGTTGTGTAAGGATTCTTCTCCATTAACAGGTAGAAGAAAATCAAATGTGTGTTTTGTAGTTGAATATGCTTGATCTTAACAGATGAATTTTAGGGATTTTGTCATCAGTGTATTTCTGGGTGATAGTTTCAGATCAGATAGAGAATTGTGGTTAATGAGTGTGTAGTGTGATCATTTTAGGACTCTTTTTGTTTTCTTCACATAACTGGTAAATTGCATCTGATGATATATTAGCCTTTTGTTTTCTCACGGATATCATTGTGGATAATGCCTTTGTTTAAAAACAAATGTAATTGGTAATTTTAACTAGAACTACTGTTTAAAGTATTTCTAAGTAAATATATGTTTCTCTTAAGGAAATCATATAATGTGTTAAATTTACCAAGTTTAAAGAAACTTGACTTCTTAATTTTCTGATGAGATCTGAATGAGAGCTGTACATTAATATTGTTTTATAGTAGTGGAGGCAGCAATGGCTTAGGTGAAGAATACGTTGTAAGGTTGTTACTGTTGTTGACTGCTTAAAGCATGGTACAGCTTAATTTAAGAATGACCACTAATTGCCTAATTTAGTCCGTGAAAGAAATGCCAAAACCAAGTGTTGTGTTTTTTTTGTAAGGTAGCATTATTAAAATTTATACACAGTGTCATACAGAGTGGTACACAGTGGTTCTGAAAAGATTTGTAAAATATACAAATTTATTACAGAATTTACTTGGAAAATGTTATTTCAAGTTAGGGTACTTAAGAAATTAGTCCATAAATATTTATTGGAGAGTATATATGTAAAACTGGTCCTTAAATGATAACCTTATTTGGTTTACTAAAAATTTCTATTTCTTTTGTGTTGGGAGTATTGTATATTAAGAATACATTTTCTTACTTTTTAAATATATCTAAAGACAAATTTCGTGAGTTATTAGGTACAGATATTGATGAATTTGACATTTTCATTATGTTTCTTAATTTTTAAATTAATTCCAAGGTATGCCGATTCAACAAGGAAACCAAAATTCATTTTCTTGATCACTCATGCAAGTCAGAGGGCTCTGAAGTGTAAAATATTTGCATATTTGTTAGATAATAATAAGTATTTTTTTCCCAAAGATTCAGTTATTATTTGAGAGAGAGAGAGAATGTGGGCGGTCGGGGGAGGGTCAGAAGGAGAGGGAGAGAGAGAGAATCTCAAGCAGACTCCCTGCTGAGCACTGCACCTAGCACAGAGCCTGATCTCAGGACCCTGAGATCGTTGGTCAGAGATCTGGGTTGTGAGGTCATGACCCGAACCAAAACTAAGAATCAGGTGCATAACTAACTACTGAGCCCACCCCAGTGCCCCAATAGCGTATCAAGTACAAGCTGAGTATTATTCTAAACTTTTCCCCTGTTGCCTCTTCTTAGTCTTACGCAACTTTGTGAGGTGGGTGTTGTTTTCTTACCCATTTTACGGATGAGGAAACTGAGATTTGGAGGATAAAGTCACTTGTCCAATATCATAGAGATAAGAAGGGGGGGGGACTAGGATTTGAACTCATGAAAGTTTGTAGCCACCACACTTTATTGTTTCTTGCATGTGAAAACTATACCCTGGGGTAGGGAGAAAAGCTTTGCGTTCGGGTGGCCTGGGATGGAACCCCAGCTCTCCATGTCTTAGCCAAGTGACATAACAGAGGTTAGACTTGCTCACGCCTAATTTTTTTGGTAGGTTCTTAATGATGGGAATACATGTGAATATTTTAATTTTAGTGCTAATGTGAAGGCTGCTCCCCCCAACACCCATGGGGGTTATTTGCTAGCATGCATTATTATTCATAATGTTAAAATATAAGATAGTAATCAAAATTATATTTTGTTCTGTTTGGAAACAATGGAATAAAAGAGGATTAAAGGATATGATTAAAATAACATTGAACCATTTTTCAGATACCCTTTCAAGTACATGTCTGATTACACAGCAGGGTTTCTCGACCTCGGCACTGAGGACGTTTTGGGCTGTATCATTCTTTGTTGCGGGGGCTGTCCTGTGTGTCAGCAGGATGTTTAGCGGTGTCTCTGGCCTCCACCCACTACATGCCAGCTGCAGCCCCTCCCCTTCAGTTGTGACTTCCAAAAGTATCTCCAGACATGGTCAGATGCCCTTTGGGGGGCAAAATCATCCCTCGCTAAAGACCACTACTAGAGATATATAGGGATTAATTAAGTAAATAAACATAATATAATTACAGAGTGTGTTGAGGACTTTGATGAAAAAGACCAAGACGCTCTAAGCAAGAATAATGGGAGGGAGAAGGCTGGCTGTCGTGGCAGGTGTGGCTGCATGTGGAGTGTGTGTTGGCTGACAGGGAAGTGCAGGAAAAGACATGGAGGCCAGTACAGAGGCTGGGGCAGGGGTCTCGGTGAGAGTTGAGGGCCTGCACCAGTCAGTGGGGGTGGACAGTTGGGAGAGCTTTCTGGAGGGAGAATCAGAAGATTTGGGGTTTGCCAGAGTATTACGGTGCTGACAACAAAAAGTAAAGAACGAGGAGGGTTTGAGAGGTTGATGCTGGGCAGTGTGCAAGACTAACTCACCAGCCGAGTGAACCCTCTGTGTGTCAGCGTGGCCATACGTGGGATTCACATGTGTTTCTCAGCAAAGTTAGAAGTGACTGAATGTCCTAGACCTTTGTGAATATTGGAAACCATGAGTCTTACATCTGCGACTGCTGAGTGAGTGCATATTTAAGACTTAAAGGGTCTGCCTTGCTTTACAGGCTAGATGTGTCCTTGAGAGACGGGAGATGTCCCATTTTGGCCAGTGGCTGCCTCCATTCACACTATTGCTGCTTCCTGGGTCCCTGCCCCTACCTGTCCCTAACTTGGTCTCTGTCCTTGGCCCCAGATCTTTCTCCTCTAGTGCATCCACTTGTAAAGTGAATAATTTTTTGGACAATGAATGATTATCTTCTTTTGAGTCACAATTTCAAAATTTGCAGATTTCGTAAAGCGTCTCTGTAGTGGGCACAGTGTACAGCATCAGTTTAACTAACAGCAAGGACACAACATCCCAGGCCCTTTCTGTGGCACAGCATTCAGGGAAGCCCGATGGAATTTCGCTTTTCATGCAGCAGATAACCTCAACAGGCTGTTTCCTGAGGCTGTTTTAGTAGGATCGTGTGAGCATAACTTAATGATTAACAATAACTTTTGCTAATAATCGTAGGTAAAATCACTCAGAGTTGTAGTTACCCTTTATATGCTAGTGTTACAAAACCGTAATGCCAGTTACCTCAGCAGTGATGATAAAAACTCTCCCTCCCCCCCACTAAGTTGTGTTGCTGAAATTGTGTGTAGCTGTGTGTGTCTGTCCGTGATTTCTACGATAGTAAAGTAGATATTCCTTTTCGCACCTGAACTGAGGCCTTGCAGTTCAGAGGTCTGGCCTAGGGGAGGCACAAAGGAAAGAGAAGAGAGAAGCCATCTTTCCTGACAGCTTCGCGGAGTTCTCATTTCTTGGTTCGCCCTCCTCTCCTCCACAGCCCCCACTCCAGTTCTGTTGATCAGCTAGGTCAGCCATTGGTCGCTTTATTTTCCTCTGTGAGGAGGTCTTTTTCACCTTGACTTTCCATCCTGAGTCATCTTCGCCGTGGGCCTTAGCCTGCATTCGCTCTGACAGAGGAGTTCAGCCGCGATGGAACACATGCCGTGTTGCTAGAGTTGTGTGTGTGCCGCGGGGATGGGTTTTCCTCTCTGCAGGTAGCTTAACAATCGCAGAGATGGAAAAGAGGCTTCCATGTAATAGAGAATTTAAGGAATAAATGAGACCGCTAATAACAATGGGCAAATGGGATACAATTGAATAGTATTGAAGAGATACTTCATTCCGGACAGTAGTACGGTATAAATCAAGTTCAGCGGGATGTACAGGAAGGGAAGAAACTTTCTTTGCTGGATTTATTAGAAGTTTCTGAGAGTCAGATGAAGCTTGGTCATGACACATGGGTGAGGTCTGGATAAATCCTGGGGGCCAAGGTGGTGGAGTGATGGAGGCGATGATTTGAGCATGATTTGATACAAGCATGAAAGAAGCAACCTGACCCACACGTACTTAATGCGAGAGGAGCGGGGGTAGTTAGTGTTAGTGCGTGCCAGAGTGCCCCCCTTGGGGCTCAGCAAGGGGCTGCGAGAGCATGTGGTATTCTGGCCCAAGCGTGAAGGAGGATGAGGCCGTGCCAGCTCAGGCAGGACGCCATTTTGACGCGCGCAGGTACAGAGTCCAGTCGTGTCGAGGGCGGTATAGGGGAACAGAAGTATAGGGTTAAGAAGGGCACATTCTGGGGACTGTCCCGATTCAAACCTGGCACTTTTCTGCATGATCGCTATGAAGTCGGCTCTGCGTGCCTCAGTTCGCTCCTGTAGAGTTGACGTCAAGGGCATTTCCGTCCTCCCGGGTGGGTTTTCTATGAGGGTTGAATGGGTTCGTGCACATGCAGTCCTTCGAACAGTGTCTAGCACCTAGTCAACCCTTACATTTTCCTGTTATTGATAGCTTTTTTCCCAGTAGGCTCTGAGGGAGGTTGAGGGCTTCCAGGCAGGTGTAAGGGAAGCAACGGGAGGCAGTTCTCCAAAGGAACACACACCAGTTTGCAGCAGTGGAGGGGGAAGGGCAAGCTGTGGGTATTGCGGCCATCGCCACAAGGCAGGGTTGCTCTTTCGAGAGGAGGGTTTTCAAGAGCAGGGATTCTAATGATGGGTTGGAACAGGTGACTTATGATGTCTCCATCGGTACTAAGAAATGTGTATGTGTTAATCCTATTTTTGCTAGTTTATTTAACATGTTTTAGAGAGTTTGAAGAAGAGTTAACCTTATTAGCTGTCCAAGGTAATTATATCATGGTGATCTCTCATGTGCTGTAATATTATAACTGCAGAGAGCTATAAATTTTCTTAAGTTTACTTATATTTTAGTGTGTTTTCACCATGATTTGCCTAACTGGGTCTGTATAACGCAGTAGCCTCTAAAGCAAGTGACAACGGTTGATAAATGACTAAAAAGCTATTTTTGGCTTGACTAGATTAGATCCATACATATGAAGTTACAAGCCTAATTACTGTTATTTTTGGCCAGAGTCCTTGCAAGTGTGGGAGTTAGCCAAGTACTTCCTTTGTGAAAAAAAATGACATTTGTTCATTGTTTCAATTGTGATGATTGCTTAAAGCCTATGAGTTGTCTGTGTGTGTGTGTGAGAGAGAGAGAGAGAGAGATTGCATTATAAAGATTTGGATTGGGAATTTTATACATTGCAAAATTTATCATAAATACTGATTAAGGGGGCACCTGGGTAGGGTTAAACGTTTGCCTTTGGCTGGGTTCATGATTCCAGGGTCCTGGGATTGAGCCCAGGGTCAGGCTCCCTGCTCAGCAGGGAGTCTGCTTCTCCCTCTGCCCCTCACCCGTTCTCATGCATTCTCTCTCTCTCAAATAAATAAATAAAAATCTTAAAAAAATATAAATAAATAAATACTGATTCAGAACCACTTCAGTGTACGAAAGGCCCAGTGCTATCGTTATCTTACATGAGATGTTATTCAGTAACAGTGATGACTACTAGAGGACATAGACATGTATGCATGCAATGGCATGTGGGTATATTTCAAATAAGGTGATATGTATAACAACATATATCTAATACAAACACATACACACACATCATCCGTTACACACATCTGCATACACAAATATGCAAAATTGTGTGAACTGTTATTTGACCATTCAGGCTATTATTCTCAATCATTTGAGTTTATTTTCCTAAAATATAATTTAACGTAACTAGCGGATTTGATGATGTATTTTGTAAGTATTACTCATTTCAAAATCAATTTAGGGAATGTCTCTCTGAGTGTGCTGGCCACTAATCGAAAGCTAACTCAAGTTCATGGTTGGCCGTTACTCTGCAGATCCCACAGACCCCACCACCTGTGCGTTTTTGCACTTCCTTAGCATTTTGTGTTATAATGACCTAAATCACTCAGAATTTAATAACCTTTCACATTAAAAATTATGGCATAGAATATTAGTAACCGCAAATAATTGTATTTTACATATTTCATCTCTATCTCTGTGACACAGTGAAAAGTTCGGGGACTTTTGTCATATGATTTCTTGAGTGGAAAGTTACTTTGCTAGTCTAGACCATTTATTCACTTATAGCACAGAAGATAGTTAAGGATTGTTTAAAAGATGTAGCTAATCCAAAGTTTGGAAATTTTGTAAGGTTACTTTCCTTGTGGTTATCAAATTTTTAATTCTTACGAGTAGCTTTATACAGTACAGAATGGTTAGGATTTACGGCATTTGTCTGATGCCAGCGTCCAGATGATTGGGCAGTTGACCTGCTGTGTCTCCAGCACTGTGCTTGGGACTCAGGGCTGATGAGCGCCTACCTGGTCTCTGCCCTCATGGCCACTGGGCTAGTGAGGAAGCCGACTTCAAGCAAGCCATTATTCACAGTACAATGAGCCGACTGCTCTTGTAGGGCCATGGAGGGTGTTAGGATTGCAGGAGTACATGGTGGCCCCAACTCGGTCTTCATAAACTACAAAATGTTAGGGTATTTTGGTTTATTTTGACTCTTAATTCCCCCCTTAAAGATTGTATCTGTAGTTGATGACTAAAATTGTTAGACTTTGTCTGTTTTCACCTTCTTTCTCTCCCCTCTACCACCTACTTACAATTATTCATATCCTTTTACCTTCTGATTCTTGCTGGTGAGGGAATTACCCTTTGGCAAGGATGCAAATTGGACTATTTTGAGGTGAAAAACAGACTTGTTATCTGACCTCTGAATATTTTGCCTAACGTGTTGAATTGAATAAGTTAAAGGGAAGTATAAAGAATGGTGTGTTGCAATACTTACAGTGGTATTACTGCCATTCAGTAAATGTTAACGTATCCTCAGTTTGCAAGGAGGCATCAATGACTTTGGAAACATGGAATAATAATTTAAGTGAGAATACTGAAACAAAATCTGAGCACATGTGTATATATTTAATACATGTGCATATGTAATATACATAGTATATGAATTTTTTAAGCTTGTAAGTAAGTAAGTACTTACATACTCTTGGAGAATTGAGGCATTCAAGTTCTGTTTTTGATTTGGCTACCCACACTTATACACATGTACGTACATATATCTTTATACATGCATAGATATGTAAATAAGTAAATAATACATCTTCAATATGAATAATGCGTACATTTAGTTTTTTTTTAAAGAGCAGCTAGTACAGAAGCATGTACAATAAAAAAAATTATCTTTTCTCCCTTCTCTTGCCCCTGTTCTTTATCCTTATACTAAGAGGCACCCACTCATACTAATTTCTTTGTCAGTTTTTCAGAAATGTTTTGCAGACATGACAGCATCATTTTTAAAAAACTGATTATCTAAAAGCAAAAAAACTGAATTATATAATGTATGGTCTGAACCTCTGATGTGTTTTAAATTTAGGATTCTCATACTCCACCAAGTCATTGCCCAAATCCCTGGAGTTATAGACTGAAATTGAAAGCAAAAGCCATACTAGCAGGAAAACATCTACTAGTGAGCTGACTACTGACAAAATTTGCCTCCACCCAAACCTCCTGGATTTTAGGTTGCCATTGATTCCCATCCTTTTGTCCGTGTCTTTCAGTGTCTTTGTCAGTTTATTGCTGATTTTTTTTCAATTTTCTCACTCACAATAGTGTGATTTCTAGAATATGTATTTGAAATAGTATGAGAGCACAGTAATTTCAGTTCTCTCTAGTGACTATGCTAAAACACCAGAATCCTTTAAAGTAAACATGAAGTCCAGACTCCTAATTCCAAGTCTGGATGTCCAGCCCTGACCAGTCAGTAGAGTTCTGTTTAGCTTCCCTTCAAGTATCTCCTCTGGAATAAGCCGGGCTCATGTTCCAAACTCATTATCATGTCTACAAATGGACTTCCCATCCCAAATAAACCATTTTTGGTTCTTTATGCATCTGTTCATTTGGTCATTGATTGCTGGATTCCTAAGTGTGAGTAGAATGCTTACTCCGTCCTCTGTGTACATGACTGGGCGTGGAGACATGTGGGGGAAAGCAGGTCATTTGCCTGTATGACACATCATGTGGCTCCGTCAGCCACCCAGCCAGCAAACCTGAGCCTTCCATGTCATTTGAGACTCTCTGATTACTTTCCTGATATGTTAACTTTTCACCACATTCTCCTTTCACCCTGCATATTTACTTTCTGCCCGGCCACACCTACTCGTGGTGCCTCACATGCCATGTACTTATTCCTGCTTTCTTCATGCTCTTCCCTCCCCTAGAATTATTTGAGCTCACACTCTGTCAGTACTTAATAGAATGAAATAGTTCGTTATTTATTTACAAAGAGAGAATACTCTCAGTTTTTCAAAAGATCGCCATAGCTGATATGTGCTTGCTGTTTGAAATGTGTACCACAAAATAGGTTGGGAAGTTTTGTGTTTTTAAAAAGATAATCATTTCATTTTAGTGTTTAAGACTTTGATATGATATGAAATAACTTAAAGGTATTAAGATTCAGATTTATATGAGTTCATTACTTTGGGATGACCTTGGGCCTGGGGGCATTTTGAGATGAGTAAATTTTTTTGTCCTATATTTTACTTCTGTGTATATTAGAAATGCTATAATATAGTGGGTTTTTTATTTTTTGGTTTTGGGGTTGTTTTTTTTTTTGTTTGTTTGTTTGTTTGTTTTTGCTTTAATGGTCAGTTGTCTTAAAGAATTGAAGAAAAGAGAAATATGGTCTTTTATTTGTCCTGTCTCTCTTCCTCCCTCCCTCTGTCTGCTTCTTTTGTATAAATTAGGGGTTTGCAGATTTTTTTTGAAAGGACCAGATAATAAATATTTTAGGCTTTGTAGCCTCATATATTCTCCATTGCATAGTCTTCTTGTCCTCCCCCCACTTTTTTGTTTTGTTTTGTTTTGTTTTTTTGACGTTTAAAATAGTGCACAGGCCTTACAAAAACTGGTTGTGGTCTACATTTGACTTATGAACCACAGTTTGCTGGCCCCTGCTATAGAGACATATTTTTATCTGTTATCATTTCCCTGCAACTTAAATCACCACTTTTAGCATTGCTTATATTAGTAACAAATTTTCTCAACTTTTGTTCATCTGAAAATATCTTTACTTTCTTTCATTTTTGAAGGATAATTTTGCCAAACCTAGTATTCTAATTTGACATTTTTTTCTCTTCAGCACTTTACTATTTATTTATTTAGTTGAGAGAGAGAGAGAGAGACAGAGAGACAGAGAGACAGCTGGGGTTGGGGGGTGGAGGGCAGAGGGAGAGAGAGAATCCCAAGCAGGTTCCACACCCAGAGCAAGCTGGACGTGGGGCTCAATCCCCCGACCCTGAGTTTGTGACCTGAGTTGAAATCAAGAGATGGATGCTTAACTGAGCCACCCAGGTGCACCATCTCTTGAGCATTTAAAAAATCTGTTGCCACTCCCCCCCCCCCCATATTGTGCAGTTGTACTAGGACATGCCTATGTGTCATTCTCTTTGTGTTCATCCTCCTTGAGGTTCAATGAGCTTCTTGGATCTCTAGCTTGATGGTTTAGTCAAATTAGGGAACAATTCAACTCTTATTTCTTCGGTTATTATTTCTTCCCAGTTTTTTCTTCTCTCCTTCTGGGACATTAGTTACGTATATGTTGGATTACTTCATACTGTTCCATGGAGTGTTGAAATTATGTTATTTTTCAGTTTTTTCCCTCTCTGCTTCAGTTCAGATAATTTCCTTTGACTTGTCTTCAAGTTCACTTTTTTTTTTCTGCTGTAGTGTTTCATCTGTTCTTAATACCATCTACTGAATTTTTTTTTCAGATGTTGCATTTTTCTTGATATTATTTCCACTGTTTTTAGAGTTTTTATATATGTTCTGAAATTCTGTCCTTTACAAGATTCATCTCTTTTTTATAATTTTTTTGTCATGTTAATAGTTAAATTTTTGTCTGCTAATTACAACATTTTTGTTATCCGTAGGTCTTATTCTTCTTCCTAACTTCTCTGTCTGTAGCCGTTTCATGATTCACCTTCCTTGTAATGTTTTGTTGTATAGAGAACAGTGTGGTTGATACGTTTTAGAGGTCTGGATTCTGTCATCTTGATCTGAAGATTGTCGAGTTTTGTGCTCGCAGACAGTTAAGTTACTATCAGATCTTCTGAAACTCGTGGAGGCTTTTCAGAGTAGGTCTCTTTGATTTGCCCTGAGTCCAGGATGCGATGTTAATCCTAAGGCATGGCCTTCTGAGATTTCCTTGGAAATACAAGGTGTTCACCTGGACCCTCTAATGTGGCAGGACTTGAATTCCAAGTTCGGTGTCTCCTGTATTCATACTGATAGCTGCTGCTGTTACTTTGCTTGGTTCTTTCAGCCTGGCCTTGGGTTGCTTTCCCTTAGGTTCTTTGAGGTCTTACTCTCCACACAAGCAGTTCAAGAGTCAGCCAAGGATTGGAGGGGCTTGTTCACAGATTCCAGACTCTTCTCTGAGGCTCCCTCTGGGATTTCCCCCACCCTCAGTGTCCAGCTGTTGTAGCCGCTCCAAACTCTACCTCTGTCTCCTCAGCCCATGTGACTGGTGCTGTCTGCCCCACCCATGCTCTTCACGGACTGGTGATTGCCCCTCAGGAAATGGCCACTGAAAAATGGATTTTAACGTTGTTTGCTTCTTACCCTTCCAAGTTCAGATCCCTTCTGGTTTCTGCCTGCTTTTGGTTACTCTCTAGTACTTTCCTTTTATTTTTTGTTTGTTTGTTTTTAAAACAAAAAATTGTTTTTGTTTTTTGTTTATTTAATACCTCATATGTACCTTTATTGTATTGACAGGGGAGGTAGTCTCCTTTAAGCCACTCTGACATTACCAGAAGCCAGAAATCCTAAATGAGTAGATAATATAGTCCTGCTATCAATGGAAGATTTTTATAATATTAGTAAGGTGATTGTTCAAAGGATTAAGAGACTCTAGGAAGCCTTCCAAGTTGGCAGAGTGGAGGAATAAGATAGTCCTCTAATTCTTTTGATTCATGAGTTTGGTGTCCCAGGTTGAGTGGCAGCTGGTCGTAGGTGAGCTGGTGAAGAACTCACCACATAGTACTCTCCACTGCACGCTGTTGGAAGCAAAAGTGAGGTGGAGTATGATTTGGGCATGTACTATGGGAGTTTTGCTTCATGTCCTTTCTTCCTTTTGCTATTGTGAGGTTATCACTTTTTACTATATGTTATAGATACTGATACATTAATATATCTGACTTGATTAACGAATTTCCATCTCCACTAGAGCCTGGGCTCCAAAGGGAAGATACTGTATCTAGATCAAAGCTTTGCACAGGGTAGGTTCTAAGGATGAAATGAAATGTACTGTGCCAAGCATAAGGCCTGATGTACTGAGAACAGTGATCGGTGATTTTTTTTTTTCTTTCCTGTCTACTCTGTTCTGCTCTATAAAGAGTTATTAAATATAATGGGACTGGTAAACTAAGAAAAAGAATGGATTATTTATTACAATTACCCGTTTTTCCCCCTTTTCATGTGGCTGTGTAAGAATAGTTTGTACTAGTAAGAGCTGCATTGTTAAATTATTTGGGGAGTAATTTAACAACTGAAAAAATGAAAACATATTTTTATCATGGTGAAAATATACCTTGGAATGCTCACTTAGAATGCAAAAGAATAGTAATAGTGTAGATTAGGTCTGTGTCAGAAGTTCTTAACCTGGGTTTAGGGTCCCTGTAGTCCCTGAGACCATATGCAAAAGTGTGTGTGTGTGTGTGTGTGTGTGTGTGTGTCGCTGTCTAGGAGAGGGTACACAGTGGTCGTAGGATTTTTTTTTTAATAGAGACATTTTGAAATTTTTTTAAGTAACTAGCTTTTTCCTTTTTTTTTTTGAAAAAAATTGAAAAAGTGATGGATCAAGATTAGAGTAGGATGAAGATACTCCAATTAAAAAAAAAGATAGTGTGTCTATATAGTTCTTATGTCTTATGTCATTTAATTTAAAAAGAGAGTATGTGTGTGTGTATGTGAGAAAATAACCTGGAATCTGATGTGCCAGCATGCTAACAGTAGTTATTTTGTGTAGTTGAAATACTGTTTTATTCTTGCACCATATATTTTTCTTTAAATTTCAGGACTTAAGTAAATCTCACACTGTTAACTGATTGAAACAGAATGGACATTAAAAAATACAGTGAAATATGGGTCTTTCTTATGTGGACCCCTTTCCTCAGAGGTGGCTGTAAACACCAGCAGCACTATGTATCCTTCCATAACACACACACACACACACACACACACACTTACACACATTCATTTTTATATTCTGACACAAATGGAAGTATACTATATACGCTGTTTTACTCCTTGGGTTTTGTTTTTTGTTTTTTTGACTTTGGAAAGATTTCTCATCTGCCACACCCAAAGGAATTAAGAACACCGGATAGCAAATTTCTAGAAATCATTTTCTTTTCTTTTTGTTATCTTTTTCAGCTTTGGTGTGTACAAACCTGACTCCTAGTGGTAGTTCCAAAATTATTTAATTTCCTGTTGGCTCTGATTCTTTCTGGGGGCAGCGACCTTTCTTGAATGCCCACTGTGTTTTGGGCCTGTAGATAATTTGCTTCATTTACTTAACGCTGTTATATATCATTTCTTGCTTATGAGTATTATTTGAACTAATACATTAATAATACTTTGGTAATCTTTTATTAGTTTTTTTTTTTAATTAGGCTTCTTTTGTTTCTTTTTTAAACTTTTGAATGTGGAAGTTTTATTTATTTGTTTTTAAAGATTTTATTTATTTGAGAGAGCATGAGAGAGAGCAAGAGAGAGAGCACAAGCAGGGAAAGGGGCAGAATCACACTCTGCTGAGCAGGGAGCCCCGACACGGAGCTCCATCCCAAGACCCTGAGATCATGGCAGACGGTTAACCATCTGACCCACCCAGGCACCCGAATGTCAACATTCCTTGAGGGAATAATGTGTTTCATGCAAAATATTCACATGTTAATTTCTCTGTCTCTCCTTTTCACAAGAAAATAAAAGAGAAAATCAGGTAAAATTACTTTAAATACAACCATGAGAGGTGGCCCTACCTATGCATTAGGTGGTGACCGTGTTGTGTCTGCTAAATTTGTGGTTTGCGTATAAGCAAAAAAAGCTCTCGTTTCTTTTTTCATTCGAATGTAGTTAACTACTTAATGTCATACAGAGAGAAGCCTTTTCAGAGTCTCTTCAACATGGCATACATGTCTTGGAGTTTGTCTTTCGGTAGAGTTGAGTCTTGCTGAAGGGATGCTGGATATCAACTACTAGCCCAGGGCTCGAACCCCTGCAGCCATAACATCCAAACACGTGAGTGGGACCTCTGTGGGCAGAAGTGGCCAACACAGTGGTGAGAAATCCAGTGGCAGGTAGCTGGGAAGACCACATGTCAGAGCTCTTTGCCAGATATGTAGTAGAAAACCAAAATATTAAAGTATTCCTTACGCCAGCCTGACATTTCGTCCAGTTAGAATTCTATAAGAAATGTAGTTGTACTTCCTGTCCAGACTTGTGAGTCTCTAAATACTCTTCATCTACGCAAAGGGCGTTTGGGCAGTTATTTCTAATATTGTCTTCCTTCTGCCCTCACTTTTCTAGTCTTTACCCTTCCCCCCTCCCTCCTTTTTCCCCACTTCTTAGAGAATATCGATTGATTTGTATCTGTAGTAATTGGAGATCACGAGATGGAACCATTGGAACCAGAAATCTGAAATATCAGACTGTTATTTACCCCAGCTGATGGTACAGTTACCATAGTTCCAGGCCTACTGTGAGCATTAACTGTTTCCTGGTGAGGAAAAGAGTGGTGAGTGGGCTTCCAGTGAGAGTTAAGGAGGCTGTCCCAAGAAGAGCCCCCAGGCACAGAGAAGGTGGGCAGCCTGCCTTCCCACAGATAGAGCGCACTGTGCTTCGTTTCTGTGCCCTAGATCATAGCAGCACCCTGCATTTAAGTCCTTCATTTTGTTTTCTTTCTTTTCTTTTCTTTCTTTCTTTTTCTCTTTTTTTAAATTTTTTTTTATAAGAGGCCTTTAAAAAATTATAGGGAAAACTGTATATGTTATCCTGACTAGGGATGAGACAGCCAGCCTGAAAAGCCAGAAGAGTTCTCTTCAGACTTTGAGATCCTTGCCTCTTGGGTCTCTCTCAACCATATCTAATGTACAGGCTTACCCCTGAATTTGGTGTGTGTGTGTCTGTGTGTGTACGCATGTATGCACGGGGGCGCACACATGTATGTATACGTGTGTGAATCCATTACTGGGTTAGTAACTCAAGTTCAGTGGAACCTGGCATTTAGCCTCTCAGGGTAAGAACGCTCTGTCTTCCTAATCTTTTCTCTCCTCATCATAGTTACCATGACTACCTGCTCCCCTTCACGGCATCAGAAATCATCAAGTGGGAAGAGGAAACCAGTGTTGTCATACTCTAATAATAATATCTGAACCAAAATGGGCCACGTATTTTAATGTGATTATTAGAACTGTCTTGATCCATGTCAGTTTTTAGCATCTTGACCCAGGAGCTTATTATGTGTAAATAGTTTTCAAGCACATGTTTTTTAGCTGGAAATTTATTTCCTAGTTTAGGGCTCATATTGGTAATAAGTAGTCGATCTGTCTGTGATATAATGCTTGTTTAGAACGTCTGCTCTGACTTTGCATGTTAGCAATGCACTGGAATTGGACATCGGTAGCCATGAAGCGTCGATGAAGCTTTCCCTCCCTTATCTTCCCTGGTCTCCACCAACAGCAGCAGCTGCTGCGATAATGCAGATCCTCATGCTGCCCCTGTCCCTGTTACTTGATAAAAAGTGGCTCCGAAGAGCCAGCTGATAAGACTTTTCCCCCTAACTCCTTGGGTTTTACACAGTTTTCGGTCTTGACCTGATAAGATCTGTAATTTAGAGGTTTGGCTGCATATTAGAATCACCTGGGAAACTTTCAGTGCTGATTTGACTGATAGGGGCTGCAGCCTTCCTACCCAGATTTTTAAAGGACTTCAGTAATCAATGAGCAACAGCTGGCGTTCTGGTGTTTTCGGTGACTTATAAAAGAGCCCAAGCCAGGAGCTAGAAGGCTGGCACTAAGGACTCCTGCTTGGTTCCACATTGCTTTGGCAGCCATCTGAAGAAGGAGGTTTTCATCAAACTCAACCTTCTTGCTGGACTTCTCGTGGGTTCTGAAACTGTGTGAGGTGTAGGAAGGAGACTAGGGGAGTTTGCTTTGCTTTTTTACTTCTTAGGAAATGCGTGCTGAAACTCTGAAAACCAGTAGTCTTCCCAGCCCCCTCTAGGGGTAAAAAGGTATAATTACCCCATTATTAAAAGTGTGACCTAGCACAGTTCCCAGCTCTGCTGACAAAGACTAAGGAACTCTGTGCAAAGTGAAATCAGATGATGTGTTATTAAGAGACAAAAAATAATTTAAAAGCCTTAGATGATTCAGTGGTAACATAGTCACTGTGCGTATACATGTTGTTGTTTCCATGGTCAGTTTTGATTCCAAGATGATTTTCTAACAGAAGAACCATTGCATTTAGTTGATCTGTATTTTCAAAAGCGTGACAGAGCCTTTACTTTTCTCTTTGAACTCGTTTAAGTTTTTCTTAGTGTCACAATGGAAACATGCTTTCCGAGAAGGGTAAACAAACAATTTTGCAAAATCTATAAAGGTATACCTTTATGTACACGTAGAAGTATAGCAAGGCTAGGCATTTCACAGTTGGAGTTTCATTATGGTATATTTCGTTCCTGATCTTTGCTATTCCATGACTCATTACCATACTAGATTAGCAGATTGTTCATGTCCAGTTAACCTTTATCTCTGCCCTACTTTACCTGTAGCCAAAGTCTGGGTCTTTCTCAAACCTCTGAACCTCTTATCAAAAATCGATCATGACCTCCAGCCAGATTTGTGGGCCTTAAACTCTCAGCTGCTGTTCTCTGTCCCTCTGTTCTTCCGTCTTCTTCTTTCTCAGTTCCTTCCCAGCCACTGCCCGCCGAACCACTACCCATCTTGTGTATTTGGCTGATCGGATGGCCTATCCTCTAGTGTGTTCATCTCACTGAACTCTTCGTCCTTCCCCCTGGAAAACTCCAAATTTGGCATTCCTTCTCCATCTCTTTATCCAGGTTGCCAGACTTTGTTAGGATAAATAGCACTGCCATGCGCATCGGTGCCATCCATCATCTGTGGGTTTCCACTTCACAGATCCCCAGTCGCTGTCCATCAGTGCTTTTATTTGTCCTTAAAATCGCACGAATTTGTCTCACCTAAGCCAGTCTGGAAGACCCCTTACAGAAACACTAAGCTCCTTTTTCTTTGTAGATAATCATGCCTCTTAGCGCAGTAAAATCGAGGCAATTGAATATGCATTCCCTCAAACTCATCCTTCCCATCAGTAGACTTTTCACCTGACATACCATCTCCGAAAAACACACCAAACAACCTTCCCTTGACCCTGTGTTTCTCACTGGCTCCCCGCTTCCCTCTGTTCTTCTCCACTGAGTGTTTGGAAGGACAGTTCTGCTCTGTTCTCTTCTCTACCTCCCTTCCCATCGCTGTCTCAGCCCTCTGCCCTTCCCCTCCCACCGCATGCTTTGGGAAGCATCGCCAGGACCTCCTAATGGCTCAATGGGGTGGAAGCTTTTTCCAGTCTTTACTGATTGCATCATCTACTGTTTGACAGTGAAACACTGTTCTCGTGACCTCTGGGACCACAATTATTTCTGCGTCTCCTCATTTTTTTCAACCATTCCTTTAAATTTCCCCTTTGCCTCTTTCTTGGGTTTCCATTACTCTGCCTGTTCCTTAACAGTTGGGGCTGCCTGTCATCCCGCCAGTGGTTCTTAACTGGAGAGAAGGCGGCCCATTGAAACCCCTTGTCAAAGCTCTTAACATTTATATAATCTGGGGCTACCATTTCTGTAGTTGTTGATTCAGTAGGTCCTCCTTCCAGAAATCTATAATATGATGGTTTGATAATACTCTGTCATTTGGAGGTACCATAATTATTTCTCAAGAATTTGGTATTTATTAAATACCTACATTATGCCCGGTGCTGTAGATGATTTAGTTTTTTTTCAAGCATGAAAAGCACTGTGATGAATGGCCCTTGCCCCATTCCTTTTTTGGTCTCAGTCTAGATTTCCAGTACTTTAATCACTGTATTAAGAGTGAGCCAGTCACTTCATAGACTAGTTATGTTTTTGCTTCCACCAACTCCGTGGTATGGTTTTAACTGCCAGATACATAAGAAGGTAGTTTCCAAATCCCGTATCCTAAGACCTGCACTCTCCAGGTTTGTTTCCAAACTGCTCTGAGCTCTTGACACTCTGTCAAGTTTTCTTCTTTGCCTTTCCAACCTCCTCCTGCTCCCCTACCTGAATGCCCGCATCTTCTCTCCGCGGTGGGATCACTCATCTTCTGTTTGTATTCAGCCTGTGTATTTCCTCCGTGGACGTGTTTCAGGAATCTTCTGTTGCTGGGACAAGCACGCTTCCCTGTTCTGCGTTCCCCAAGCCGCCTGTGTCTAGAGTCACACCATTACAGCAGGTGCAAGAATTGCTAGTGTACTTCTGAAAGTTCCTGCACGTGGGATCGCTCATCTTTGTGTATCCTTAGGGCTAGCATTGGGAGCTAATAATATATTACCAACTGAATGAACCCTGTGCATTAATGTTTTAGAAATGATCCAAGAAAATCTAGCGGTAATGAATGCTGCTCTGGGAGTGAGAGCACCATGCTGGGGGTGCAGATCAGAGGTGGGGGACTGGGTCAGGGAAGGCTTCCTCAAGGAAGTGATAACATGATTAGTGGCCAATTTCTTTGCTTTAGGGTGTTCATTAGAATAATGCTTGGTTAATACGCGAAAGTCTATCCTATTTCTGTTTATTGTTGAGGATTTTTTATTTGTTGGTTTTTTGTTTTGTTCTTACACTAACAATAGATGTGATTTAGGGATGCCTGGGGGGTGGCTCTGTAGGTTAAGCCTCTGCCTTCTGCTCAGGTCATGATCCCAGGGTCCTGGGGTCGAGCCGCACGTTGGGCTCCCTGCTTCTCCCTCTGCCTCTGCCCCTGCTTGTGTGTGCTCTCTCTCTGTCAAATAAATAAATAAAATATTTTTTTAAAAAAGATGTGATTAAATAAAGTACATTCTGCACATTATTTAAATTTCCTTTTTTCCTTCTCCCTTGTCCTATTGCTGTTACAGATGGGAACAACATGCTTCCTAATATTGAAATATTTTTGCATTCTTATTTTATACCCTACTTGGATGTGGCTTTCCAAACTTTAAATATACTTCTTTTAAAAAATTTATTATTTTTTTTTTATTTTTTAAGTGATTTCTGTGCCCAGTGTGGGGCTTGTAACTCACGACCCCAGGATCAAGAGCCACACGCTCTATGGACTGAGCCAGCCAGCCGCTCCTGTACTTCTTGGTACAGATTGTTTAATCAGTATTCACACATGCAACTTGCCTGTGGTATTGATTTTTCTGCCCCTTTGGTCACATTTTGATATCAGGATCATACTAGCTTTATAAGATGACTTAGAACAGCTTTTGTGTTATCCTATGCTCTGAAACAGTTTAGGAAATGCTTTACTCTTCAGAATCGGAAAGAATTTGATAACAAAACCATCTGGGACCTTTAAAAAAAGTAATTCTAGGGGCACCTGAGTGGCTCAGTAGGTTAAGCGTCCAATTCTTGATTTCGGCTCAGGTCATGATCTCAGGGTTGTGAGATTGAGCCCTGAGCCCCACATTGGGCTCCCCACTGAGCATGGAACCTGGTTAGGATTCTCTTCCTCTCTCTACCTACCCTGACTCCTCTCTCTCTCTCTTTCTAAATGAATGAATGAATGAATAAATATATAAATAAGTAAATAATCAATCAGTCAATCAACTAAGGTAATTCTGTTATTCTCTGGTAACTTTCTAATTTCATCCATGGTTGTTATTCCAGTGGAGTTTTCCTCTTCCTGGATCAAGTTGAGTAATTTTGTTTTCTGGAGCTAATTAATCACAATTTTCAAATTCATTAGCACACAGTTGAGTCTCCTGATTTTTTTTTTCCCTGTTTACTTCAGGCATTGTTTTCCACTTTGAAATATTACTAGTCTGGGTTATCATTTTCAGCATTGCTGTACAGTGTCATCTTCCTGGAAGACAGAGGCCCAGAGGTACAGAGATGTATGGCACATAAGGTCGGCTTACTTAGGTGATTTAGTAGTGAACACCGGGATAATTTTCATTTAAAAGCGCACGTATAAATGGTTATGGGTGTTGGGTGTGTTTTTAACATTACGTCATTGTCACATATTTAGTCTTACCGAAATAGCTCTAGCAGCTAACGGTAAGAGTAAGGAGCTTGTGCCGACGGGTAATGAGGGGACGTAGGAGTTATGCTTATTTGGTAGTAAAAATAGTACAGTCGCATATGGTGATCCTTTTTCAATCAGATGGTATCTCTTTCAGTAAATAGAGGTGCCTTTTACAGTTCATTAGGATCTGCTTCATGAAATTTTACTATTAGCCTTCCTGCTTCGTGCTGTTAGGGCTCAGCGAAGAGGGGAGAGTCTGTGGTGTTAGAGCAGGGGTTATAGGTGCTGATCCGAAAAGCAGGAGGGAAGGATGAGCTAGTGAAATTACGGTAGAAATCCCTTGTCATTGATCGAATGGAGTAATAAATAGTTGATTCAGGCGTTTACAGGGTACCCATCTGGCTTCCCACATGTTGAAATCCTTTGTAATGTTAAAGAGGATAAAATGCTGGGTTCTTAAGTGGAACCGCCCAATGCCAATTTTAAATCTGTGTACAGGTATCCCTTTTCCTCTTTTTCAGAATGCACCAGTGCTTCCCTGTCTTGGCAGGTTATGGTCACCATTGATCCAATCAGCAGATCACGCAGGTCCGTCTTAGTCTCACCAGGACTAGTGATCCTGAGCTGTGTCGCTACAGACACACAGGGTGCAAGGTTTGGTGGTGGCACAGAGAAGGGAGTGACAGGCTCTGAATGAGGGTGTTAAGAGAAGCTTTCCTCGGAAGAGGCAAATCTTGAAAGGATGCCACCTCCAGAAGGGACAGGGTGGAATCTGATGGAGACTGCGGTTAGGTGGGGCTGAAGCAGGAACGGTGGAGGCAGCAGGGACAGGAGGGAGGCGGAGGAGGACCTTGTTAGCCACACAGTGGAATTCGGACTTCACATTTACCTTGAAATTGATATTAAAGCGATCGTCAAAAGGAGAGAGTAATCTGCATGCCCCTCCAGGAAAGCCATTCTGTTTTGTTTTCCTATCTCTAGTTGCTCCTATTGTACCTGACACAGGGTAGGCATTCAGCACAATAAAAACACAGCTTTGGTTGAATCAAATCCCAAGGACTCCGTGGGTTGGTCCCCAAAGCTGTGCTGTCTTGCATCCCAAGGCTCTTGAAGGTGGTGCGGAGGGAGGCTCCCACAATTCACGATAGGGTAGACGTGGTGAGCAGGAATTTGACCAGGAACCTGTATTTGAAGAGTGCTGTATGGTTATAAATGGTTTGTTTTTAATCATTCAGTCTTCTTCCCAGAGCCCTAAAAGAAGGATTGTTTCTGAAGGGTTCTAGGACTTGGTTTTGGTTTTGGTTTTTGCTCAGTGGTTTCAGATTACATTTCACAAAGAAAAAGACTTTTTTTCTTTAATTATTTATGGATGATGGAAACAAAATAGTTTTGCATCATTTTCTTGTACAAACAAAAGTTTTTATTTTTTATTTATATATATATTTTTTACAAACAAGAGTTTTTAAATATGTAAGCCATTATACAAGATTGTTCATAGCCTTTACCATTAACAGACAATTTCTGTGCTTTATTGGAGAAGAAAATCTATAAAAAGTTGGAAATTTTTAATAGTTGCAGAACCAAAATATGTCTTATGGGATTAGTACCCCCTCCCTTCTCCTGGCCTACTACTCTTTCAGCCACAGGCCCCTCTGGATCCTAAAAAAGATTATGGATCCATTCATGTTGCCTTTCCCAGGTGACAGCACCTCCAAGTACATTTAGTAAAAATTGAATTAATTAGAATTACATCTTAAATACAGTAAGAACTCATTACATAAGAATGCATTACTCACTTTAGATTTACCAACAGGGTGTGGGCATATCCATTTTTAGCCTTGAACAACAGCAACAGAGAAACTACAATTTATTTCTGAATGTGTAGTTCTCTGCGAGATTGTTACCTCAGATAACAGTGACACTGGGGAGGGGGTGACAGAAATGGCTCCGAATCCGAGATCCCATTCTAAACAACACCCCCAGCCTCCCAAGTCAAGACTCATAATAATGAGGTCATATATTATTGCTGGGAAGTGTTAGCCTTGGTAAAGCGAAAAGGGTAAAAAAATAAAAGGTAAGAAAGATGTGTAGGGAACTGCTGCTTATATCGGGTTCAGAATCCAGCAGTGGGTCCTGTAATCAATGTAGCTGGCTGGGCAAGGCAGCATTTTTCATTTTTAATAGGAAAAGATAGAGGATGGGGTGTGGGTAGGTTTGTTTCTGAATTATGTGTACACATAATAGTACGCATGTGTAATTGGTTGGAATGTAAAAATATATTTATTGCTCTGATTCATAGTGAAAAAAATGATAAATATTGCTTTAAATATCAGTAAATTGCCTTGTCTGAACCAATTAAGCGCGTACAACGTATGACCACTTTCTCTGTGATTTTGGAGTGTCTCTGCAGCATCCTGTTTTACCAGGGGAATCATAAAGCATAGGTTAAATATACACAGGACTTTTTTCTAAAAATTGAAGCAAAAGCTTTGGAAATTGGCTGTTAGAAGCCCTCTCCATGAAAATTGTATTTACCTACTGAACTGGAGCCTTAGGTAGAAGCATTTAAGTAGATGCTTATCCCCAACATAGTAGATGTCCTACCTCTTCTGATTTATGCACGGTTATTATGAAGAGAAAAAGGCAACTTACTTGGAAATTTAACAACAAAGAGTAGTGTTCTGTGATCACATGTAAATTGAGGACATTTTTGTAGGAATTTGTTATGTTAAGGTGTAAACAGAAGGTGGCCAAACGTCCATATTACTGAATAGCAGCTGTTCTTTAAATATATGTTAGATCTTGAGTTTTTGTTGCTTTGAGCCACAATTGATTCTGTTAATAAACAGTTGTTTTATTATATAATGCCAAATTATGCGTGCATAAACTCTTAAACACAGTCATTACTACTATGAATATATAGAACATATACATATATAATATTTATGGTTCTTGAGTTTGGATGAACTGCTGGCATAGAACTAACAGTATTTTTTCCTTTTTGTGTTTCTCAAGGACTATATATTTAAATTATATGATTTGTTTCTTTATATTTTTGAAGGTCTCCCGTGTACTTGGTGTATTTTATTTTTTAAAAAGTGGCCCTTGCCCTTTTGTTATTTATGTTAACATAGATTTCGTCCATGGATTTGGTATTTTTTTCTCTTTGAAGTAAAGTTACTGCTGAGGCAAGATCCACGTTCTACATTTAATAAGAGGTTTTGTTTGTTTTTGGGGTTTTTTTTTTTAGGACGGTTTCCAATTTCACTTGTCATTTCATGAGAAATAATTAAAATTTATAAATAAGAAAAATTGTATTATTTCTACGGGTTATCTCTACTCCTCATCCGTCTCATTCTGGATCCGATAATTAGCAGCAAAGAAATAGGACATTGCTGTGGGGATACATTGGTCAGGATAAAAATTTAGTTATTTTTGACCAACGCTGATAGTCAGTGTCTAATATTTCAAACCAGCTCATCTCCTTTTTTCTGCTGCTCCCACTCTGCCTTTATCCTGTAGGCTGGGTGGATCAATATGCAATTAAAAGGAGTTTGATCAGTAAATTGGAGGTTCTCTGAGTTTCTGGCTTTCCCGGCAAGGTTGACGGGAGAAGCAGCAGATGGACCAGAGTTCAGAGGGCCTGTGGTGGGATCTGCATCTTTTATTTGTTTGGAAAAGATGCATTTTAGAGATTCATCTGTAGCCAGTGGTGGTAGGGGTAGCATTGGAGACCATTTTAGAGACTGGTGGTAGATGCCCAAAGGCATAAATGACTAAGTACCAATATTTTGAAAGCTTTTAAACGATAGTTCTATGGACTAACTATAATATATACAATTACTGGTTGGTATTCATTTCAGTACAAAATAGTTCCCTGGGAATTTCGTAGCTTCTTCTGTGATCACGAGCACTTAGACCTCAGTATTAAACTTGGAACTGGTTATTGTCATGATCATCAAATAAGTGCGTCTTTATGAAATTTAATTGTTAACCAAGGTAGAACACGTGCTTTTTTACAAAACCCAGTGGTGCTCAGAGCCTCAGATCCAAGACCTGTCGGCTCAGGGCCCACACTTGGCTCCCTCTCCTGTCCGCTCCTGGGGCAGCCTCCCAGGGCCTGTTTGGTATTACTTCCGGGTTACACTTGATCCTTCAAAACTGGTTCCTGTGTAACAGTTCTGTGGTCATTACTTTGATGTAGGATCTCTTTAATGCAGTATGCTACCTCACACTTCAAAAGTGACTATCGTGTTACCAAGGCTTGGCAGGATGGGTCGGTATTAATTAAAGCTACTCTTTGGTTCCTCATTTAATTTATTTCCCGGTTCTTCCATGTTTGGCATAGGGCTCAGGCCATCTATGAACTTGGATTAGACTTGTTTCTAAGCTAGTGGGTGTTTGCTATATCTGTCTAATAAAATCCTTGTTGGGCATTTGTATGTCTTCATAAGGAAAGGTTTATTTTTAGGTGCTTTTATTAGGTAACTTGACATTTTTTAACTATAGTTCAGTATTTGAAATGCACTCATTATTTGCATTATGGAAACATTAATTAATTGGAAGTGGTCCTTGTGACCAAGGCGTGACTGAAAGGAGAAATTCAATTCTAAAATAAGGGAATATATCATTATTTTGACAGTTTACATATATTTATTTCACAAATAATTCATTCAATAAATATTTATTACTATGTTTCAGACACCATGTTTGTAAGTAGTATGTTTACTATATTCTTGTTTGTATATGATGAATTGATTTGTAAAATTTCTTTGTTTTTCTTAGACAAAATTGAAGAAGCACAAAAAGAACTCAATGGGGCAGAAGTGTCAAAAAAAGGTAAATTAAACTCAACTGCAATATAGACTATTTTTTATACGCATATAAATCCAATGTGTGGATATTTATTTTATATACATTAAAAGTATGTAAGTTAAAATTATAGACAAAATAAACACAGAATTTCTAACATTTTCTTTCCTCACTATCAGTAGTTCACCTTGTATACTCCTTGTGCCCCACTTTGGAGATTATGCATTTTCTTTTTTCTTTCTTTCTTTCTTTTTTTTAATTATGTTAGTCACCATACAGTACATTATTAGTTTTTTGATGTAGTGTTCCATGATTCATTGTTTGTGTATAACACCCAGTGCTCACTGCAATATGTGCCCTCCTTAATACCCATCACCGGGCTAACCTATCCCCCCATCCCCCTCCCCTCTGGAGCCCTCAGTTTGTTTATGGGAGTCCATAGTCTCTCGTGGTTCATCTCCACCTCTGATTCCACCCCCTTCAGTTTTCACTTTCTTCTCCTGATGTTTTCCATGTTATTCCTTATGTCCCACATATAAGTGAAACCATATGACAATTGTCTTTATCTGCTTGACTTATTTCACTTAGTATAATCCCCTCCAGTTCCATCCATGCCAATGCAAAATGCGGGGTATTCATCTTTCCTGATGGCTGACTAATATTCCAATGTGTGGGTGGGTGTGTGTGTGTGTGTGTGTGTGTGCGTGTGTGCGTGTGTATCCCATCTTCTTTATTCATCTGTTTTTTTTTAAATTTTATTTATTTATTTGACAGAGCGAGATAGCACAAGGAGGGGGAACAGGGGGAACAGTAGAGGGAGAGGGAGAAGCAGGCTCCCGCTGAGCAGGGAACCCGATGCGGGGCTCAATCCCAGGACCCTGAGATCATGACCTGAGCTGAAGGCAGACGCTTAACCATCTGAGCCACCCAGGCGTCCCTTTATCTCTTCATCTGTTGAAGAGCATCTCGGCTCCTTCCACAGTTTGGCTATTGTGGACATTGCTGCTATGAACATTGGGGTACATGTGTCCCTTCTTTTCACTGCATCTGTATCTTTGTGGTAAAGACCCAGTAATGTAATGGCTGGTTCATAGGGTAGCTCTATTTTTAACTCTTCAAGGAACTTCTATATTGTTTTCCAAAGTGACTGTACCAACTTGCATTCCCACCAAAAGTGTAAGAGGGTTCCCCTTTCTCTACATCCTCTCCAACATTCGTTTCCTCCTTGTTAATTTTTGCTGTTCTAACTGGTATAAGGTGGTATCTCAGTGTTGTTTTGATTTGTATTTCCCTAATGGCTAATGATGTTGAACATTTTTTCATGTGTCTGTTAGCCATTTGTGTGTCTTCTTTGGAGAAGTGTCTGTTCATGTCTTCTGCCCATTTTTTTACTTGATTGTTTTTTGGGTGTTGAGTTTGAGAAGTTCTTTATAGATCTTGGATACCAGCCCTTTATCTGTAGTGTCATTTGCAGACATCTTCTCCCATTCCATGGGTTGCCTCTTTGCTGACTGTTTGCTTTGCTGTGCAGAAGCTTTTTGTCTTGATGAAGTCCCAAAAGTTCATTTTTGCTTTTGTTTCCCTTGCCTTTGGAGACGTGTCCTAAAAGAAGTTGCTGTGGCTGATGTCGAAGAGGTTACTGCCTATATTCTCCTCCAGGATTCTGATGGATTCCTGTCTCACATTGAGATCTTTCATCCATTTAGAGTTTTATCTTTGTGTATGGTGTAAGAGAATGGTTAAGTTTCATTCTTCTGTATATAGCTGTCCAGTTTTCCCAGCACCATTTATTGAAGAGACTATCTTTTTGCCATTGGATGTTTTTTCCTGATTTGTCGAAGATTAGTTGACTATAGAGTTGAGGGTCCATTTCTGGGCTCTCTGTTCTGTTCCATTGATATATGTGTCTATTTTTGTGCCAATACCATGCTGTCTTGGTGATCACAGCTTTGTAACGTAGCATGAAATCAGGCAGTGTGATGCCCCCAGCTTTGTTTTTCTTTTTCAACATTTCCTTGGCAGTTTAGGGTCTTTTCTGGCTCCATACAAATTTTAGGATTGTTTTTCCAACTCTTTGAAAAATGCCAGTGGTATTTTGATAGGGATGGCGTTGAAAGTATAGATATGCTCTGGGCAGCACAGACATTTTAACAATGTTTATTCTTCCAATCCATGAGCATGGAATGTTTTTCCATCTTTTTGTGTCTTCTTCAATTTCTTTCATAAGTGTTCTATAGTTTCTAGAGCACAGATCCTTTACCTCTTTGGTAGGTTTATTCCTAGGTAATTTATGGGTTTTGGTGCTATTGTAAATGGAATCGATTCCCTAATTTCTCTTTCTACAGTTACACTGTTAGTGTGTAGTAAAGCAACTGGTTTCTGTGCATTGATTTTGTATGCTGCCACATTGCTGAACTGCTGTATGAGTTCTAGCAGTTTTGGGGGTGGAGTCTTTTGGGTTTTCCATATAAAGTATCATGTCATCTGCGAAGACGGAAAGTTTGACTTCTTCTTTGCCAGTTTGAATACCTTTTATTTCTTTTTGTTATCTGATTGCTGTTGCTAGGACTTCTAGTACTATGTTGAACAATAGTGGTGAGAGTGGCCATCCTTGTCGTGTTCCTGATCTTAAGGGAAAAGCTTTCAGCTTTTCACCATTGAGAATGATATTTGCTGTGGGCTTTTCGTAGATGGTTTTTATGAAATTGAGGAATGTTCCCACTATCCCTACACTCTGAAGAGTTTTAATCAGGAAAGGGTGTTGTATTTTGCCAAATGTTTTTTCTGCATCAATTGAGAGGATCATATCATTCTTGTTTTTTCTATTATTAATGTGTTCTATCACATTGATTGATTTGTGAGTATTGACCCACCCTTGCATCCCAGGAATAAATCCCACCTGGTTGCGATGGATAATCCTTTTAATTTACTATTGAATCCTATTGGGTAGGATCTTGTTGAGAATTTTGGCGTCCATATTCATTAGGGATATTGGTCTGTAATTCTCCTTTTTGATGGGGTCTTTTCCTGGTTTTGGAATCAAGGTAATGCTGGCCTCATAGAACGAATTTGGAAGTTTTCCTTCTGTTTCTATTTTTTTGGAACAGCTTCAGGAGAATCGGTATTATTTCTTCTTTAAATGTTGGTAGAATTCCCCAGGGAATCCATCAGGCCCTGGAGTCTTGTTTTTTATCACTGCTTCAGTTTCATTACTGGTTATTGGTCTATTCAGATTGTCAGTTTCTTCCTATTTCAGTCTTAGTAGTTTATAGATTTCCAAGAAGGCATCCATTCCTTCCAGGTTCCTTAATTTATTGGCATATAGTTGTTGATAATTTCTAATAATTGTTTCTGTTTCCTTGGTGTCAGTCATGATTTCTCCCCTTTCATTCATAATTTTAATAATTTGGGTCCTTTCTCTTTTCTTTTGGATAAGTCTGGCCAGGGGTTTATCAATCTTATTAATTCTTTTAAAGAACCAGGTTCTACTTTGGTTGATCTGCTCTACTGTTTTTCTGGTTTCTATTTCATTGATTTCTGCTCTCATCTTTATTATTTCTCTTCTCCTGCTTGGTTTAGGTTTTATTTACTGTTCTTTCTCCAGTTCTTTTAGGTGTAAGGTTAGCTTGTGCATTTGGGATTTTTCTACTTTTTTGAGTGAGGCTTGGATGGCTATGTATTTCCCCCTTAGGACCGCCTTTGCAGTATCCCATAGATTTGGACCAATATGTTTTCATTCTCATTGGTTTCCATGAATTGTTTAAGTTCTTCTTTAATTTACTGGTTGACCCAAACATTCTTTAACAGAATGGTCCTTAGCTTCCAAGTGTTTGAATTCCTTCCAAATTTTTTCTTATGATTGAGTTCCAGTTTCAAAGCATGTGGTCTGAAAATATGCAGGAAATAATCTCAGTTTTTGGGTATCGGTTGAGACCTGATTTGTGACCCAGTATGTGGTCTGTTCTGGAGAAAGTTCCCGGTATGTTCAAGAAGAATAAGTATTCTGTTGTTTTACGGTGGAATGTTCTATATATATATCTGTGAAGTCCATCTGGTCCAGTGTGTCATTCAGAGCTCTTGTTTCTTTGTTGATCTTCTGCTTAGATGATCTGTCTATTGCTGAGAGTGGAGTGTTGAGGTCTCCTACTATTAAAGTATTATTATCAATATGATTCTTTATTTTGGTTAACAGTTGGCTTATGTGGTTGGCTGCTCCCATGTTTAGGGCATAGATATTTCCAATTATTAGATCCCCTTGTTGGATAGACCGTTTAAGAATGATACAGTGTCCCTCTGTATCTCTTACTACAGTCTTTAGCTTAAGATCTAATTTGTCTGATATGAGAATTGCTATCCCAGCTTTCTTTTGAAGTCCGTTAGCATGAAAAATGGTTCTCCATCCCCTCACTTTCAGTCTGGATGTATCTTTAAGTTTAAAATGAGTCTCTTGTAGACAGCATATGGATGGGTCATGTCTTTTTATCCAGTCTGCAACCCTGTGCCATTTCATGGGAGCATTTAGGCCATTCACGTTGAGAGTGACTATTGAAAGATATGATTTTAGTGCCATCATGTTGCCTGTGAAATCCCTATTTCTATAGATTGTCTCTAAAATGCTGGTCGTATTACTACTGGAGTCTTTCTTCTTTTGTAGAACCCCCCCTTAATATTTCTTGCAGGCCGTCGTCTTGGTGGTCACATATTCTTTCAGTGTCTGCCGGTCTTGGAAACTCCTTGTCTCTCCATCCATTCTGAATGACAGCCTTGCTGGATAAAGCATCCTTGGCTGCATGTTCTTCTCATTTACTACCCTGAATATGTCTTGCCAGCCCTTTCTGGCTTGCCAGGTTTCTGTGGACAGGTTTGAGGTTATTCTGATGTTCCTCCCTCTGTAAGAAATCTCTTACCCCTAGCCGCATTCAGGATTATTTCTTTGGATCTAAGATTTGCTAGTTTTACTTTTATATGTCGAGGCATTGGTCTGTTCTCTTTGATCTTGGGAGGGGTCCTCTCTGCCTCTTGGACACAAATGCTTGCTTCCTTCCCCAGATTAGGGAAGTTGTCAGCTACAATTTGCTCAAATATATCTTCTAGACCTCTCTCTCTATCCACCCACTTAGGGATCCCAATAATTCTGACATTGGAACGTTTCATGGCATCATTAATTTCTCTCAGTCTGATCTCTTGGGATTTAAGCTGTTTTTCCCAGGCCTCCCTGGTTTCCTTCTTTTCTATCATTTTATCTTCTAGCTCACTAATTCGTGCTTCTGCCTCGTTTACCCTGGCATTAGACCGCATTTCATTCATAGCATTTTTAAATTTGGCCTGATTAGATCTTATTTCTGCCCTTAGAGATTCTGTTGCTAATATTTTTCTCAAGCCTAGATATCGACTTCATAATTGTTACTCTGAAGTCTATTTCTGACATCTTGCTTATATCCATATCCATTAGGTCTGTGGCAGAGGCCATAGTGTCTGATTCTTTTCTTTGTTGGGGGTTCGTCCTCTTAGTCATTCTGTTGGGTGATGGTTGAGGGAATGTACAGAGTCCAAAGTATTAACCACAACCCAAGCAAGATGCACCTGTTTTATAGGGACCCTAGGGTTGTCGTCCTCTTGTTCTTCCAGCCTGTCTTCTGGGGGAAGAGCTTGCTGCCCCCTGTTGGGGGTGGGGGTTGCTCAGTGAAAACCAGCTTTTTGAACTTTTATTCTCTGGCGGCTTTCCCTGGTGGCTTCCTGCGTCTCTTCCGAGAGTCAGAGGAGAAGTGAACGCGCTGAAACCTCTGTCCTAGAACAGTGAAATCACAGTCTGGTCTTCACTGAGCTCTCCAGGCCACACTCTTTCCGTTTCTGTCTGCTCTGCTAAAACCCACAGCCTCCCCCAGTGTGCGCCCCACAGCTCCTGTCCCAGAGGACAGTCCCAAGGCTGGGCATGTCTCTGTCCTTTGTGTTTCTAAAACCACGGGCCGCCCTGGTTCACACGCGCGCACCCACAGCTCCTGGATCCCGTCAGGGGGCTGCACTAAAGTCCCTTCCCCTCTGCTACCGGTCTGCGAGTCTGTGCCCGTCCCCAGTGCGGACGCTTTCGCGCTCCAGTCTTATATCACCTTCCAGGCGCCAGCTTATGGCCCTCGCTCCCCCTTCTGTATCTCCCCGCAGCGTCATGGCTCCGCCCTTCATTCCTCGCAACCGCCTGAGATTTTCTGCTTGTAGAGATCCAGATATATGTTCTTACATCTCAGGTTGATTTCATGGGTGTTCAGAATGGTTCGGTAGATATTCAATTCAGGGGACCAGTTGAAATAGAGTCCCCTACTCCTCCGTCATCTTCCCTCCGACCCCTATAGACTGTTTTCTTAACAGTGAGTCCTATACAGATACCTTGTAATTGCAGCCTTACTAAATCTATCATTGTAAATATGTCACAAAATTAAAAGTCACCTTAGACTAATTAACACCTAAAAGTGTGTGGGCTTTGCTTTATGAAATGCTTTAGCTACATAGCATATTCTGTAACTGTTTCCCGCATATTTATATATTGCTGGTAGGATTATGAAAAATTGCTGCAGGTCTTTTGAAAGTCCTGCTTATGAGACCGTCCCATAGCAATAGAAGTACAAATATAATGTCTAACGATGGCTGTGTTTACACACATATATATACGCCTTTGTGTGTCTTTGTGATGCAGTATTTTTTATAATGACAAAAGCCCAAGACAAATAAAATAATATGAATGGTAGTTAGTGGGAAATAGTTGAATAAATTGTAGTACATTCATATTTTGGGATATATTATATACCTTTTTAAAAAATGTTGATTATTTCAATTGATGATTTATTGCTGAATGAGGAAAGTGAAATTGCATTGTAGCTTGTAAAATATCTCAGTTTTTTTATTCAGTCGAATGGCAAAGGCATACACACGCACACATATGTATTTACACACATACTCATACGTACGATTGTAGAAGTTTGGACAAAGTTCGCAAGGACTGTGCACAAGTATATTTATAATGGTGGAAGAAGGAGCTGAGGGAAATTAACTTTTATTTATATGGCTTTGTGTTTTTTATTAGTTATAATGGTTATAATTTTGTATAAAAAATAAAAAGTTGAAAGGCAAAAACTGATTGTCGTCATGGAAAATATACTGGTTACTTTTCCAGGTAACATGAAGAAATGCATTCACTATAGAGCAGCCAGTGCAGAGGGGAAAACAGTGTGAGGTGGCTAGTGTTCTAACACTATATGTTAATGAGAAAAATTGATTAAAAGGACATAATTAAAGCTCCCTTTGTAGCATTTATATTTCATAATTTATTATTTCTTTGTCCTTCTTATATCTTGTAATTAAAATGTGGAATATTTTGACAGAGTAATTTAGCCATGTAGGATTCCAACTGAAAATCTTTTTTTTTTTTTTTTTTTTTTTAAATCTAGTTGGGTTCCTAGTTAGGTGTCTTGAGTAGAAATATTTCTGGCTATCCAGGTTCTCCATCCCTTGGGACAACCTAAGAACTTCCAAGATAGGTTTGGGGTTGGTCTGAATAATTAGGTTGTGATGTGCAGTAGCCCTAAAGTGTCTCTTTTCTCTATTTTCCTTTTCTCCCACCCCCTTCTACCATGCAATCTGGAAGGTCCATAACAAATAGGCTCCTTTAATGACATTCTTGCAGAAAAGTCTAGAAAGAACAGAGAAGTCGCTGTAGCCATGCTGTCCCTTTCAGCGGTTGACCAAAGATCTGTTCCCCCATCGCTGTAGACATAAAGCATTTAAGACACGCAGGCTCTAAGAGATCTTTTACATCTAGTAATGGGTTAGAGCTGCTTCAAGTAGAAAAATAAATGTGTGCCTGTTTTCCTTTTCCTTCTTTCTTACTCCAGTGGCACAGTTTTAAGAACAGTGAACTAAATGCCTGATAGGAAGGAGGAAACAGAACAAAGGTTCCAGAAAAAGAGATTGGATAATGAGGTTCAGAATAATCTAGTGGGCTACATTTGGCAGGCTACATTTATTTAAGACCTAGGATGAATACCAAGTGAGCATTGTTCTGCACAACTCACTGCCTAGAATTACTACTTGGCTTTCATTTTTACGTACACATTCTGGGCAAATTAAAAATAAAATAGCTTTTCCCTCAAATATAATTAAGGAATAATATCAGTTTGTCTTTAACAATATGAGATAAAGTCTTCGAGTAATAAAAGTGTTGAGATTTCTCAAATCTTTGCCTGCTGAGCTGCCTGTTTTATTCGAGGAAATTCATTTCATCCTCCGAATAATATACTTTAAAAATTTGTTGTTTATTGTTTTTATTAAGATGAGGCATCTCGGACAGATCACTTTTTCACTCTTTTTTCAAGATGCTTTTGTTTTTTCCCCCCTGAAAGTTTGACTTTTTCTTCTATATCTGGTTATTTTTCTACAATACTCGTGGTTCTAAGGCTCTGTCTCCATTGAAGATACTGTAATCCTTAACTTATCTGTGGCTTTCTCCCTTTTCCTTTATTTTTACCATTAGGACAGGAAACTAATTTATCTTCAGAAGCGTCTGTGTTAATGGCAGGCCCTTACAAAAAAACATTTTTTAAATAAATCTTGTTTGTTGATAGATGTTTATACTTTTCTAACATTTTAAGAAAGGATTAATCTGTTTAATATGGTGGCAAAGAAAGTAACTTGGCCCATTACACACCAATAAAATAAAGAAGGACACTAAATAATGTTAATGTATTTCTTTTAGTCTTTCTCTCTGCTTGTGAATTAAAGTTAGATGACTTTAATTTATTTTGATTTTAATCGGTTTGGTGATAAACAGAACATGTAACAGTCACATAATTCTCCATAATGTCATTATATTCTTCCTTACAGTGCTCTTTACTTGTCCTTAGCATCCATTGTATTTGACACTATTCCTAAAATTATTGCACGGGATTTAAATAAAATAAACAGTGAATGTCACAGATGTGGGAACGGAGTATGTTATAAAATAAACTGGGGAGAAATAAATAGATCAGTTTTTCCAGAGAGCTTTCATGTGCTTTCTTTGTCCAAGTTTTAATTTTAATAGTTTAAAATTTTTATCATACGATATTTGATACCTATAAATTAATGTATGTAATGTATTATAAAGCATAAAAATAACATGGTGTTCTTTGATTCCACTACGCAGTGTAAGTAAGCACTGGCTCATTGTCAATACTGTTGCATCAGCCTGCGTGCCAGGTTCCGTGTCATCCTGCTGTCTGCTCTGTTGAGGTAGTTACCGTCCTCAACTTTGTGTTCATTGTGTTAATGCTTCATGAAAATAATTATGTTTTTTCGTTTTGCCTGAGTTTGAGCTTTAAAAATAAAATTATGTTGTATAATTTTAACAGCTTTTTCACTCAGCGTTCTTTCCAAAATGTATACATGTTGTTGCATGTAGCTATTTCTTTTCATTGCTGTAATAATATTTTATTATGTGAAACAGTATGTGCCTCCATTCTCTTGTTGATGGATTTGAGTTATTTCTACCTTTTTGCTGTCACAAACAGTGCAGCTATGAATATTCTCATATCCTGGTACATATCTGCGAGTTTTCCAGGGCATATAGTAGGGAATATAATCATGTCTAAGAATTCATTTTGTGCTTGGAATTGTCAACCCTTTTATTTTTTCTGTTTGGATGGGTAAAAAATAGTATTTTGTCCTGCTCTTGATTTATTTTCCCCTAATTAGTAGCATTCAATGTATCTTCATTGGTATTCCACCTTCTAGAAATGCTTATTAGTATCTCTTAAGCATTTTACAAATCTTTGTTTTTTTCCTTAACATATCTTGGATGACAGTCTTTTATTCATGTTATGTGCTTTAGTTTTGTGCTTAATTTTTTACTTTCTTTAAAGTGCCTTTTAGTAAACAGAAGCTCTTGATTTTAATATTATCAAACTCTACTAGGCTTTTTCTTTTGTGATTCGTATTTTTTTTGTTTTGGGGATTTTTAAACTTACTTGCTTGTCTTACATTCTTCCCTACCACAAGGTCACACATATTTTTTTCTCTCTTTTCTTCTAAAAAAAAACCTTTCACATTCAGATAAAAAAATCCATCTGGAGTTGATTTTTTTTTTTAATGTACTATCAGGATTCCAGTTTTGTGGATTTGTTTGTTTGTTTGTCCCTGAACATGTATTGAGTGGATTTCCCTTTACTGTCTGTTTCATACAAATTTTCCTTATATGTATGGGTTTGTTTCTTGGCTCTTTATTCTGTTCTGTTTATGTATCTGTGCGTTAATATCACAGTGTATTAATTACTTCACTTTATGTTGTAATATACAGTATAGTAGAGCAAATTCCTGAAGTGTTTTGACTATTTCCAGATTTTTGCTCATCCATTTAAATTTTAGAATCAACTTTTAAAAGAACATGTTGGGACCTTGTTTGGAATTACGTTGAATTTGGGGCAGACTGACCGTTGTCACAATTTTCAGGCTATGTATAAAAATAGCTTATATTTGATACACGTATTTTCTCTAATGTCTTATAATTTTTTTCCGTATGGGTCTTGTATTTATTTTTTATTGAATTTACTTGTTGGAACTTTATTTTTTTGCTGATATCATTGATTGTACAGATACATATAGATGAAATTGTTTTCTAGTTCTTGTTGACAAATAGAAATGCAGTGTATTTTTTGTATATTCATCTTGTATCCAGCCACTTGGCTGAATCGTTCATTCTGAAAATTTGCCGGCAGATGCTTTAGATTTTCTTATAAATAGTCATATCAGCTGGAAGTAATGAAAGTTTTGTTTCCTCCTTTTTAAAATAATTGTTCCTTTATTTATTTTTCTTGTTTTACCCAGTTGGCTCCAGTAAAATATCAGAAGAATGGTAGTGTTAGCTTCCTTGGCTTGTTCTTGATTTTAAAGGGAATGCTTCTAAATATTTCACCATTAAAATGTTTGAAGTCTTTTTATGGGAGGCTAGGGTCAGTTTTGTTTTTTTTTTAATAGTTTAAGGAGGTTATCTTTTTGATGTATTGAGATTTTTAAAAGTATCATAAGTGGCTCTTTTTTTAATCAAATGCTTTTTCTTCATATGTAGAGCTAATCTTCTGGTCTTCCTCCTCTCATTCTACGGTTTACACTTCACTTGCATTCTTTTAATAAAACCAATTTAGTCTTGATGTTTGTCTTTTTAAACACACTGCTAGATTTGATGTTGAAGAATTCTGTGTCCATGTTCAAGAGATAATGGTTTTATTTTCTTATAATTTTCGTTGCCCGATTTGTCTGTTATACTAGCTTAACAGAGGAGATCTGAGAATTGTCCTCCTGCTTCCATGGATGTGTTTGTTTAATATTGGAATGACAGCTTTATAGGGAGGTCTTAGAATATATTTTGACTTTCAAGAGAGATTGAGGGTAGATTTTAGTATCTGATCAGTGTATTTAATAACAGGGTTCTGCTCAAGCTTTCCTTTTTTCTTTTCAATCAGGTAGTAAGTCACATTTGTTACAGCGTATACAGTCAATATTGGCAAAAAAGTCATTGGTGGTACTCTCTTGCTCTCTTTCAGCGCTACTGTATTTTTTCATTGTTAATTTTGTTCATTGGTGCTTTTTCTCTCTTTCTTGATTAGTTTTGCCAGAGGCTTATCTGTTTTACTTCCTTATTGTTGTAGCAACTTCCGATTGTCTTCTTATTGTATTGTCCTTTTAATTTCATTAAGTTTTGCTTTTTATTGTATTTTTTCCTCTTTCTCTTTGCGTTTATTCTGTTATCAAATTTCCTAAAGTTGGAATTTGGGCTAATTTATTTTAAGCCTTTGTTCTTTCCTATTCACATCACTGAAAGCTATTAATTACTTTCTGCGTGTTCCTTTATTACATTGTACACGATGTCATATTTGTTGCTTTCATTAATTTCTATGCCAGTTTCTTCTTTGACCTCTTGACAGAATTTCTTTTCCCCCATATTGTTGGGAATTTTATTTATGTTTTTGTTAGTGATTTCTCACTTAATTACATTGTTACATTAACTGTTTTTTTTCTAAAGCTATAAAACTTTTTTTTTTGATGTAATGTTCATTATTTGCATATAACACCCAGTGCACCATGCAATACGTGCCCTCCTTACTACCCATCACCGGTCTATCCCAGTCCCCCATCCCCCTCCCCTCTGAAGCCCTCAGTTTGTTTCCCAGAGTCCATACTCACTCATGGTTCATTCCCCCTTCTGTTTACCCCCCCTTCATTCTTCCCTTCCTTCTCCTACCTATCTTCCTGCTATTTCTTATGTTCCATAAATGAGTGAAACCATATGATAATTATCTTTCTCTGCTTGACTTATTTCACTTAGCATAATCTCCTCCAGTCCCGTCCATGTTGCTGCAAATGTTGGGTAATCGTTCTTTCTGATAGCTGAGTAATATTCCATTGTATATATGGACCACAACTTCTTAATCCAGTCATCTGTTGAAGGGCATCTCGGCTCCTTCCACGATTCAGCTGTTGTGGACAGAGCTGCTATGAACATTGGGGTGCATATGGCCCTTCTCTTCACTATGTCTGTATCTTTGGGGTAAATACCCAGTAGTGCAATTGCTGGATCATAGGAAGGCTCTATTTTTAACTTTTTAAGGGACCTCCACACTGTTTTCCAAAGTGTCTGTACCAACTTGCATTCCCACCAACAGTGTAACTGGGATCCTCTTTCTCCACATCCTCTCCAACATTTATTGTTTCTTGCCTTGTCCATTTTTGCCATTCTAACTGGCATAAGGTGGTGTATCAGTGTGGTTTTGATTTGAATTTCCCCGATGGCTAATGATTTTGAACATTTTTTCATGTGTCTGTTAGCCATTTGTATGTCTTCATTGGAAAAGTGTTTATTCATATCTTCTGCCCATTTTTTGATTTGATTATTTGTTTCTCGTGTATTGAGTTTGAGAAGTTCTTTGTAGATCTTGGATACCGAACAATGAGACTGAAGAAAGAGAAATTAGGGAATCGATTCCATTTACAATAGCACCAAAATTCATACGTTATCTCGGAATTAACCAGAGACGTAAAGGATCTATATTCTGGAAACTACAAATCACTCTTGAAAGACATTGAGGAAGACACAAAAAGATGGAACAATATTCCATGCTCATCGATCAGAAGAATAAACATAGTTAAAATGTCTATGCTACCCAGAGCAATCTACACTTTCAATGCCATTCCAATCAAAATACCAATGACATTTTTCAAAGAACTGGAACAAACAGTCCTTAAATTTGTGTGGAACCAGAAAAGGCCCTGAATCGCCAAGGAATTGTTGAAAAGGAAAAACAAAGCTGGGGGGCATCACGTTGCTGGATTTCAAGCTATACTACAAAGCTGTGATCACAAAGACAGCATGGTACTGGCACAAAAACAGACACATAGACCAATGGAACAGAATAGAGAACCCAGAAATGGACCCTCGGCTCTATGGGCAACTAATCTTTGACAAAGTAGGAAAAAACATCCAGTGGAAAAAAGACAGTCTCTTCAATAAATGGTGCTGGGAAAAGTGGACAGCTACATGCAAAAGAATGAAACTTGACCACTCTCTCACACCATACACAGAGATAAACTCCAAATGGATGAAAGACCTCAATGTGAGACAGGAATCCATCAAAATCATAGAGGAGAACATAGGCAACAACCTCTTTGACATCAGCCACAGCAACTTTTTTCATGACACATCTCCAAAGGCTAGAGAAACAAAAGAAAAAATGAACTTGTGGGACTTCATCAAGATAAAAAGCTTCTGCACAGCCAAGGAAACAGAAAAACTAAGAGGCAGCCCACAGAATGGGAGAAGAAATTTGCAAATGACACTACAGACATTAACTGTTTTTTAAAACTAGTTTGTATTTCTAAAACAATTTGCTCTCTGCTTCTGAACACTGAGTAATCAAAATTTTCAGGGAATGTCCTTTTACAAAAATGCTCCTAGATTTTATGCTAGAAATTCAGAATTCAGCACTTCTAAGTTTACTGTGTTACAGAGTAAATAGCTGAAGTTGGAAGATGTCAAAGAACATCACCCCCAGAGAGTGCGAGCAGAAGGTGGCATGAGGAGGTCTCAAGTCCTTGTCTTGGACTGTGCTGTTCCATCATTATCCTGCATTGTAACTTGATGGGAGCTGTGGTCCAGTGGTGGTTGAATCTATGATGGTCCTGTTCTAAATTACCTCTTGAGTGATGAGATTATGATAGCAGTCACCTCCTTTAAAAACACTGTGAGAATTCAGGAAAAATAGGATTCAGCCAGTGGGTCTAGAAAAAGGTGGAAAGTGTAGGTCAGCTTGCATTGGAATTTTTCACAGTAATTCACAGCAAAATCCTGAAATCGCCCCCATAATGCCAGTAATTTCCTTCAGCAGCAATGGTATCACTCTGACTTTTTAAACTCCAAGCACCAGAAAGTTTATTTGTATAAAAAATTACTTCTGTTAAATCCGTTTTACCCTGTATATGAGAGTGATGAGGTCCTAAGCGTAGCTGTGTAGGTTATGTGGCTTAAGAAACGTAGTAAGGAATCTCTCTACTGAAATAGCTAGTGGGTTTAGACTTGCTCCGAGGCGGCACTTGACAAGTAGGATTTTTGTTAACATAGGCATAATTTATGCCCGGGAATTACCCTCCTGTTATCTGGGGAAGCTGGAGGGAAGTTAGGTTTCTCTGTAAAACTAGGCTGCGTAATTCTGAAGTGAGAGTGACAGACTAATGAGCAGAAAACTAGATTGTGGAACTCTAATTAGTGTGTAAATAAGAAACCTAGAGTTTGCTCACCTACTTTCCTAAATGTCTTTTCTTAAGCTTCTTATAATAGGAACAAGTTTGCCAGGAGGACAAAAAATACTCTCCCCTGTTTTTTTCTGTTTTAAATACCACACATGCTATTTTTAAACATGAGGACTGATTTGTGATATTTTATGTTAATAAGGTTATGCTTAAATGCTAATGACATTCTCTTCCTTAAGAATTCTGCTAAGTATAGTTAAGAAAATATAGGGGTTTGTTCTTAGATTAGGGGCGACGAAGTCCTTCCTAAGACTAAAATCGAGGTGGCATTATGGAAAATTTGGGCTAATTTTAGTGGATTAAAATGAGCAATATTAATGCAATCTAAGGGAAAATAAAAATGTTTTAAAAATAGTCTGGGAGCAAGTTTGTGCACTAGCACAAAACTCGGTCAGCATCATCAAAATGTAATAAACCTAGAAGGGCATTAACAGTTTACAAAATGAAAGTTCCCAGCCAGAGGAGGGCTAGTGTACTATTTCATTGAGATGCCTGCGCTTCAGATATTTTAAGGAACACAGTTTTATTATTTTCGCGTATAGTTATGCTAACTAGTTAAGTATGTACTCTTGCTAAGTTGTGGTCCTTAGGTTTATAAATTAATCGCTGGGAAATAGTGTATTTAAATGAGTATTTTAATGGATGTTTATTTTAAATAAAAACATTTATAAATTCTGCTTTTTTCTTAATAAGTGCCCTAAAAAACTCATTACGTTTCTCTTGTAAGATTATTAGTTCATTCTTTTATTCAATAAATTTGTAGTATACATCAGCCATTCTTTGTAGCCCTGGGAAGTAGATAGGAAAGAAAAAGGCTAGCCCCTATAAGGATAACTTTTAACTTCACTGCTCTTGCCCCAATTACCATGAAATCTGAATTGGTAGAATCAAAATTCATGAGGTTTTATGTGGACTGGCAGCAGTGCCTCACAAATTTCCCTTGGGAAAACAGCAACAGATTTTCTGTTTTTTAGGGAAAAAAGTCATCTTCTGTTAATATTTTATTACTTGGAATTTTAGATTTAAACATTCAGGTTCCATGAAGTATTTGCTTAGTGTAATGGACAATGCTAAGTTGAATTATAGGAAGATTAGTATTGTTTTAATTATTTGTGTAATGTGTTAGGACTTAAAGGTATCATGTCAATCCTGTCAATATTTTGAGATTTAAAAATACCAAATCCTAGGAGATGATTACCTTTCAGATAGACTGTGCCAGCCATGTAGAAGATGATTTGCACAGAGATAAATAACATAAAGCATTTTTAAGTACATAAGTGTAAAATAAGTGTCTTTCAATAGTCTGTACTCATGGTGTTTAAATGCAAGAAGAGAACTAGGGGCACCTGGGTGGTGCAGTCAGTTAGGTAACCAACTCTTGGTTTCTGCTCAGGTTGTGATCTCAGGGTCATGAGATTAAGCCTGCCTCGAGCCTCTGGTCAGGCTCCGCGCTCAGCAGGGAGCCTGCTTGGGATTCTCTCCCCCTCTCCTGTCCTGTCCTGCGTGCGCGTATGCGCTCTCTCTCTCTCTCTCTCAAATAAATAAATAATCTTTTTTTTAAAAATGCAGGAAAACTAACACTTTGTTTCTGATAAAATGCAAGAGGCAAAATCCTTAATATTTTACTGTTAGAAAGAAAATTCTGTTACTGATTACTATCTGTTGAGGAATCATTCATTTAATCAGAGACTTAAGTAGCTAACCAGCATTTTATTTTATAGGATTTATAGACTATCACAGACTTGAATTCTTTTGCACGTTTATTGCATATTCCATTGACTTCAAGATGCTATTGATTGTGAGATGCACAATGATTTCATGCACCATTGAGAAGGGGAAAGTCACTATCCGTTAAATCATGACACAGTGCTCTTATAATTGGGTAGAAGATGAATCCTGATTTCAGGGAGATTAAAATGTTTGAAACGTGTTTGTTTGAGAGCCTGTAGTATGTATTTACGTCCACTGCTTCATCTTGTGGTGAGAGAGATAATATGGTTCAGATGGTGATGTGTGGATTTGAGCTGCTTTGAGGACAGCATCCCTAAGAACTGTGAAAAACGAAGGAATGGATCTTTTTCTGTTGGTTTACTTGGGAATTCATCGAAGAATGATAAGAGGATAAAAGGTTATGTTCAGCTTATTTTCTTTGCTTCTTGGGTAACTGACCTCATGCATATGCCTCCGTATTTTCTACGTAAATAATGTCGCAGGGTGACTTAAAAGGATAGTGTGTGTTACCGTTGATTTAGTTAGGCATTTCTCCACTTGGCAGCTGTGATCTATGTGTGGGGCAAAAGGAACAAAAGGGAAGCAAGCTCAGGTATTTATTGCCTACAGAGAGACTCGTTCTTCTCTCTTTCCACAGATGAGAGAAGACACTAGATGTGTGGCATGAAAGTGATGCATATAATTCCAGGGAAGGAAGAATAGAAAATAAAAGTGAGAGGAGGCAGAATCAGTTGAAAACAGATTAAACAGCTGGGAGAAACTCTGGAGATTAAATTTAAAAATTGAAACACGAGCAGTTTTGGAAATCACAAAGTACCATTTCACCAAGATATGATATTCTTTTGTCAGTTTCACAATTCGGGGTGTGTTTTATTGGGCTGGGCTGCATCTGAGAAGAATTTCAAATTTTGAAGGATCACTTAGAATTTTGTGCTGAGCACCAAGCAAAGAATGACTGTTTCCTTCAAGAAAAGATTTGGAAGCTGCAAACGAGATTCTGTGGATGAGTGAGGGAAGGTATGAAGAGGGCTGAAGAATGTTGAAATGAGAACAAACGTAGGTAGTGATGTCTGCACAGAGTCTGAGGTCGGAGTGGGGAAGCAGATTCGAGCAGACTGCAGAACAGGTTGGATGGCGAGTGCAGCATACTCCCTGCACAGGGACAGGGAGGGGGCGTGTGGCTATGGGTGTGCTGATTTCTGCAGCCTCACCACCTATTAGAAACCGTCTAACAAAATCCCTTCGTGGCCAGCATATAGTTGGATCTTGTTTTTTTAACCAGTCTGACAATCTCTGCCTCTTGATGGGATTATTTAATCAATTCACGTGTAATGTCATTGTTGCCATTGCTGGGTTCATATCTGCCATTTTGCATTCTGTTTTCTTTACCTTATATCTTTCTCGTTCCTCCACTTTTCCTTTACTGCTTTATTTTATATTAAGTGAATATTTCCTAGTATAACATTTTTTTTTTTAAAGATTTTATTTATTTATTTGACAGAGATAGAGACAGCCAGCGAGAGAGGGAACACAAGCAGGGGGAGTGGGAGAGGAAGAAGCAGGCTCATAGCGGAGGAGCCTGATGTGGGACTCGATCCCAGAACGCCGGGATCACGCCCTGAGCTGAAGGCAGACGCTTAACCGCTGTGCCACCCAGGCGCCCCATAACATTTTAATTTCTTTAATGAGTTTTTCACTGCTGCTTTTGAGTTATTTTCTTTGTAGTGCTCTCGGGCGTACCTTACGTTCTAACTTACCAGCATCTACTTCAGATTTATACCAACTTAATTCCAGTACAGTATGGAAATGTAATGCCTATATAGCTCTATTCTCTTTTCCCCTTTTTTGTCATATTATTGTTATACAACATCACATTCACAAATATTCCACTCCAGCAAAACGCCGCTGTAATTATTACTTTACGTAACTTATGTCTTTCGAGATGCTGCTAAAAGAGGAAATCAAGTATATACTTACAGATTTGCTATATTAACCTTATTGACTATTTCAATAAGTACTTTTCCTTACTTCTAAGGAGCACCTCAGAGAAACTCATCCTCTCTGGCTGTGTTATAGCTAGGTTAGCAAAGAAGGTAGAAAGTAACAGCTGAGATGAGGCATTGTGAAATAAGTATATTTTCTATTTTTATAAGTTGTTCTAATGTGCAATGATATGGCCTGTGCAAAAATAGTGAGCTGGAAAAGCGTAAGATAAAAATGTCAGTGTTGCTAACAAGAGAGCTGACACTGGTAATAACCAAATATCTGGATGTACTTATGCAGGTTTAAGAAGGTCACCTGGTAGAAGGCTGATTCAGCCTTCGACTCAAATAATAAATTTATTCCCTGCCTTGAAGGTCATTCAGGTTTGTATCCTTCTGGTTCACTTCCATAAGAAAGATTCCAAAAACCTTGGCGATTTTTCTAAGGAAATCCTACACTTAGGACCCAAGTCCATCTCGTTCTAGGTCTTATTCTTCCTATAGTTGAATCCACAAGGAAAATACAGCATGATGATAATTTCTCTGAGCAAGATGTGCTTAAGGCCACCCTACTAAATAGTTAAGAATTTTGTAAGCTACACAACTATTGGTAGCTTGAAATCAGCCATGGTAAGAGTATTTTCATCACACTGCAAACACTGTCAGTTGTTCCCTCCCTTCTCCCAGGGACCAGCACATGACTGACCCTAAGTTTAAAAAAGAAAAAAGGTTTAAATTGAGGCTAATGCTATTACTGAGACAAGAAAATATGAAATGTATTTGATAAACATTTCTACCACAAAGGCTCTTGGGGTTGTAGTTATGTAAAGAAATAATTACAGCGCTGGACCTAACAGACATCTATAGACTATTTCACCCAACAAGAGTAGAACACACATGTTCTCCGGCGTGCATGCAAGATTCTCCGAGATAGGCCATAACCGAGGCCATGAAACAATTTATCAGTAAATTTAAGAGGACTGAAGTAATACCACGTCTGTCTTCATCAAGCTGACCATAATGCAGTGAAATTAGAAATCAGTAACAAAAAAAGTATACGGACCTGAAAAAGTTCTTCTAATCCTACATAAATCCCCCAAAGGAGAAATGGCAGTCAGCAAAGCAAAACTTTTATGTACAGATGATTCAGAGACTTTCAAAACAAATATACTGTGAACACTGCTATGAAATTGATCAAAGGATTCTACATTAGGTTATCTATCCACGAAGAAGCTAACAAAGGTACAGGCCACTGGGAATGCTTTCTCTGAAACAAAAATATAGCTTGCTATAACAAATTTTCAAGGATTACGTTTCTTCCAAAAGAACAAAAGTTGTTCAAAATCATCTTAAGTAATTAGGCAAGAAAGGGATTATACGGAGAAATGTATTTGGAACAACAGTCTCGTTGACTTCCTTTTGAATAAGACAGTCAAAGCATTTTAGCAGCTGAAACTTTTTTCAGAAAAATATGCTTGTCACCCAGTGTCATTACCTTGTCGTTTCTTAAGGACATATTTCTAAAAGAGATAAAGTATTATTTTATTTTTTTGTGTTAATTTAATACTCTTTATTCTGATAATGTTCAGTCTATTTAAAATAACAGTTCTTATTTTATATTCTAATAACATAGAACATTAGAATAATGTTAGCTCTATTATAAACTTATTACAAGACATCAAATAAAATATGTGTTTATGATGTTTTTATTAGAAGTGTATTAAAAATTTGGTTTCACTGGAGCTAAAATAAAATACTGGAGTTAATTCTAGCTACTTGGTACTATGGAAAATAAATGTTGTAATACTGGTTGAGCCATTTTGTTCTAGTAATATAATTGCAATCCATGATGATATAATAATAATAGGATGTTGATGATATAATAATAACATCATCATCACCATCAACAGTAGCAATGGTGGTATTAGAACGAAAGTCGAGGTTTCGAGCACCGCACTGCGCTTCCTCCATGCGTTACCCAAACAATCCTTGCAGCCCTGTGCAGTACCATTATCTGCACAGTCCCATTATCTGCACAGTAACAGTACGTGTCTAAGGTCACCGAGCTGGTGATTGGTAGGGCCAGAACTTAAAGCCAGGCTTCCCTCTGTAACTGAGTGGGCAGAGTAGGAGAGTAGGAAGAGTCTAGGACAGTTTGTGGTTTTAACAGGTGCACAAATGGCCACGCCCTGTGCACTGAGATTGGCCTAAAATATTAATTGTGTTGATCTGACAGGACTGTATTGATTGTGTTGGGTAGCTTTCCTTATATTTAAGGAAATATCTGGAAAAGAAACTCATCTGGAGAGGTTACTTGGAAGTTAAGTGCATGGAAGGAGAGGGGCATGTGCAGGTCTTGAATACCGTATTCTTATGTTCCTCAATTAGAGGTCTGTGCAAGTTTTCACCTTCTTGGATCAATTTGATTTATAACTCGCTACATTCTAGATGTTATTCAAGTTTCCAAATATAATAAGATGGAATGTAATATTCTCTTATAATTTTGAATGGTTTTATCTGTTTTTATATCATACCCTTTTTTAGTAGATAAGAGCATTTATTATTGATTACACTGATTTTTGTATTTAATTAAATTTTTCAAAGGTAAGTATTACTTATTCTACTTTAAAAATTATTTTAGGGGCACCTGGGTGGCTTAGTTGGTTCAGCATCTGCCTTAGGCTCAGTCATGACCCCAGAGTCCTGGGATCGAGCCCCACATCAGGCTCCCTGCTCAGCCAAGAACCTGCTTCTCCTTCTACCTCTGCCGCTCCCCCTGCTTGTGCGTGCTCTCTCTCTGTCTCTCCCCCCGTCAAAAAAATAAATAAAATTAATTAAAAAATAATTTTTAAAATTTGACTTATGTCTAACTTTATTTTTGCTTTTATTTTCTTTTTTTTCTATATTCCTACCATCTGAATTCTTTCTCAGAAATCATGTATTAACTGCTTAGCAAATTATCTCTTCTCTATAAAAAAGTTGCACAGCATTCATTTGCTGTTGAGTGGTTAATTACACAAATATTTGAGTACCTGTTTTGCCCATATCTGCTAGATTTTGATCTATGTTATTTTTAGATACCTTTAAGCAGTTATCTGTTAAGTTCTTAATTTGTTAGTTGAACTAGTTTGGGATTGAGTATTTTATTACATATTTATGAGAATATGTTTATGCATGATGAATTTAAAAATGTGGGACTTTAGGTGACAGATAGTAAGGGTCTCCTGCTCTGTCTTTATACTCCAATCCCATAGTAGTTTTTTTTTTTAATTCCAATATAATTAACATGCAGTGTTATATTAGTTTCAGTGTACAATATAGTGATTCGGCAATTGTGTACATTACTCAGTGCTCATCACGGTAAGTGTGATCTGCTTCACCTGTTTTAATCCCCTTCACCTATTTCACCTGCCCATGTTTTTCAGTTAGTTTTGAAACGTTATGTATGGTGGTTTTCTTTTAACGAAGATTTATAAGTTAGTATGTCTGTATTTTATGACGTTTTCTTTGTGTGTTAAAACCTGTGTGTTTCTCTTTCCTGACTTTTTGCTGCTTCATAGCCTGCTAATGACTTCCGACCCTCCCCCATAATTCTATTTCTGTGTCTTCTGAAGAGTTTTTAATGTATGTTGTTGCCTCTCTATTATATTGTAAAAGTTTAGTAGTGTTGTATCTTGCACTGTTTAAGCCTTCAGCCCAATGATTCAGGGTCTCACTTGGGAGGGGAGTGGACCTCGAATTCCACTTAGCATTCTATTCTTGCTTTTCTTGTCAGGGCTGAGGTTCTTCTGCCTGCCTTCTGATTGCTTTCCACTGCGTTCTTCCAGTAGGAATACGAACAAGGCATTTGAACCGGCTTTGCTTGGTAAAACTCCACTCACATGTCACCAAATGCTCCAACAACTGCCCCGATCTTCTGTTCGAGGTGGCCCTTGACGAGGCTCGGTGACGCTCTCAGAAGTTGCTGTTGTGCCCCTGCTGACGCCAGGCGTTCCCAACTTTCCGTCATAGGGCTTGTTCTTCCTCTCAGGCCTTGTCCACTCCCCTGCTTGTGGCTCCCATGCCGTCATTATCGTGTACTCGGATTCCAGATGCTGTATCATTTTTCACACAGGTGCTACTCATTTTGATTTAGCCACATGTTAATCACACTTTTGCCTCTTCACCTCGACTTACGTCTCTAGTTTCCCATCTAGGATAATTTTATTTTACTTCAAGAATAGTCTTTAGTTTTCCATTAGAACAGGTCTGTTGTGACAAATTACTTCAAGTATCATTTATTAGAAAATGTCTCTTCCATTTTCATTCTTGAAAAAAAAATACTTCTGCTGAGTATAAAACTAGAGCCTTCTCGCTTGGCAGTTTATCTCCTCGAGCACATTGCTGGTATTGAGCCTAATTATTACTCCTTGGAAGGTGGTCTGTCTTCATTTTAATGTATTTTCCTGAGACTTTTAAGAGTTTGGGCCTTGTCTCTGCCTTGCCGTTTCGCAGAGAGGTGAATAGATGTGATTTCTCTGTGTTTATCTTGTTTGTGCTCTTGAATTTGTAGAGCCCTGGGTTTCAGGAGTGCCCAATTATTTATGTCCTCACCTTCCGAGATTCCAGTTCCAGCCTTTTCGACGCATCCTTTGTTTCCGAACATCTCCATTTTGCCACCTTTTGTCTCCAGTACTCTATTCCCTATTGCTTCTCCTGACTCCTCTCCCAGTTCCCTGTCCTAATCTGAGCTTAAATCCATCCAGTGAGTTCTAAATTTGCTTTTATTTTTCCAATTCTGTCACTTACATTTGGCTTTTCAAAGGCACTCTCTCTCTTTTTTACTTTCCCTGTTTTCCTCTGGAATTTTCAATATGTTTTCAATACGAACAGCATTAGTACATTGATTTTAAAATCTCTGTGTATAAGTTCCAACATATTGGACCCTCATCGATCTCTTTGTGATATTGGTGCTTTCATTCTTAGCTGCCTGGTCGTCTTTGAATAGTTAGACACTCTATTTTAAATATTATCGAAATGGTTTGGAGTCTAAGTTGACATCTTCCTCCAGAGAAGATTTTGATTTGCTTCTGCGAGGTTCCTAGGAGAGCTAACAATCCAGTATCAACTTAATCCAGTTTGGGGGTCTTTGCTTTTTCTGGGCCACTGGAAGTGAGTTGCTGTTCATGTGAAGCTTGCTTATAGCCCAGTGAGACCATGTCAGGTTTCTGCCCCACAAAACTATAAGATAAGTATTTTTTAAACTGCTGAGTTCACAGTAATTTGATTACTCTTATTTCTAGACTCAGGCTCTTCAGGCTCTCAACTGGGAACATGTAGATTTTCATAGGGGCTGCATGGATGGCATGCCCTGGATTCTGTCATTTATACTCTTAGCTCCTTGAGATTGTCAGTAGAACTGCTCGGCCATTTAGCTGCTCCGTCTGGACAAATCTGCCCTGAGCAAAAGGAGCCCAAATGCTGAATTCACCTTTTTGGACTTTTACCCTCCCCTAGCTCTTGGCCCACTAACTTTTCACTACCCTCCTACTGTTTCAGTACCTTCAAGCTGATAATATTGATAATTTGTTTAGTTATTCTGTTATCCTCAGAGGAGTATCATTTGAAATTACTTAATTCTCCATTACTCTATAAAAGTTCTTTATATATTTAGAATATCAGCCTGCTATCTGCCTTATATGTTACAGTATTTTTCTTTCTGTCATTTGCTTTTTTATATATAAAAGAGGTTTTTCTCTTTTTTTAAGATTTTATTTATTTATTTGAGAGAGAGCACACAAGCGAAAGGAGGGAGAGGGACGAGCAGACTCCGTACTGAGCTTGGAGCCTGATGCTGGGCTTGATCCCATGACCTTGGGATCATGATCTGAGCTGAAATCAAGAGTATGACGGTCAACTGACTGAGCCACCCAAGCTCCCCAGATGGTCTTCTATATACACTCAGAGTTCTTCCGAGTTCACTTCTTTCTGTGGTTTTATTTCTTACATTGAATTAGTGAACTTAGTGTGGACTGTGGTGTCTGCCCAAGACCTACTTTCCTTTTTTGTTCGATGTGTGAAACCTGCATTTTTAAACACTATATCATCCTTTCCCCAAGATTTTGAAATATACCACTTTTTAATATATTAAATGCACATATACGATGGGATCTTTCTATGGGTTTTCGGTTTAACCATTAATCTGATTTTGAGAAAATATCGTTTAATCATTTAATGCCTGTCCATGTTGATGTCCTTTTATCATTCTTTTTTTTAGAATTTTATTACCTAATTTAGAATATTCTCCCAAGTGAAGATTAGAGTCATGGGACATGAAAAAAAAAAGACCAATTTTTTTTTATCGCTTGAAATTATATAAAGTTTAGAATTTTGAACAGAACTGAATTGATACCTACAAAATATTCTTTCCAGGAGCATGGTGTGTTTTTTTGTTTTGTAAGTCGTTTTTTAATGCATATCAAAAAACTTGAATTTTTTTGTATGTTTTGAATATTTTGTGCCAAATTTATTTCTAGGCATTTTTCTATTTTTCTTGCTGTTACAAATAGAATATTCTTGCCATTATATTTTCTAACTAGTTATTTTTGGTACAGGTGACAAGATTCACATTTTTATGTTTTTGGTAGCTATTTGCCTTCCTGAACTCTTTTTAGATATAGTAGATTTCAGTTTATTTCTCACAGGCTCTTGAAGAAACCATTATGTTGTCAGCAAATAAGGCTACTTTCTTCTTTACCATTATTTATACCTCATTTCTTTTTATTGCTATTGCATTAGCTAGATCACCTAGAGAACTGATTAAAAATCATAGTTGATTATGGCAAAAATCCCCTCATTGTCCCATGGTTCAAAAGAGGTTTCTCTAGTGTTTGATTTTGAGTGTTGTGTATCGTGGGCACAGTAAGTATTCTTTATCGTATTTTCCTACTTCTCTAAAGTTTTGTTTTGATTTTTCTGATTTCTCTGTGACTTCCTCTCTGACCCCTAGGCTATTTAGAAATATGTTGTTTAATTTCCAAATAGTTGGGGGTTTTCCAGATATCTTTCTACTATTTATTTCTCATTAATTTTGTTGTGGTCAGAGAACATATTTTGTATGTCCTTTTAACCATTTTGAGCAGCAGACTGTTTTTAAATTTAAAGTCACATGTGCCCAGTGGCTGCCTATGACTGTATAACAAATTACTGTGAACTTAGCAGTTTAAAAAATACTTATCTTATAGTTTTGTAGTGCAGAAACCTGACATGGTCTCACTGGGCTATAATCAAGGTGTTAGCAGGGCTATGTTTCTTTCTGGAGTCCGTAGGGGAGAATCTGTTTTTTTGCTCATTCAGATTTTGGCAGAATGAAACTCCTGAAGGCCTGAATTCCTCCTGTCCTCGCTGGCCTTCCCAGCATCTAATGTCCACCTGCTTTCCTTGGATCTTGGCTCCCTTCCTCCGTCTCCAAAGCCAGCAGTAGCTGGTCAGGTTATCGCATTTGAGCTCTCTCTCTTTGTCTCCATCTCTCTTGCCCGTCTCTCAAATTCTTCTGTCAGTTCATTAAGTTTGAAGAGGTCCTGTGATCATCCAGGATAGTCTCCCCATTTTAATGTCCATAATCTTACCACCTCTACAAAGTCCCCATTGCATATGTAAGGGAACAGAGTCTCCAGTTCCAGGAATTGGGGTGTGGACATTTTGCAGAGCCATTATTTTTCCTAACACACCCCCATATTGGAAAATGCAGGGTCATACTGCATTATATTTTAAAGTGATGGAATTTTTAAAATTCTTTTAGAAATGTTCTTTTCTTGTTACCATTTGCAGAGCTCTTTATAGATGTAGATCCAAATTAAGGTTTTAACATTTCAGTACAGGCCAGCTGGCAATGAATGCTCTCAGCTTTTGTTTTTCTGTAAAAGTCTTTGTTTTGCCTTCATTTTTGAAAACTGTTATCTTTTGATAGAGAATTCTAGGTTGGCCATTTATTTTTTCTTTCAGTAGTGTGAAAATGTCACTGCACAATTTCTGTTGAGAAGTCTGCTTTAATTTTTATCTTTGAGTCTCTGTGTGTAATACATTTTTCTAACTTCTGGGTACCTTCAAGATTTTGTCTTTACCTTTGGTTTTCGGCACATTGAATATGATTTGTCTAGGTGTTTTTTTCCCTTCTTTCTTTCTTTTTCTTACTTTTATTTCTTGGTTTTTCTTCTCATCTTTCTTTATTCTTAGTCTTACTCATCCAGTTAGGGTTGGCTAAGCTTTTTGGATCTATGGTTTATTTTTGGAAAATACTTGTTATTATTTCTTCACTTATTTCTACCACGGTATTTGTTCTTTCTTCTCCTTTTGTGATTCCATTTATACATTAGATCATTTGATATTGTCCTATGGGTCTTCAGTGCACTGTTCTTGTTTTGTTCTGTTTTGTTTCCATGCTATTTTTCTTCTTTGTGTTTCTGTTTGGTTAATTTTTATTGACCTATCTGTAAGTTCACTGACTCCTTAGTTTTGTCAGGTCTCCTAATGAGTCTGTAAAAGGCTTTGCCTATCTCTATTACTTTGTCTTTTTTATTTCTAGCATTTCTATTTGACCTTCTCTGTGTGTGTGTTTAAATTCCCATTGTGAATGCACATATTGATTAGAGTTATTTTAATTCCCTGTCTGAGAGTTCGGGCATCTGAATCATCCCTGAGTCTGGTTCTTCTGATTGTTGTGTCTCTTGACAGTGGGTTAGTAGTGCCTGCATCTTACTGAAGTTTGGATCTTGTGTACACAATAGTAGTTACTAAGGTCACTGGATTTTAGTGGCTGGAAATGGGCAGTTCTTCTCTCAGGTGATCAGGTGGGGAGTTGAGGTGATTTGTTCAGGAGTTGGGCTGGGTTTAGATTTTGATGTTGCTGTGTATATCTTCCGTGTACCACCCTGGCCTCCAATTATTCTAGTGATGACCTGCTATTTCCTTGTGCTAGGCTGGGGTTCTGGACAGTTTTTTCTCAGTTTGGTGCTCCATGCTCAGCTTTAGCTGCCTGTATCATTGTGGGAGTGGAGGTCTCCACCTCTTTACCTCTCCTAGCAATGGACTGCTGTTGCTCCTTCCTCATTGCCAGGCTGGTAGTGGGGGTTGGTGAGGATTGCTCTCTTGTCCTGTTCCAGGCTTAGTCTTAGACAGTTCCTGTGCTTCCTGACCATCTCTCATGATAGGAGACCTCTCATTTTATTGGTATGGGATTTTGGTCCCAGGACAGTTTTCCTGCTTTCCTTGGGATAAAGGGTTTCTTCTTCTGTCCTTCCCCAAGCCACAGTGGGGTTTACCCATGCCCCATGGGTGACATGTCTGCTGCTCTTTTCTTTTGAAGTTTACAGTTTTCGCTCCACATGAGAGAAGATTTGCGCATTTTCCACAGCTGCACCTCCTCCTTTGTGCCTCCCATGGAGACTTGCTCTCTCTGGTCTCCCTCCCTGTCCTCTGTGTGAGTACCTGCTAGAGGCTTATGGGAGAGGGCCTGGGAGTGAGTGTGGACTCCTCTGGGTCTGAGGCCAGGCTAATTCAGCCCATGCTCAGTCCTTAACAGTTTGTTACAGTTTTAAATGATATTTTCTTGCTTGTTTGAATGGCTTTCATGTCTTCCTCCATATGTCCTTCCTTGCTTGGCCCCAGGTGAGCCATTTCATGCATCCCTGAGTGGGGTTCAGGCTTTGGTTGCTCTGTGACCTCAACTTTCTGATGAGCTCAAGAGAAGTTAGGATTTTTGTGATATCTCTAGCTTTTTTATGTTATTTTGGTGGGAACACCATTCTTTTCAAGTGTCTACATCCTGAAGCAGACTCATCATTTTTTTAAAATAAGGAATGGATGTTGAATTTTATTAAATATCATTCACCCTTATTCAAAATAGTCATGTGAATTTCTAAGTTAGTCTTCCTGACGTGATGAATTATAGCAATAGGTCACCTGATGTTAAATCCATCCCATATTTTCTCTTACTTGAAGAATTTTTTTCATTAGCAAATATTTCTTTGATAACCTGTTAAGTGCTGGATACATAGAGATGGATAATAAAGAGAGAGTCTTATAGATTTGTATTCTGATGAAAAGGTAAACAAAAACAACATGTAGATAGATAGATAGGGCACTTTAGATTGTGATCAAGGCATTTTAGATTGTTATTTAGATTAGGAGGAAATGAACAGGGTGGGTGGGCAGTAGGAGGTAACTAGGTAGGGTGGACAGAACAGCCTAGAGGTAACACTGGTGTTAGGCTCTAAAGACTGAAAATGATCCAGTCACTTAAAAGAGTTGAGAGTTGGGAGGGCTTTTCAGGAGCTGGCAGGTACAAATTCCTAGGGGCAGGAAGGAGATGGGCCTGGTGGAAGATCAGAAAGTTCACCAGTGTGGCTGAAACATAGTGAGTACAGGGGAAGTGTTATGAAGGGAAGTCAAAAAGGTAATCAGAGCCAGATGGCCATGGTGTCTCTTTAGCCAAGTTACATGTTTGAATTACATGAGGAAGGGGAAGAATGTGGAGATGAAGTGAATGAGGCTTCCTGTTGCTTGCTAAGTAAAAGTCGTTCCCACATTTATGCAGTAGCCTCCTGATTACAGACGTTCCTCAGAGATAGTTCAGGTTTGGCTCCAGACCACCACAGTGAAGCGAGTATCTCAGGAAAGTGAGTCAAGTGAATGTTTTGGTTTCCCAGTGTGTATAAAAGCGATGTTTATTAAATTCTGCATATCAGTGAGATCACATGATAATCGTCTTTCTCTGATTGATTTATTTTGCTTAGCATGTTACTCTCTAGTTCCATCCATATTGTTGCAAATGGCGGGGTTTCATTTTTTGATGGTTGTGTAATATTCCATGGTATATATACACCACATCTTCTTTATCCATTCATCTGTCAATGGAACTCTGGGTTCTTTCCATAGTTTGGCTATTGTGGACATTGCTGCTATAAATATTGGGGTTCAGGTGCCCCTTTGGGTCACTACATTTGTATCTTTGGGGCAAATACCCAGTAGTGCAATTGTTGAGGCATAGGGTAGCTCTATTTTCAACTTTTTGAGGAACCTCCATACTATTTTCCAAGGCAAAAAGAATCATAGGGGAAGAGAGGAAAAAATGAAACAAGATGAAACCAGAGAGGGAGACAAACCATAAGAGACTCTTAATCTCAGGAAACAAACTGAGGGTTGCTGGAGGGGTGGGGGTTAAGAGGATGGAGTGGCTGGGTGATGGACATTGGGGAAGGTATGTGTTGTTGTGAGCGCTGTGTATTGTGTAAGACTGATGAATCACAGACCTGTACCCCTGAAACAAATAATACATTATATGTTAATTTAAAAAAATAGCAATAATAAACTCATTACAAGTTTAAAAAAAATAAAATAACCTCCACTAAATGTGAATAAGTTTGATAAAATTCAAGTATTTTCTTACACTTAATGTTTCCAGATAATAAACTCTTAAGTTTTATTATTATTAAAAAAAGTGATGTTTATACTCTACTGTAGTCTAGTTAAAGTGTGCGGTAGCATTATGCCTAAAAAAAGAGTTAAAGATATACCTAAAATATACTTTATTGCTAAGAAATGCTAGCCGTCTTCTATGCTTTCTGTGATAGTCACTGATCACAGCTCTACCGTAACAAATATCGTAATAACAAAACAGTTTGAAATACAGCAAGAATGACTGAAATGGGACACAGAAACGTGAAGTGGGACCTGCTGCGGGAAAATGGCACCGATCAACTTCCTTGATGCAGGGTTGCCATAAGCCTTCAATTTTTTTTTCTTTTTAAAGCACTATCTGTGGAGTGCAGGAAAGCGAAGCCCAGAGACAGGAGGTGTGCCTGTGTGCCTCTGTGTAGTTGTTTATCTCACATTCATTTATTTGTTATCTGTCTCACATTTTCAGTCTCTCCCTGCTGACTCTTCCTTCCTGTTTATAACCATACCCAGCCCCCCCTTATCCTACAGGAACCTTCCCATGTCCTTCTCTTCCGCTCTAACTGACGCCCGCCCTGCCTCTCTCCTTTCCTTCACAGCCAGACGGCGAGCTGTTTGCAGGCCCTTACCTCACCGTGCCCTCCCTCCCTCCCTCCCTCCTTACCCTTTTATGAAATGGTTTTTAACCATAACAGTGTCCTCCTAATGCCAGTGATCACCAGGCCCAGCATCCTCTTGGTTAGTCTTTACCTCTCAGAATGGAAGACTTAAAAATACACCATTGACCACATCTTCCTTCTTAAAAGTCTCTAAACCCTGACTTCCTGGGTCCTTCACTGTCACATGTTTTGTTTTATCTTTCTTATTACCATGTTGTTTCTTTTCATTTCTACTTTACCCTCAATCGAGGGATTACCCAAGGTGCTGAGTCAGACTTCTCTATCTACCATATAGTCTCTCTGGCTTATCATTTATGTCCTTTTACAAAAACAGCTCTCACTGTGTACTCCCAGATCTGTGCCTCTAGCCCAGACTTCTCTCTAGGGAAAGAAAAGAATATGCATCTATATTTAATAGATCATAATTTTCGTATTGCTGTGTAATCTTTGTAATTATTTTAAATGGATGTGTAATGTTATGTTAAGTGCCTGTACTGTAATTAGCCTAACCATTTCTCTGTTGAAAATTTCTAGTCCTGGATTTGCAGCTACACTTTATAATTCTACACTTGTATATCAAATTTGAGATTTGGTGGGATGGGAAGTGAATTGCTTTCTTTTTCCCCCCCTCCCAAACTAGCCCAGGCCTCCTAGATAAAGATGGGACACTCGGCAGAATCTTTGGCAAACCTTTCTTTGGCTTTCTTGCTTTGGATCAGCTGAGAGGCCCACTGTCACTACCTGAGTTCAGGGTAGCATTTTCACCCTTGCATGAACTCCCGAAAGGCCTTCCATGTGATCTCTGTGTCCCCATCTCTTTACTTGCTGATAAAACGTGCTCTCTGTTGTTAGAGAACAAGTAGTCCTTGTGTCCCCAAGACCCCAAAGACCCTAACATTTTTCACGCTGATGTGTCTCTGAGTAAATCTGAAAAGGAGATTCACCTTCAACCAAGGCAGGATTTTAAACACTATTAGATTGTAGTTCTCAATACCTCCTGTCAGCCTTGGGAGTATTTTTTGCCATATTTAACTGACAACTCAGATGCTCTCTGGAGTGAGGAGATGTGTTTGTTTTCGTTCTGTTATTCTCTAGAAGGAATCCTGGAAGCGAGCTGATGGTACTGTTCTGTACTCCTTGGTGTTCTTCTTCAAAAAATATAGGAGCCCCTCCTCCGCTAGGAGCCTGCTTCTTTCTCTCCCACTCTCCCTGCTTGTGTTCCCTCTCTCTCTGGCTGTCTCTCTCTCTGTCAAATAAATAAATAAAATCTTTAAAAAAAAAAAAATATATATATATAGGAGCCCTGATGATTATCGGGCTTGTGCCTTGGGAAGCGACACACCTTAGATACAGAGAACTTGGGAACTATTTTTCTAACCATTTGCCTGCCCCCAGTCAAGTGGCCTTTGTGATCTTTCCAACCCGTTCCAACCACCTGCCTGACGGAGAACTGGCTTTTTAATGAAGCCCATCAGATCAAAGCTTCTAATAGTGGCAGCACTGCCAGTTTGGGCCCCTCTCCTCAGCACGATTTGTCTGTGTTGATGAATTCCTGTTTGGATATTCAACCTGGTGATGCCTCAGAGCTTCTGCCTGGTTGTCGGCCATTTCCAAGAGCACACCGACCAGGACACGAGTGACTCCATTTTTGAGGCTTTTCTACCCTTTCCTACTCCAACTATATGTTGTCACTGCGTAAGGAAAGAGGGTTGTGTTTCACACCAACAGGGTTGTGTGCACCAAGCATTTCCACGCCCAGTGTTGTTAGTAAAACACCAGCAGCCCTGGAACCATTTGGTAGCAGCTATAAAGCAGTGTCCGTACTGGCAGCAGAGGGTGGGCCTGTGCGCTGGCCGGTGGAGAGTGGGCATGTCATAAAGGCACTGCCCTTCCACTGCCTTCCACCACTTGTCCCATGGTCTGTCTTTCTCTTGGATCCTCTAATTAATTTTCAGTTTAGTCTACCGTAATAACAAATTGCCTTTAAAATTATTGAAAAGCACATGTGTTGATAGTAGCAGCTGCTCCCTTCCTACCCTCTGCCCCGACTATACTTCTGCCTTGAGGCATTCTGCTCTATGCATCTTCTTAACTCTGTGGTGGATAGTAACTGTATGCCAGACATTGTAGCCACACCCACAGTGTTTGATGATTGTGCTCTCTGCTGTACATGGGGTGGGGAGGCAAGAGAAGATAACTCCTGTCACTCTCTGATAGATAGATTTGAGATTAATCAATCACAATTTAAAAACTACCCTGAGTTCTTCATTCTTGAAGACCCAAGGGTCTGCCGCTTCATTCTGCTCCAGGCATTGGTTCCCACAAGGAGGCTTCTATCTGTAATTCCTAGCTGATGGCTTAGCCATCCACTCTGTGCGCTCCTGCCCCAAATCTTGAGATCCAGGGGGTGGAAGGCAACAGTCAGTAGTGAGGCACACTTTTTTCAGTTCCAGCTCTAGAACGATAGTGTGGTGTTCAGCTCAGATGTGCCTGGTACCCTCCAGCTCTTGACTTTCTCTCTGATCCCCTCCACCATCCTCTCCCTTCACAACAACAACAACAAAGTCCTTGGATTTAGAGACTGATCCAACATGCAGAGTCTTCCCCCACCCATGATGGAATGGGCTTCATCCCTTAAACAAGGAGATTGAACCTTGTTAAAGGAGACCTGACAAAAATCTTAGAAGAGTGACCACAACTCAGAAAAAGACTATTGGGAACATACACTCCGCCGAACACCACCCCCTTCATCCCCTGCAATCTCAGGCAATAGAAAAGCAGACAGAACATGAAAAGACAGACCAAACACTCAGCCTTAAAATACTACCTCAGAAAGAGAGGTGTTTTTTAAGCATTGAACTTAATAAGATCATAAATTTATTAAAGCGACAGCTCAAACATAATATGAGGCAATAAAATGAGATGAAATGGGAAATATGGAACTAAGGGAGCGAGATGAGAACAAAATAACATTCGCCCAAAGCGAGTAAATTTGAAACAGTAAGGAACTTAATGGTCTGAAAATTGAGTTACTGACATAGGGGAAAGCTTTAGATAATTCTAGAGAAAGCAAAAGAAAAGAACCCCCTCCCCCAAAACTGAAGCAATTTAAATCATCATAAGGGTGGTCCATCATAAAGATAATTGGTGTCTGTAAAGGAGCCCACCCCAAAGAAAAAAATTTGGCCAGAAAAGATCTATTTGAAGATATAATAAAAGAAAAATTTTCTGCAGTGAAATGCATCTCCTTATAGAGAAGGTCGTTGTGTTCTAGGGGGAACAAATTAAAAGTTGTATAGTGACAAACTCTGAGCTGACTCCTAGGTATTTATTGGCCTTCAAAAATGAAGAAGACTGCAGACATTCAGACAGAAAAAAGGCAAGTCACCCCAAGGAGGGGAGGCCATCAGTCAGGCTGGCTCCAGGCTTTTCCACTTTAGCGTCACTGCCAGAAAGCAAAGGAGCATGCAGAATTTTGAATGAAAGAATGTATTTAGCACCAAGTAAGTGTTAGAATTCAACGAGAGAAACCAAGAGTAAACAACTATGCAAATAGAATGTAATGTAAATGTTATACACTTTGACAAAAGGGAGAGAGTGGGTCTTCATCTAAAATTGAAACGTGTAGTTCAGAAAATCTGTTTAAAATATGTTTTTTCAAAGTCTTAACTAAAGAGGAATTTTTTAGGAGTATAGTGTCTCTATAAAGAAATATGGATTTAAGTGTAGTTTTTCGTTTATTTTCACTTTAGCTTCATTTTAAGTTCAAAGTTAAATTTTACTCTTTCTGTTTAAGATGTACATAGGATGTTGTATAGAATCTCTTTAAAACTTGGCGTGGTATTTCTGGGTGTTTTGCCTGTGCGTTGAATTTTTGCATTTTCCTTTAGAATGTCAGACATTGTTGAATTTTTATTTATTTACTTATTTTTTTTTTTACAAATAACATTATCTAAAAATAAAATCTTATCCCAAAAACTATGTAAAACATAAAAAAGAAAACCATCTACCAACCAAGCCTCTGGTTGCATAGGTCTTGGATGGGGTTTGGCACAGGCAGATTTTTTAGAAATCTCTTGTGTTTCCGAATGTTCTGACAGTTTGGAACTTCTGCTCCTTCAGCAGTTTCTCTTCTCTGTTTTTATATGTGTTTTGACAGCCTGGTGGCTTTCACCTTTCTTACAACCCACCTCCATGCTTTTTGGAAACAACTGGGGAAACTACTCACCCCAGATGACGAGTATGACTTTTCGTTTCTACCCGTTTGCTTGGCGTGGCTAATAAGACACACAGAGTACATCATTAGCTTCATTACATTCATTTTGAAAAGGGAAAACCAGTGGGAAACATTTTATAAGTGAGTGGATCGAAGCATAAAAATGATTTGCTCAACATCATTTCTTATCAACAAACCTGATACCTTTTTTTCCCCTATTTTTCTTAGCTCAAATATTTTAGTCACAAAGCACCCTCCCCCTTTTTTTGCTCTTCTGATTATGGTGGGTAAATGTATCGTTAACGTGTTAGTAATTTTTTTTTCATTAAGTTAATCTGTGACAGCATATAAACTGATAATGACAAGATGACTAGGATATTTTTTTTAAAGAAATAACATTTTCTTTTTCTTTTTTTTTAAAGATTTTATTTATTTATTCGACAGAGATAGAGACGGCCAGCGAGAGGGGGAACACAAGCAGGGGGAGTGGGAGAGGAAGAAGCAGGCTCACAGCGGAGGACCCCGATGTGGGGCTCGATCCCATAACGCCGGGATCACGCCCTGAGCCGAAGGCAGACGCTCAACCGCTGTGCCACCCAGGCGCCCCATGACTAGGATATTTTTTATCCTATGTAAATTTTTATCTTCAGTTAATATAAAGTGGTTATTGTGGTGTAGGCATTTTGGTCTAATATGAATTTCAAATATATACATTCCAACAGCTATTTGAAAATAATCAGGAATTAGAGTATTTGACTTTTGTACAAATAAATAATATGAGCTTGAATAAGTTTTGTTTGTGTGCCCAAGGATCCAGCAAATGGAAACAAATGAAATAAAGGCAAGTAATCACTGCTCAAAAATATAATAGTTGACAGAGATTGTGCCTGGTTGATGCCATTTAAATACTGATTTACTTCCAGCACAACCAGAAATGGAAGTGGTTTCATCCCTTCTCTCCTGTAATTAGCTCTGTCTACCTTCCTGTTATTAATGACAAAGAAACATAGCCATTGAATATTTTGCTTAGTTAAAATGATTCTCTTTTTAAACTAAGGGCCATTATAATGTTACGACTTTTAAATTGTGTTGGTGAAGAACCACAAATAAGTAGATTTTTTTTTTACTTTCATAAACTTTTTGTTCATTGATAAAATTGCCATATTAGCAACACTTCATGCTTCTACCAGCTAATATCTCATAATCATCTGAAGTATGTTTGCTCTAAAAATCGTTGTATCTAGTAAATAGCGTTTTTCCTCACAAGCATATCAATACTGCATATTTTAGAACAATACTCTTAGAAACCTGCTGAGAAGATTGCCTTAAAAGATACTAAATGTGAGAAGACAGTCAAATACCCAGCGTTAAAAGGTTGAATTTTCTTTTGTGGGGCCGGTCTCTCAGACTGTTGTGTAGACAGAGTCCTCAGCTGTCAGTGTGAAGGGGAAGGGGAATTTAGTGTTTGTAGGATCTCGTTCTAGGACCTTCGTGAGAGAGGTGGTCAAGAGAGAAACACAACATCCTGGAAATGTACACTAAGGCCTTGGCGTGATTGTTTCAGTGGATTTTGATTGCCGACATTCTTAAAATTGCCAGAACATTCGAATGCAGTTTTATCCAAAATAAGCTCTCCTTAGACTACCTTCTTCCGTTGTCATGACGCTCTTGTGATTGTAGTCTTAGTATAAAAAATATGCGTATAGTTGGCATATATACCATTTTACCAATTGATATTTTTAATTTTTTTTTTAACAGAAATCTTAGAGGCTGGCATTAAAGCGACTTCAGAGTCACTTAAAGGTGTGAAACGAAAAAAGATTGTAGCTGAGAATCACCTGAAAAAAATACCAAAATCCCCACTGCGGAATCCTCTTCAGGCGAAACATAAACAGAATACAGAAGAGTCCTCTTTTGCTGCTCTTCAGAGTGCTGCTGAGTCTCACAAGAAGCAGAATCCTAGTCCCGTAAAAAATGGGAAGCAGTTTACCAAACAAAATGGAGAAACACCTGGGGTAGTTGCCGAGGCCCCTAAACCCGAAGACTCTGTCTCCCCAAAGAAGCCCTTGTTTCCGCAGCACTCATCTGAACTGCGTAGATGGGGGTCGGAAGGCTCTGACCCCGCCAAGGCGGACTTCCTGGATGCAAAATGTGACTCTGGTTCTTCGTCAAGTAAAACCAGGACTGACCATAGTGAATGTATCTCCTCCTCTCGTAGTCCTACTTCTTCCTCTTACACAAACACCGCATTCGATGTCTTACTGAAAGCAATGGAGCCAGAACTGAGCACCTTGTCACAAAAGGGCTCGTCTTGTGCAGTTAAGATAGAAAAACTGAGACCAAATAAAACTGTACGACCCCCTTCTCAGTTAAACAGCAGCTCAGTGGAGGCCCCAAATCAGACTCCACAAGAATTCGTTTCTGAACCACAGCCTTCTCCTTGTACCTCATACACCGTGCGTGTGTCCGCTGCTCCGAAGATCGAGCAAGTCGCAGTTCCGTCAGTTTCTCATTCCTATAATCAACACGAACACTTTGTCTCCAAACCTACCCAACAAAATCAGCAGCTTCCAGCGTGTTCAGGTTTCATGAGGTCATTGGCGAATCTCCAAAATCAAGAGAATGCCAAACTTGAACAGGTTTATCCTATAGCAGTGACATCATCTGTGGGTCTGACTTCACCTTCCAGTAGAACTCAGGTTACTCCTCAAAACCAGCAAATGGATTCTGCTTCACCGATGTCAGTCAGTCCGGCCCATTCTACACACTCAGCCCCCCCGCCAATTTACAATTCAACTCCCGTCGCCTCTGTTGTTAACCACAGCGTGGAGCAAATGTGCAGTCTTCTTCTGAAAGATCAGAAGCCCAAAAAACAAGGAAAATACATTTGTGAGTATTGCAATAGAGCTTGTGCAAAGCCTAGCGTGCTTTTAAAGCACATCCGCTCCCACACTGGGGAGCGACCCTATCCCTGTGTGACCTGTGGATTTTCATTTAAGACTAAAAGCAATCTGTACAAGCACAAAAAATCCCATGCACACACTATCAAACTGGGTCTCGTCTTGCAACCGGATGCTGGTGGTTTGTTCCTGTCACAGGAGTCCCCCAAAGCGCTTAGTATCCATTCAGACGTAGAAGACAGTGGTGACAGCGATGAGGAAGGGGCTGCTGACGAAAGACAGAACGACCCGGCCTCCATGGGCCTGCAGCCCGTGCAGATAATGAAAATGATGTCTAATTCTGAAGCTTTACCAAAATCAAGTTCCATTCCCAGCAATCCAGACCATGTGGTGGGTGACTTTTCACTACAGGACAAAGCTTCAGAATCCCAAGCTGTGACAGAGTTACCAAAAGTCGTGGTCCACCCTGTCGGCATGTCCCCTTTAAGAGTCGACAGCCCAAAGCTTACGGATCCCAAGCTTGAGCTGTCTAGTGCACAGAAGCAGAAGGACCTTCAGGGAACCAGTGTCCTATCCCACTCAGCCTGGACGTCCTCCCTAGAGACTGATGAGAAGTCCTGTCAGAAAGGGGACCTGAGTCAGCCAGAAGGAAAACAAGAACCACACGTAGGAACGGTACACGCCCAACTACAAAGGCAGCAGGCTACCGACTGCTCCCAAGAACAACAAGGAAAACTTCTGAGTCCTCGAAGTTTAGGGAGTACAGATTCTGGTTACTTTTCACGTTCTGAAAGTGCCGACCAGACGGCGAGTCCGCCGACTCCCTTTGCCAGGACGTTACCCACCATGGAACAAGACTCAAATAAGAATAATGGGCCCTCTGCACCTCGTATCAATACACCAGCACCTTCGACTCTGCCAACAAGTGAGAAGGCATTGCTTCTGCCAGGTCAGATGCGCCCACCCTTGGCAACAAAAACGCTTGAAGAACGGATTTCAAAGCTTATCTCCGACAACGAAGCCTTGGTAGATGACAAGCAACTGGATAGTGTTAAGCCACGGAGAACCTCGCTCTCACGACGAGGAAGTATCGATTCCCCCAAGTCATACATTTTTAAAGATTCTTTTCAGTTTGATTTGAAACCGATGGGACGGAGAACAAGCTCAAGCTCTGATATACCAAAGTCCCCTTTCACCCCTACTGAGAAATCAAAGCAAGTGTTTCTTCTGTCTGTACCTTCCCTTGACTGTTTGCCGATTACGAGAAGTAATTCTATGCCTACCACAGGTTATTCGGCAGTACCTGCGAGCATAATACCTCCCCCTCACCCACTGAGAGGAAGTCAGTCATTTGATGACAAAATTGGCGCTTTCTACGATGATGTCTTTGTGTCAGGACCTAACACTTCCGTGCCCCCCAGTGCACATCCCCGGACCCTCGTCAGACAGTCAGCAGTCGAGGACTCTTCAGCAAATGAAAATCACCTTCTTGGTCCCGGACAGTCCTTGGATGAGAGCTATCAAGGATGCAGTGCCCCCAGTGACGCCATATCAGCAAGGAGCAAGTCATTGGCACCAGGCTCGCATTTAGAGAAAAAGAAGTCCCATCAAGGGCGAGGGACAATGTTTGAGTGTGAAACCTGTAGAAACAGGTATAGAAAACTGGAGAATTTTGAAAACCATAAGAAATTTTACTGTTCGGAGTTACACGGACCAAAAACAAAGGTAGCTGTGAGAGAACCCGAGCACAGCCCTGTGCCTAATAGTACACTGCCTCAGATTCTGCACTACAGAGTTGCTGGTTCCACGGGGGTGTGGGAACAGACGCCCCAGATTAGAAAAAGGAGGAAAATGAAAAGCGTTGGAGATGATGATGAACTCCAGCAAAATGAAAGGGGGGCTTCTCCAAAAAGCTCTGAAGGCCTTCAGTTTCAGAATTCTCTGGGCCCCGCTTCCACTCTGTCTAAGCATAATATAACAATAACAAGTGACCAGCAGCATAGAAATATACAGTTGCAAACCCCCCAGATCCAGCTGGTTGCCAGAGGCCCTGACCAGACCATGGATCCAAAGCCGTCCGCCATCCCAGAGCAACACCTAAGTTCAGCTGCCCAGGACAAGACGGAGCTGAAAAGGCACGGAACTGGAATCTCAGTCATTCAGCATACAAACTCACTGAGCAGACCCAGTTCGTTCGACAAGCTTGAGTCTTTTGAAAGAGGCTCCCCAGTTTCCTTCCAGGAGTTGAATAGAACAGTGAAGCCAGGGCCGCTGAAAGTAATAGGAATTTCCCCAGAGGAAGGCCACCCTCCTCAGAATACATCTCACCCTCACCAGCCTGTGCTATCATCAGACGCGCTGAGAGGAGAACTTCAGGATGGTTTGAGAAAGAGTTCAAATGAACGACATGGGTTAGGACAGCCCTCCCGACTGGTTCGGCAGCCCAACATCCAAGTTCCAGAAATTCTGGTCACAGAAGAGCCAGATCGGGACCTCGAAGCCCAAGGCTACGATCAGGAAAAATCAGAGAAGTTCAGCTGGCCTCAACGCAGTGAAACCCTGTCAAAGTTGCCAACAGAGAAACTGCCACCCAAAAAGAAGAGGCTCCGTCTTGCCGAGATGGAACATTCTTCAACAGAATCAAGTTTTGACTCCACCTTGTCCAGGAGTCTAAGTAGGGAGAGTAGTTTATCTCACACTTCCAGTTTCTCAGCTTCGTTAGACGTAGAGGATATTTCTAAAACTGAGGCTTCCCCCAAAATCGATTTTCTAAACAGAGCAGAGTTTCTCATGATTCCAGCTGGCTCCAATACACTTAATGTTCCTGGAACTCACCGGGAGATGAGGCGTGCTGCCTCAGAACAAATTAGCTGCATGCAAACATCGATGGAGGTCTCTGATTTCAGAAGTAAATCATTCGACTGTGGAAGCATAACTCCACCTCAGACAACACCACCTGTTGAATTGCAGCCCCTGACATCCCCTTCTGGCATGGGGGTCACCGGGCACGTGCCTCTCTTAGAAAGAAGAAGAGGTCCGCTGATGCGGCAGATATCTTTAAACATAGCTCCAGAGAGTCATGTGTCTCCTGCAAACCCACCGTCTTTCCAAACGATTGCTCTTCCTAGTGTGAACACAGCACCGTTTCAGGGCCCTCAGCTCACTAATGCATCTTTAGCCGAGTTTCCGGCAAACACTTTGCACTCCCAGACTCAAGTTAAGGATCAGCGAACAGAAACTTCCAGTTCCACCTCTACTAACATCTTTTCTGTTCAACAGCATTTTGGTATCAATTTATTAAATCACATCCACTCACCCCTTAGCCACCAGAACACACAGATGTCTCTGCAAGTGTCTACACAGACTGTCAAACCAGATGCAAGTCCCAGTCCGTGTGGATCTTCTAAAAGTAAAGATTGCTTTGCTCCGAAGTACCAACTACACTGTCAGGTTTTCACTTCAAGCCAGTCTTGCTCTTCCAGTCCTGTCCTTTCTTTGCCAAACCAAGTTCTTTCAGATGCAATTGGGGTTGACCACCGTGGGACTTCATTAGCATTACCAACCAAATTAGTAGATGCCATGCCTAATTCATGTGTCCCGCCCCCACTGAAGCTCGGGCCCCTTGGTGGTCAGGCGCAGAAGGTGCCAACATCGTTTGCGTTGCCTGTGCATCTGCAGAGCAACGTTCCAGCATACTGTTTTGCCACTGTCACACCTCTGCCACAGATCCTGGTGACCCAAGATCTCTCCAACCAGCCAATTTGCCAGGCCAATCCTAGCAAGGTGCCAATCAGCGAAGAACAACATTCCATGCCAAAACTGCAAAAAGATCACCAGAATGCTTTGCCAAACCCAGAGAAGGAACTCGTTTGTGAAAATGTTTTTTCAGAGATGGGCCAGAATTTTTCTCCATCAGATTCCCCGTCCATAACCCAGAAACTGTCTCTGGGTAGACTTTCCCCCCAGCAAGAATCTTCAGCATCAAGTAAAAGGATGCTTTCCCCAGCAAATAGTTTAGACATTGCCATGGAAAAGCATCAGAAGCGAGCTAAAGATGAGAATGGAGCTGTTTGTACAACAGAGATTAGACCGTTTGAACCATTGAGTTCAAGACCTAGTGAAGGTAATAAACAGAAGAAGCCCATTTTAGTGAGGCAGGTTTGTACTACAGAGCCTCTTGAAGGTGTGCTATTGGAACAGGATATGTTTCCTCCACCTGAAATCAGTAATGAGGCTGTTCTTCTGAAAGATGTGTTACCAGCTGGTCAGTTGTCATCCGAACACTCGAAGTCTGTAGTTACGGAACCTATAAGCGAACCACGAGAACTTGAAAAGATCAAGTCATCCACATCGCTAACTCTTACAGTGAGAAATTCGCCTGTCCCTGCAGAAAACGTTCACATTTCTCCTTTGGAACGTGTAGACAATAACCAAGAAAGGAAGTCTCCAGGGACTAAAACTCAAGGTGACAAAGAGAGCATCCAAGAGCAACGTCAAACTACGACCAGCACACTTTTAGTGTCTGACGCGGGAGACACCCAGCAGCTGCCTTTCCCCAGCCTGAAGACCTCAACCAACTTCACCTGGTGTTACCTACTGAGGCAGAAGGCTTTGCATTTGCCTCAGAATGACCAGAAAACTTCAGCCTATACTGATTGGACAGTTAGTGCCAGTAATCCAAACCCACTTGGTTTGCCTACAAAAGTTGCTCTTTCTCTTCTTAACTCAAAACAGAAGACCGGAAAATCACTATATTGTCAAGCAATAACTACCCATTCCAAATCAGATTTATTGGTTTATTCAAGCAAGTGGAAAAGCAACCTAAGCAAGGTACTTGACATATCATTTATCTTCAGCAATAGTTTGTGCAGTGTTTTGATGCCTTTAAATGTTTTAATTGGAAGTTGTATCTTAATTTTGAATGACAAATTGTATTCTTTAAGTATAAAGTTATCTGAAAGAAAGGATGACAAGTTTACCCCGAGAGTAATGCCGATAAGGGTTATATGGAATCCTTCGGTGATTTTATCTTGAAACATTTTGAAAATAACTTGACCTGAGCTGAATATTTAAGTCCTTACATAATGGTACACAGAATCACGGTTTTACTTTCATCTTTCTCTTGTGCTAAGTGATAAGAGATTATGTTTATGCTTTGTCCCTGCTAGTGCAGGGGAACAGAGGTGTGACTAATCGAAGAGTGTTATATTTCATCTAGAAATATAAGCAGAGAGCCATTCATGCTTGTCCTATGTGCACCTGATGATTCTCCCCTCGCCATGCCAGTCCCAACGTCCGCCCAGTGTTGGAATCATCTTAGTACTGGAAAAAAGAGTCACAGAATAGCTGACTCATACACGGATAATTGAGTTGATTTGGTCAAGACGTAGAGTGAGGTCATAAATCTATAACTTTGGGTTATTTGTGGAATCCGTTTTAGTGGAGTTGTTGGCTTTATAATGGGAAAAGTCACTGAAGTGAGAGTAAATAGTTAGGGGGCTCATGTTGGCCTCGGGCCATTCAGAGTTATAGATTGAGTCCTTGACCCCTACAGGTTCACAAGCGTAGAATACAGGTTCATAGACATATAAGTGCTTGTCAATAAGGAAATATTTCAGTATCACAGTTATAATGGAGGTATATGCAGTTTGAAGAAGGAAGTCTCTAACTTTGCCAGTAGGTGGAGGACGTATGGACACAGGGAAGATATTCCAAAAGTGGAGATACTTTCACTGAGTCTTTAAAAAAAAAAGAAAGAAAGAAAAAGTAGGAAGTTTTTTTTTAAGGTAAACAAGTATGAGAAATTTTATTAGTCTGCTGAAATGATATGGAAGTGAGAAAGAACTTGGTTTGTTTTAAAGAACCCTGAGGAATCTGCCATGGCTGGAGGTGTAAGTTCGAAACACCAATGTGCCTTCAAGTTGGAAATATGGGTAAAAAAACAAAGAATTTGCATGGTAGTAAAGAGCCATTGATCCTTTTTCCATGAAGGAGGGTGCATCCAAACCATTCAGAATTTAGTTCTTAAATGCCCAGACTTTACTCTAGACCAGTTAAATCATAATCTTAGAAGATGAGACCTGATTATGAGAATTTAAACAGAGCTTCATGAATGTTCCTGTGCCTATAGAAAAATGACTCTCCTTCAGTAACAAGTGCCTTGGTAGAAATGCCTCTGGAAATGTGTTTATCTAGATTTGGAGCTAGGCAAGGAATTCCTTGGTGCACTGGTGTGATTAATGAGCTTGCTCAGAGGGGATGGAAGGAAGAAAGGGCTCAGGATGGATTTGGGGATCACCACTACTTAAAGGGTTTCTCCATTCAGGAGGAAGAAAGCCCACACAGGAAACTGAAAGAGGTTGTTCATAGAGGAAAAAGAAGGACTAGGAGAAAGTGGGATCACATAAATCAAGGAGGAAATTTCAAGGAAAGTTACTCAGATGGAGAGGTCAAATAAAAGTCACATAAAGCTGAAGACAAACATGGTTCCTGTACTGAGTGGTTCTGATACCACTGGTGACTTGGGTTGTATGGGCAGGTAGCTGTGGAGGACTGGGTGCTGGCTTGACTCTTAACTCCCAACCCAGATGTTAATGTACTTATAATTCAAAATGGACAGGAAAGGGCAGGTGTTGAAGGCCAGGTGTTTCTAAGAGAAACAAGGTATCAACAACATAAACAGCACAGTTGGTCAAGTGTATAAAGACTAAGGAAGGGATAAGGATTTTGGCGTGTTCAGCTCATTGGTAACTGGTGACTAGAAGCCACATTTGATAGTAGGAGAGTGAGCGATAGATAAATGGGAATTAGGTGTTGAAAAGGAGATGAAAAGTAGAATTAGTGTTAACGGTATAAAGTCAAGGAAAGGTATTGTGTGCATTCCAGATTGTGGGGAAACCCAGTGTGTTTGCCAGGAAAAGAAGAACCCGATGCATTTTTGCCGGTCAGGGTCAGTATCATTACCTCCTCGCACCCCCTTTCTGAGACCCTGGGCCAGCAGCTGTGCTTTACTCCCGGCCTGGAGAGGACGGGCTCCGCAGGGTGCCCCTTTTGAGGCTGCGCAGGCCCTCCGTCCCTGGTGCACACTCTCTCATCGCTTGCTAGTCGTAAGTCATTCCAGTACAGAGCTGTCCTCTTGGGGATGTGGTTTGCAAAGGTTTGTGAAGAGAGCCCTTGATCGCAAGAGTCATGCCTCGTGTTGGAATTGGCCAGAGGATGGGCGTTTGAGCCTTGGCTGTGAAGCTTGACCTTGGACAAGTGACTTCACCCCGAGAGTGCCTTTCCTCGCTGGGTATAACCCCCTGTGCTGCCTGCCTCACAGGACGTGTGAGAATGGCAGGCGCTGAGAAGGGGGACGCTTGTGAAACCCTACGGTGCTGTCGCTATTGAAGTTTCCCAGGAAACGCACACATTGTGTATCACTTTGAGGTTTGTTACTGTTTTCTAGAGACAGGGTGATTATTAGGCCACAGCCTAACTTCTGACCTGCCTGTGACATCTCACAGTTACCAGCATTCGGGAACTTTTGAGAAGACACATGATTATGTTTTAAAATGATAGGAGAAGGGGAGATTCTTGGGACATGGGGCTTCCGCTTGACAGGGTGCAGTTCCAGTGCGTTCCAGTGAGGGGGATGGCGTCGTGTTCCTTAGGAGCATGAGGCGGTATCATCCCAAAAAGGGAAACGGGCTCTTTCCCATCTCCAAAGATTAAAGCTCTTGAAGAACGAGAGTGTAGTGCGAGCGCTTGGTCAGTGGATTGTGGCGGGACTTTGAAACAGCGTAGGATTCGTCAGGTTGCTGTGGGGCAGAGAGACTAAAGCTAAGGGAGGGGAGAGAGCAAATGACCTGTAAACATGTTACTTCCTCGAAATGCATTCCATTAAGTTAACTACATGTATGGTTCTCTGCCATGTTTTAATTTCCAAGTGAAACATTAGCATGTTTGTGTTTTCAGTTTTATTAAATTAGTTTCTCTTTTTTTTTTTCCCTTTCAGAGAGCATTAGGTAATCAAAAGTCCACAGTAGTTGAATTCAGCAATAAAGATGCCTCTGAAATTAACAGTGAGCAAGATAAAGAAAATTCCTTAATCAAAAGTGAACCAAGAAGAATTAAAATATTTGATGGAGGGCAAGTACAAATTTTACTTTTTAAATGTACATTTAAACACACTTTTTAAATGTACATTTGCTTTCATGTGAAGACTTAACAGTGCCAATTTTATATAAATGTTGCAAGGTGTCTCAGCTTATTTACAGAATCTTCATGGCAAAATATATGTTAGACTGTCATGTTAAATAATTCCATTTTGATCGAGAAAATAGGAAACATTGCAGGTCTTAGGAGGCAGCTAAGAACTGTTTTCAGAATAAACTCTGGGTTTCATGTTGATTTACAATAAGGAGTGCCTCGGGAAATCCGTTGTCACACAAATTCACTGCCTTTTTGATGCCTTTGTGTATTTGGTAATGAGAAAAACACATTGTAAAAGCTGATTATAGTTCTGGCAAAGCCAAGAAATATTTCAGTACTTAGAGTTGTTGTCATTGAATTTAATAATAAAGAACACTTTTGAACAGTGGCCTAGAAGGAGGGAGTGCTATGTTAAAATTACACCTAGTATCTAATAAGGTCGCTTGATTAGAATTAGCTGGTAGCATATTAAGTGTTGATGCAAAAATCTGGAATATTCTGTTACTTGTGCATAAAATGTGTATTGATTGAGTGTAAAAATTGTGACTTGCTGCATTTTGTAAGTTGAATTCTAATCATCTGTATTTTCTCAAAGACATAGTATCCAACCTCCCTATTTATTTTTTTTTCTTTAAATTAGATATAAATCAAATGAAGAGTATGTATATGTCCGAGGCAGGGGAAGAGGAAAGTACATATGTGAAGAATGTGGAATACGTTGTAAGAAACCTAGTATGCTAAAGAAACACATACGGACCCATACAGATGTCCGCCCCTACCACTGCACTTACTGTAACTTCTCCTTTAAGACGAAAGGTATGAGATGACATTGCTTCATGGTCGTTTTTATATGCATTGAGTTAGTAGAGCTGAGACCCCACTTTACATACTCTTTGACCAAGGATGCAGTAGCTTAAATTGATGAATATAAATACATCTTGTCAACACGGTAGCCTTATTTCTTTATCTGTCTCTAGACCTCTGGAGGAAAAAAAGTTTTAATTACACACTTTTACAATGTACATAATAAATATGACATTTTAAAAGGAGAAACTGCCCTTTTTTATTTTACTCCCCAAATTAGAGTTGCATAACATGATGACTAATACATTTCAAAAATACTTTGGGGCCAAAGAAGAGAAAGCAATTTTCATTATTACAAGTAGACTCATTTCTGTGCTTAAAGATTAAAGAAAAATTTTTAAATAATAACTGTAGTAACCTTATAATGATTGTGTTCATGTTTTATTATCTAATTTTAGGCCTGAATAGACATTTCTCTTTTTTCCTTGATGCTTTTTGTTTTTTATCCAAATTCTATTGAGTTTCAACTTCAAAAAAATTTCTGTTGTACTAGTTAACGTGCATAGAACTCCAAACTAGTCATTAAAATCATATTTAGTACTCTTTATGTATTCTTTATATGTTTTTATTTAAATTATAAGTCTTTATTATAGTTAAGGTAATTTTGCCCTCTTCAGATTCTCTGCCACATGTAATGAGTACACTACTTATAATGCTCACTCTCTTCCTTAGGCTCCTTGCTCATGAATCATTATATAAAAATCTGTTACTTGAGACTTTAATTTTCCATACCACCCTTTAAAAACTAAGAATCGCTCTAAAACAAGACAATGTAATCATAAAATTATCTGTCTGAAAGTGCAATGTCTGTAAAAAAATACTTAAATGTAGTTTTTTTTTTTTTTACAGAAACTTGTTTTTATCCCTTTTGAGTGAACATTCACCTTTTTTCTGATTATATTGGCTGTCTTCAGGGTTTTCATTTTAAAGATTGATCAACTCTTTGGCAACATTTATTTCATTTTTTGGCTAGTATTTATTGGTATTTGAAGAGAGTTGTAATAGGTAGCAGCTAAGCAGCTTTAAATTCACTCTCTTTACAAGCCAGTAGTACTCGAAGCCAGAGTGATAGAAATAACAGCAACAGGACCGTTCTTCAGCTAGCTTTGAACGTTCTGAAGAGTTTCAAGACATCATGAGTAATTGGGAGGTTCACTGTCTGTAGTCCTTTCATTGTGACGTGGATTCTCCTCCTGGAAGTGGAGGGTGGGTTTCACAATGCTCTTCCTGGCCTCGTGTGCAGGCCGTGATAAGAGAAAGTGCTTTGATCTCTTAACCCAATTTATTGCCCTTTCACTGGTTTTGATCCTGTGATTAAGAAACATCGGTTACTTTCCAGTGTGAGACCAGGAGGCCAGAAAGAGGCCAGTGTTACTAATAAAAGATTACCAAGTGTAGAACAATGTTGCTAAACAGAAAAAGCTCAAGGTATAAGGTGAAATGGGTATTTCTCAATAGAAGGGGGAAAGGGAATCAGGATATTCGAAAACCTATATTCATAAAATAAGGGCAAGAGAGGGAGAAACCCTTAGGTGTGGAAAACCAAATGAAGCTGCAGAGACTTCTTGGCAAAGAAAAGTACTCTGAATCACCAAATAGTGATCTTGGTGAAGTAACTCAACATGGCACCACGTCAGGTTTTAGATAAATGTTTCCTAAAAGGCTGACCGAGCATAATGACCCCTGAAGAGTGAGCGTGCCGTCTTCACAGTGTTCACGCCTCCCACCCCTCTGATAGGCTTGCTTATCTGAATTTACATTAAATGTTTTGTCAGCTAATTCTTTGGAATTATGTGATAAATACGCATTTGAAGAAAGCTAGCCTCGCCAAGGAGACCAGTGAAGAAAATACTAGAAATTCAGTCTTTTCCTCTTCTCAGCATGACAGTTCTTCACTTTATGGGTCAGCTTCCTTGTAGAAGTCTGCCTTCTGTGAATATTTGTAAGACAGATTCCATGGTATCTTCTAAAGGACGTAGCTAATAAGAGATTTGTTTTTCGATGGGGCTGTTGCCCTACTGGGTTGACTTTGTTGTCCTAGCCGGTGCAGCTCGGCCTCTCATTGGCTGTGTCTGGATGGTAACAGAAATAGTGATGTAATGACAGTGCTACATAAATATGGGTACACCGAGCCAGCGAGATGCCGCCCAGTGCGTGATCTGCAGTGCTAGAAAGTGGTGCTTCCCATGGTAATGCTTATAAATCTCTACTTCGTCATTTGTCCTCTTAATTTATTTTATGAGGACATTTTCAAAAGAATTTTAATTGATTTGCTTTCACTGTTTAAAGGTCAGTCAGCAGAAAATATAAAGTGAGCTTGCATCTCTGCAGGATTTACTGTCATTTATATCACAGAAAGCTAGACTCTATATGTAGCCATCGGAACCCAGAAACAAAACCTCACGTGCTTTCCAGAGGATTTAGATGAATGTTTATTAAATCTGTTCAAAAACTTACATATTAAGTTAATGCACAAAGTTCCTGGCATTGCTAGGGGATATTTGCATCTTAATATGTGTATTTTGCATGTTAAAATGCAGATTGATTGTTTATTTTAACTTATTTAAAAAGTAGGTTAATAATAAGTAATAGCTCAAGTTATGAGAAAATATGCTAATTAAAAGCTTATATTCCCAGATTGGCCTGGTTACAATTATCCATTAGCTTCTATAAGAAGCAGATAATGTTCTGTAGCTGTCCTAATTTGGTTTGTCATATCATTATTATATTAGAAAGTGCTTTGACTTAATAAGTGGAAATTTCAGCCATGTTCAGATGGCCAAGGCATTTTTTTTTTTACAACTTGTTAATGTGAAAAGTTTGAAGCATACGGAAAAGTAGAGATCTGTATGATGAACACCAATATACCAACCACCTTTTACTAATCATTAACATTTTGTCATATTTGCTTCATGTTTGTTTTGTTTTTGTTTTTTTAAGTGTATTTAAAGTACGTACCCGACGTGGCCAGGCCACATGAGCCAGGTGTCACCTCTGGAATTACAGAAGTCAGGGTCTGATGGGTCTTAGACATTCTCTGGTCCAGGCCCCTCCCCCACTTGAGCCCCGGAAGCCCTGAGCCCCGGGATGCTGCACGTACTGTCTAGAGCACGAATCGGCTTGAACAACTGGGACCAGTTCCGGGGACTTAAGGCATTTGTAGCGGTCCTGAGGGTCTATAAATACAGCCGTGTCGCAGGCCCTTCAGTTACTGCCAGCCCAGAGTGGAGAGCGGCAAGTCAGACACTTCTAGCTCTTCTCAAATACTAGTTTGCCGATTTTGTTTGTTTGTTCCAAAGAGATGATTTTCGCTTGTTGGCAATTTTGTGTGTGTGTGGCATTGTCCACTCAAGCTGCTGGTATCCTTAGAAGAATCAGAGCTCTCCCCCTGCTTTCCTGATCACGTGGGACAAACGTGCCTGGTGGTTCCCAGTATAATACTGCCCCTGATCACACTTAGGTACGTTAGCTGCCGAAGGAAACACCTCTTCAGAGATACTATCGCGAGACTTCTAGTCAGTATGGTGCAGGGAAATTAATGCAGGAAATTCCTTCGCAGGTTCCAGTGAACAGAAATTCTGTTTATGATGTAACAACCAAGTGTAGTTTTTAATAGTCAAGCTTGATATTTAAAAAGGCAAATGCCCAGGTAACAGAAACAAAAAAGAATACTCCATGCTAGCATAATAGCAAATAGACACTTAAACAATAATAATGATTAAATAAATAAATGAATAAAATTTAAAATTAAAAAAAAAAGAATTCATGGGGACATCAAAGCCAGATATATGCCTCCAGCCCTGGGGTTTTAATTGTCAGTCCTGGAATGGAGTCCGAGGCTTCTGAAGTAAGCCTGGACCTCCTGCCCAGTGACTTTGCACCTTATGGGGAAAAGGTACATGCTAAAAAGCAAAACCCCAGACCTCTGCCATACCAAAAATAAATAAATAAATAACTGGTCTAGAGTTAGGGGTCTGAAACCTGAAGTCCCAAGTAGAAGCAGTTGGAAAACTGACCCACAGAGATGTTTCTACAACCCAGGGTCCTTAAGACTCCCTGGGAAACAATCTTGCTGAAGATAAGCTTACAATGAAAACTACAGAGGATGCAAGGGAACAAGGCACCATGGGGGAGACCCAGCAGACACAGTGAGCGGGTATTCGGACGCTAGGAACCACAGATCTTAGTGCAATTCCAAAGGGACTTTAAACTGAATATGTATATAACGTTCTCAGAAATAAATGAGGACCACAGAATAGAAACCAAAGGCAAAAGTAGACATTGTCCGAGTAGAGGGAACAGATTTGAAAAAGAGAAGTTATTAGTAATAAATAGCAAGGTTATTACAACACAGAGATACCAATACTTTGATTTGTCCAAATTTTAGTCTTGGAATTGTATCACCAGTCTGTGCTTTCACTTGAAATAGGAATGGAATTTGCCAGTGTTGACAAATGCAATAGCAAAATAATACTACGTTAAGCTTAGTAAACATTCTTTTCCCTTAAGGAAATCTGACAAAACACATGAAGTCCAAGACACATAGCAAGAAATGTGTGGATTTAGGCGTCTCAGTAGGTTTAATAGATGAACAAGATACAGAAGAATCAGGTAAGGCTTTATTCCATATTTTTCATAAATGCTATTTACAGTGTGCTATTTTTTTGCATCCATATGCTTCTTTCCGTTCCCACTGATACTTCCTCATTCTTATTGTCATTGCTGCTTCTTTACACAATGCAGTAGACGCCTAATCGGCTTTCCCGTCTTTAATTTTTCTTCCTTCCCACCCATCCATCCCCACAGATGTTAATCTCCCCGAAGTGTATGTCTGGTCATAGTACTGCTCTGCTGCAAGTCTTCCATTGGTCTCCATCGACCTCCCATCTTCAAAGTCCGTTATAATCTGCTGTCCGCCTACTTCCTCACCCTTCTCATTTCTTTCTTTTTAATGCTTAAATTTCCTGCTCACATGACATCGATCTGGCTCTCTATCTCTCCAACCCTCCCTTCAACCCTCCGCCCTCAAACCCCATGCAGACGTGGCTCCCAGTGTGCACTGGACAAAAATCTTCCCCTCCTTCAAGGTCTAGCTCAAATCCACTGCTGCCATGAAGCCTTCTCTGATTTTCCCTCCGCCCCCTCCCCCCCCAGGGGAAGCCACTTGTCTCTTCTCTCACCTCCTGTAGTATTTTAGCATTTGCTCTCCCTAAGCACTGAATCTCTTTCTGCCTTATTTTGGGATTATTTACAAATACTTACCTTACCTCCTCCCTGAGATCCTTAAGCATCTCCTGAGCAGAACTGATGAAGGAGTGATGCTTCTTTCACCTGCAGCCGTGGTGCGCTGCCTCGCACAGAACAGCTGCTCTGGAAATGTTTGTGGAATAAAACATTTGTTTGCTTCCCCAGAATGTTTGTTGTTTTGGAAAAGTTAACTGGTGGTTTTTTTAACAGTGTTAACTCAACAAATACAAGTGTTTATCTCTAACCAATTTTGAGGGAAAATAAACCTGTTCATCTGTTCTGACTCATTAGAGAGTAGAATGATTCTTTGGTTAAGACTTGTTTTTTAAGCCAAGAATTTATCAACCAAAGAGATAAGTTTTCTTTGAAAAGTTGTCCTACTTTTTTTGAAACATGCCCTAAATTAGACCTTTATTTGCTTGCTATGTTTTAGTTAATATGCATTAGTTTGATATCTAGAAAATCTCCAAAGAGAAAATGGTGAGGACATCATTGAAAATATAGGTAAAAAGTCAAACGCTTTTTATCCCACCTGACAACCACTAACACACTAAATGAATTTTTAGTGAATTTTTTTCTAAATATGCAAAGGAAGTGACTCACATCTTAAGTGGTATAGCCAATATGATTCAGTATTTTAAGCACACAGAAAGGATTGCCTCTAACTCTTTTTTGGGACTAAACTGATACATTCTTGATAGAAGAAAAAGATAATCATAACAAATTTAGGACAATAAGGAGCTTTTAAAGTGTTTTAGGCACCTTGACGCTTTGATACATATTGGGGATGGCAATATCAGGGTTTAGAAGTGCCTACCACATTAACGTACGAGTCACTTTTCTGTCCTAGGAACATACTTATTAAAAGCTGATTTTTGAATTGCCAGAAATTGAATTCTGTGTCGTGTCTTTGTTTAAAGACACTTACACGTTTAATAGAATTAATTATAATTCACTTCTAATGTAAACAGCTTGCTTGGTTTATTTTCTGCTCTTATCAATCATGCAGTAAATTAATTACCATAACGAAGCAAAGAAAAAAACTTTTTAATTTGCTTTATTATTTATTTGCTTTATTATTATTTGCTGTATTGCTATTATATTGAGCCACTCAGAAGTAAAAAGCTAGGAAGAATGAATAAGAGTTTCAGCAAGTTTATTATTACCCACAGACTAGAAAAGGAACAAAGTAGAAATGTGAAATACTAATGTCTGAGAAACATAAGTGTAAAAAGTATTATTACAATATACACTTGTTTACATGTTTTACTTCTTTAGGAAGATGTCTTATAAAGATTAAGTAAAATATCCCTAGAGTTCTCTAAAGTTAAAGGAAGGTAGTGTTTACCTTTAAATTTGCATAGGAAAATTAAGTGTGGTTTCTGTTAATTATCATGTATTGTTTAGATTGGCTGATGGATAGACTTACATATCTCTCCATTCATTTGTGTATTTCTCAGCTCATTCCAGGAGCAGTTGAAGCAGATTTTAGATTATAACTCAAACTTGATAGCCTAGTTCCCTATTCAGATGGGGTCTTCTGATAAAAGTAGGTAGTTTTACTTGTTTTTCTCTCAGTTAAAATTTTTTTTAATTACCGGAATTATGGGTAGCATACTTAGTTTTTCCACGGTTTTAGTTGAATAGTAAACTGTACCATCTAGGTGGATTTTGCCAAGTGCTGTGCCATACTGGAGACCTAACAATTCTTTATGAATATGCCAACAAATATATCCTACTTTTGCTTTATTATGGGCTTGGAATGTAGGTATAGAAGTAGTAAACATCTGTTGTTTACTACTGTGGCAGTAGTGGTCTTCTTTTCATTCTTCTGTTTTGTGCTTTTAAAAAAATATTTTGATTTTTTTTTTAAATACAAAAAGATTACAGAGGATTTTATTACATGCACTCATGTATTCACACCAGACTTACTATATTTTCTCATATTTGCCTCAAGTCTTTTTCATAAATTCAGTGTATTTTTGAAAAAACCAGCCAAGCACATCATTACATATCAGGTCACCTTTGCCAATCACTCTCCCTCCCAGAGGCAGACACTAGCTGTGCTTTTCAATTCATTTAATGTACATTCATATACCCATGAACAGTATGTGTTTGGTTGGTTTGTTTGTGTTTTGAACTTGCATTAACAGTAGCACCTTGTATGTAGATGCCTAGAAAATTAATTTTGCTTTCTAATTTTAAATTGTTTTCGAGAACAGTTTCTGTCTCTACACGTCCTTGACTATACCTTATACTGTAAGAATTCAAATTTTGGCCGGTTGGATGAATGAGAGCCTGCTGTCTTTGTGTTTTCTTGATTACTGTCCTAAGGTTGTGTCTTATTATTCTTTGAAAAGCGGTTCCACTCCATCAAATCAGCAGTAGTTAGAGATGGGATCTTGCTTCACGGTTCCTCAGATGTCTGTGTTTTTAGGGAAGAAAAGCCCAGACGCCTGCGTGCAGTAGGATGCTGCGTGTCTGGAGGGGGTCCTGCTTTCTAGTTGAACACGGGCCTCTACATGCAGTGCCCCAGGGCTGTGGTGGCTCGTCTCTTTTCCATCTATACCCACTCACTAGGTCATCTCATTCCGTTTTCTGAGGCAAATCCCACCTATCTGCTGCTCATTCCACTACTTACTGCAGACTGGAGCGTCCGTCCACCTGCTCACCACCCCCACTGGCGACTCTAATGGGTACCTCAAGTTGGACGTGCCCCAAACTTCTGATTCACCCTTACCTTTAAGAAGCACACCTCCCATCCTTCCACCTGCTAGACCAAAAGTCTTGAAGTCATCCGTGGTACCCTTTGCCTCTTCCTTCAGAGTGTGTTCAGGAACCCCCCACATCTCGCCACCTCTACCGCCCAACCCTGGTCAAAGCACCACCCCCTCCACTCAGGTGCTTGGAGTAGCCCCTGACTGCTCTCTGTGTCCAGCGCCAGCCTCTTGACAGACTTGCAACACGGCAGCCAAAGTGGTGTTTTTTCTTTTGTTTTGCTTTGAATTACGTCATTATTTTGCTGAAAACCCTCTAAAGGTTTGCTGTCATTCAGAGCACTTGGTCTGCTGAGTGCTGGGAGCCCTCCGGGCCACTCACCTTCCTCACACCGTCTCTCGAGAGCTTGTCTCCATTTCTTCTGCCCTTGCTCACCCAACTGCACCCACACGCATCTCTCCCTGCTCTTCGTTAAACAGCCCAGCAGGCCCCGTCTCAGGGCCTCGTGCTCATTTCCTCTCTTTGCAGTGCCCTCCACCAGATCCTGTAGGACTTAACTCATCGTGTCCTTCAGCGCTCTGCCCCCATGCCGCCGGGTCAGCGAGGCCCTCCTGACCGCCCCCACCACCACCAAAAACACCTCCCTCTCTTACTGCCAGTACTTACACCTCTCTATCCTGCTTTATTTGTCCTTATCGTACTTATCCCTACCAGGTGTGTGTGTGTGTGTGTGTGTGTGTGTGTGTGTGTGTGTGTGTGTGTTTCATGGAAATAAAACATGAGGACAGGGATTTTGTGTTCACTGCCCAGTCTCCAGCTTCTTAGGATGGTGGCTGGCAAGTGATAGGTAGTAAATAGTTGTTGATTTAATGGAAGACTGGGGGTGGGGAGTGACCTACAATCTGTCAGAAAATTCTTCAATATTATTATTTTTAGAATTGGACATGTTAGTTTTCCATTAAACCCCTTCACTAAAATCAGACGATGGCTATAATACAGTATTTAATGCCTCTGCCCGTAAACAGAGTAAGTGTGATATGGCCAAGGTAGACACAGGTATTGTCGAAGCGATGACAGCGTTTGTTTGTTAATTTGTTAGTTACTGGTCGTGGGATCAGAAGACGAGAGGGTAATTCAAGCTGACTGTTCCGTTTTTCCATCCTCAGTGATGAGCACTCCCGACTACGGAAGATCTGTTTTTCAGTAGCTCCAGAGAAGGAAGTTGCTTCTCTTGTCGATGTGTTCGTTCATTTATTTAGCCCCTGAGCAGCTGTAGGTGATGTGCCGGGCCACTGCCCCCAGGCTCAGGAGCTCCCTGCCTGGGCAGCGGTGTTGGCGCGAGCACAGCCTCGGCTCGGATCGTGGCAGGAGCAGGGAGGCCTGGCTGGTTGCAGAAGGATGACTAAGCGTGTCCCAGAAGAAAGGGAAGGGACTTATTTATCCATACATGGCTTTATTTGAAAAGTATTGGTGAGAAGGAGTGTTAGGGGAAGGCAACATCCTGGACCGAGTGAGTGGCTTGGGCAGAAGCCCCGAGGGGGCGGGGGGAGCAGGTGCTCAGCATGTAGCGGGGACAGGGTGTGAGAGTTGGACAGGGCCCACACCTGACGGGGCTGCGGGACTGGTCAGACCGTGCAAGGGAGCTCTAGCCCGGGGAGCGGCGGGTCCAGGTGCTCACTGCACTCGCTTGTCCTCAGATGTAGTCAGAGCCTCTGCTTGGCAGTTTGTGCCCATTTCTTAATGTTGTGACACTTGAAAGCCATTACTTCTTTGGTATGATTTTTCTAGTATTTTTATTCTTTTAAACATTCCATGATACATAAAGTGTTCTTTGATTTTAAAAGTTTACTTTTTTTTTTAATGGCATCTAAAGTCATTTAAGGCCATCGCTTCCTTGGGCCCATAGATACCTGTCTTTCAATCCAGGTATTTTTTCAAATGTTTTTGAAACAAGGAGAGAAAAGATAATAATTTTCATTGCTGAGCTTTTTTGTTTTGCTTTGCTTTGTTTTTCTTTTTCTTTTCCCCCGATGCTGCTGTTTTATTTTGTAGTGGGCAATTAGACTGTAATGCCTAAAAGAAGCATGAGTTCATTAAGCGGATGGTCCCATTCAGGAGCAACAATAAAAAATAATACCATGGAGCAAACGCCTCTTTCTGGAAGGCTGTTTTTATAAAGAGAACACCTCAGTGCTTCAGCATGCCTCATTCCCCGGTAGAAGTAGTTTACAGGTTTGGGTGGGAAGTCTGGTATGGTTTTTCCTTTGTGACATCCAATTGTACGTATACGTATAAATGTGTAATGACTAATTTAGAAAACTTGCTCTTCGTTTATTAAATTAAGGAGCACTGTTTCCCCTGGGATTAATTTCTGTTCTGTACTAGAGTGACCCAGCGTCACTCTGGTTTAGACTTGTCCCCATAGAATAGACTATCATAAAAGGTAAGGGCTTGATTTGTTCCTGCTTTAATGTTTGCGCATATATTAAAATCCTGCCCCTCCCCCGTCATCTCCATAAGGATGTGATAAAGTGTAGCAGCTTGTTACAAAGTGTTTCACTTTACTTTCAGTTTCCTTTCCCAAGGAAACATACAAATTACTAGAAATACAGTTGTAGGAGATGAAGTGGCTGACTTTTAAAAAATCAGGAAGGAGAATCAGTGTTTTCACATATTGCAGTTTTAAATGTTGAAGTGTACACCCCCCGGTAGACTGAAGGTCCGGGGTCTGAGGCTGGTCGGTGTTGCGTGATCTTCTGTGCCACCTTCGCCTGTCTGCACCCTCCTTACCCGCTGAGGCTTCCAGTCCCCCTGGTCACACAGTCTCCCCCGTGTGGGGATCAGACACATGGCAGTGGCTCCTTGGAGACTTCAGATGCCGTGTAGGACCCTCTGACCGTCTCGACATTCCTGCCTGACAGTGTGTTCTCCATCTTCCTGGCCCCCTGGATGAAAACAAGTGGTGAAATTGTATTGTGTGATGTAGGATCTTTGCACACAGAACTTGCTGTCTTCTCTTTAATGGTGAACGGTTTTATCAAATGCTTTTGTGGCACCCGGCGATCTTGGTATCATTCCTCAAATTTGCAATCTAACATAAATCTGATACTAAGCCCTGGCGTGGTGGACTGCCAGCAACCACACTGGGAATCCCGTTGCTGCGTGTCTACAGTAAACATTCAGGAAACTGCGAAGGTTTGGCCGGCAGTAAGGTGCCACAGTGCTTCTCACGGTTAGCTTTCTTACCTTTATTTCAAAAAGGTAATGATTGCAGTGGCTTTTCAGATGCCTTTCATGCCCACACAATGGCAGTTTTCGGGGGGACTGGTCTAGCCCTGTGAAAAGTGAAAGTCTGAAATAGCTAAGTAAACTCCACCAGCTGACTGTCCTTTGTCACCCAGCTTTTCCTAAACACAGTTGAAATTTGTCACTGCCAATGCTGATAGATGGTAGATGCCCACTAAAGAATATAGTGATTAAAGAAAAATGAAGTAGCCAGATTCAGAGGCTCCATGTCTTTTGGGGAACCATTCCTCTAAAATGTCAAGGCTAGATCAATATGAAAATTTGTGACATTGTCTTCTTTAGATACTGATTTAAATTCCTGCATGATTCTGATCGCCACACGATGTTTCCTAGTCTAACCACGTGGCAGCTGTGGACGACGATTAGAGGGGCACCTGGGTGGCTCAGTCGTTAAGCGTCTGCCTTCAGCTTAGGTCATGATCCCGGGGTCCTGGGATTGAGCCCCACGTCCGGCTCCCTGCTCAGCGGGGATCTGTTCTCCCTCTGCCTCTGCCTCGCTGCCTCCGCTTGTGCTCTGTCTCTCGCTTTCTTTCTCTCAAATAAATAAAATCTTTTTTTTTAAAAAAAAGGACTATTAGATTCAGCACACATTAATAAATGTCACATGCACTTAGATGGTCAATGCTAACGGAACATGTTCAGAACTTAGTGCATATATTTAAATCTTGATCACCTTGGACATCTAAGAAATGGGGTAGATCTTTTTAAAGGAAAAAAAATAACCCACAGTCGTGGTGCTTGGGAGATCTGATTCTAAATGCCTGACTTTGGAGGGTAGCACCCAGAAACCTATACCAGGGATAGTGCTCTTAGGTTTACAGGGAAAATTGGGGGTTTGGTCATTTAATTGATCTTCTCTGTAGCACACCAAGATCTATCACCAAGAAATATCATCTCTGAGCTTTCATTCACTCAACAAAATTTGTTAAACGCTCACGAAAGGCCAGACAGTATTACTACAAAGTACCTCAACAAAATATTTCTTTTTTTTTTTTCTTAGAGTGTGTGCAGGGGACAGGGGGATAGGGGGAGAGAGAATCTTAAGCAGGCTCCTTGCTTGGCACAGAGCCAGACGTGGGGCTCCATCTCATAACCCTGAGATCATGACCTGAGCTGAAATCAAGAGTTGGATGCCTAACGGACTGAGCCACCCAGGGGCCCCCAGAATATTTATTTCTTAAATATTATTAACATTTGGTAATGTCTTGGGCAGCTTATGGCTTTCTGGCAAAAGTCCAAGGCTTCTTAATGCTGTGTTTATTTAGTTATTCCTTTATGTCTGCCTCATTTTGCCTATTTTCCCCAGAGGTTTACTCTGGGTTTATTTCTCCTTAACATCAGTATTTATTTTCCTGGCAATATCTTCAATCTCTTTTTTAAATTATCTTAAGCCCATTCCCTACTGTGCCGACCAACACAATACTCAGAATGCCCTTCCCTTGGGGGTCATGTGCATGTCCCTGGTTGCTAAAGGTCACTGTGAAAAGGGTGTGATGAAGGACCCAAGCCCCTTGATTTTTTAAATTCCTTACTACCCTTAGCAACAGTGGGCTGCGTGGCTACCCCTTTTATCCTTCAGCGGATGAATTCTTGTGCTGATCTCCAAGGCGTGTGAATTTACAGATGCTAGGAACCATTTACTTTGAATGAAGCAGGAGGAATTGGAAGTTTCTCTAAACCAGCCATTAAAATGTGGACATTTGGCGTTTAAAAGAAGTTTCCGTTTAGTTTAAAACCAGCAGCTCAAGCTGCAGTTACAGTAGTATGTGCTCACGAAAAGCCTCATCCCTCCGGCCGCACGCGGCGCTCGTCGGCGTCTTGCCGCGCAGAGTTACAGTCTCAGGAATTTTGTCCCGTGTTCTTGGGGTGGTAGTGAATACTCTCACCTTTTGTGTCAGAAACCGTGCTGCCGGCTATTTGCTTTTCATGCCTTGATCCAAAGAATGTTTTTGTCAACAGAATGCGGCCGCAGTGCTGGGAATGTTAATTAATCCGTACCTTTGGCTGCCGCCCGGGGAGAACCATCCCGTGTGGCCAAGTGCAGCTGCAGACGTGATTCTTGCTGGGGCTTAAGTCTAGGGTCATGTGCGTAAGATCATGACGTTAGATCGCAGGATTTAAAACCTGTATCGCATTTGCCCTTCAAATTAATTGGATTTTTCTAAATGCAATTCTGTCGACATGAAACCTGTACACTGTGTTTCTGTCGCTGGGATTTTCAGGGAAAACATGATTGCTCCTTTTTAAGAAAACTTTCCATGTACAATACGAAACCATAATAGCTCTGGAGATTTCTGTGTAAGATAAAGATGTGCTAATATGAATGAACGACACAGATAGGAGTCTTTTGGTTTTACTTCCTGAAGGGAACAAACGTTAAACTCTGGCCCATTACATTCTTAATGATGTTTTCATCTTTAAAACAAAATAAATAAAAAAGCAAAACAACACAATAACTTATTACTGCCGTAGTTACGGGCTTTAAAAGAATTCCCCCTCCCCTCCCAAGTTGCTGCTGTTTGTCTGGAACTCCAAGTACTATTTCTAAACCTGTGAGCAAAACAAAAACAGGCCTCAGAGGACAGGAGCACGTGGATCTGGAGGGGGTGGGGCTGCCCTCCTGTGCACCCCGTCCTTCCAGCAGGTGTCACTGTGTGGCAGCAATGGGAGGGCCGGCTGCAGTTCCTCCCACCCACACTGGAGCTGGAACTCCATCTTTGGGGAAATTGGGTGACAGAAGTTTTATGGACGTAAACTAAATAGAACTTGTAAGGGCCACACATTTATGAATTTGTGAAGCACGTGTGGGTTATTTTTTTGTCTGTTCCAGAGTCCCAGGGGGATGCAGAGGGGTAAGCTACAGGCTTTACCCTCCTGGAGGGTTACACTCTGTATTGTCACACCCAAAAAAAAAAGAACAATGGTAGTAGAATAGTAGGAAGTCTGTACGTCTTACTGGCATAATGAAAGGACTCCTAAGTACATGAAAGGCTGGTATCAGATTTTGGCTTTGATGCTTCCTCGCCGTAGAGACTTCTCCTAACTTCCTTGTGTAAGAGGACGTTGCTTCCACTGCTGTCGTGGGGTGCCTTTTAGATCGAAGCAGGACAGCAGAGTACGGATGTGGGCAGACTTTTTCTGGAAAGGGCCTGATAGTGACTATTTCAGGTTTCGTGGGTCATACAGCCTCTGTCATGACTTCTAACATTTGTGGTTGTGACCAGAAGCTGCCATAGACAGTTTGTAAACCAGTGAGCCTGCTGCGTGCCAGGAAAACTTTACTGATGAGAACAGGCAGTGAGCCACGTGCGGCCCGCAGCCGTAGTTCGCCAGCGTCGGATAGAACAGGAGCTCCCCTGCAGTTCTTACTGTGTAACGTGCTACAGCAAAATGAACGATACCGCAAAGTCATAATGGTAGGTTTTCAGAGTAGTTAACAAGTCTGTGGTCTCACGCTTGCTGACTTGTCATCGCAGACGAGTCACTTTTCCTTTCTTCGGCTTCTGTCAGCACAGTGTCTGATGCGGTAGTCGTAGTGTTCTGTGGGGGTGAGAGCAGGGCTAAGGGGACAGTGAAGTTATATGAAAGGACCTTTATTAACACAAATCCAAACAAGAGAACAGAGCTGGTGGGCTCTGTTCTGGTGCTATGGGTATTTAAAGAGGTGCCATTGTCTTCCATTCATTTACGCTATCCATTTTCTCTTTTCTCTGTCATCCTAGGGTATCAACCCTGTTTCACAAATATGTAATGACCCAGAGTTCATTTTCAGGTTTCCAGACCTGGAAACTTCCCCTGCAGGAGTTTCAGGTCACAGTGGATGCAGAGATAAACATGACTCTGTCCTTGTCTTGGAGAAGGAAAACTACAGAAAGGAATCCCAGCCCTTCTTAAGTCCTCTCCAAGCTGTAGGCCTATGGCTCTGTCCAGGGAGAAAGAAAGGTCCAGGGAAGCTACCCTGTGGGCCTTGCCACCTATCATACCTCCAACTTTGGTCTGAAAATTGGCATAATCAAGGCAAAATCAGATTAACATGGAGCCAAATAGTTTTACCCCCTTCCCCATTAAACAATATATGGTGTTCTTTTTAAATCTTTCATGTAAATTGCGTGTGTGTGTGTGTGCCTGTGTGTATAAAATTTAAAAATTTATACTGTAAGTATTAAACTTCCATAGTCACTATAAAGTGCAGTGTATTTGTTGTGAAATTAAAAAGGTTGAGTTATTAGTTTACATTCTTCTTGGGGATTGCATTTTATATGTTCTGTTCATAATCAAATAATTATATGAAGCTTTTAATTTCTGTACCCATAAACATTCAACTCATGCATATTTATGAGTTAGCTTAATTTCTGTAATTTATTGTTGACCTTTCAGATTACTCTGTAGTTAGATTTTTAAAATATGACATTTGAATGTGGGACATTTAGCAGAGACTCGGGAGCCAGACAGACCTGGCACTTGTGAGCTGTGGGCTTGACACTTTAAAATAATTAACTGCGTTTTATATTTTTTTAATCATTATCTGAGAAAATATCAAGTCCTTAACTACTCCTTGTTTTAGTTATGATGAAATAGTATTGGTGTGATTGTAGTGCGATGCCAGATTCTCCTCGAGTCCCGGTGGCTAGAATCACAGACACAGCTGACTAAGAGATGCAAAACTAGGTACAAGATACAAGGTGGGAGCAGTTGTAGGTGCTAAAAACTTAACACACGTATGTAGGTTACGGTGTGTTTGGGAGAAATTTCCTGTGCTTTTAAGTTCACCAGGAGGAGCATTGGATTTGGTTTCAAGAATTAATAGTTTCCTATTAAACAATAGGAAAGAGAAAATTGCTTATCAGAAAGAGAAGTCTTGTTAAGAACAGCAGGGAAGTGGATATTGTGCAAGCTTATCTGAATGAGACAGGATATTGGTGTCGAGGGAGTAAAATAAAGACCCTGGAGTACTGGCAAATTGTTTGTTTGTTTTATGCAGCTTTCCAAAAGATTATTTTAGTTTTAACAGAGAAGCTGTACAATGCGTACAGAGAGCTCCTGTGTACTCTTCACCCAGCTTCCCCTTATGTTAGCGTCTTACGGGACTGCAGAACGCTTGCCAACACTAAGAGATTAACTTCAGCTCAACATTGGTAACTAAAGTGCACAAGTGACTTGAGTGCCACCACTTTTTCCACCGGTGTCCTTTTTGTGGCTGAGGATCTCCTTCAGAATCCCACATGGCACTTCTTAGACTCGTCTAATGAGTTCCTCAGTCTCTGTTGTCTTTTGTGGCCTCGCCATTTGTAAGGAATACTGATCAGTTATTTTGTAGAATGTTCTCAGTGCGGGATTTTCTGATGTATGCTCATGATTGGATTCAGGTTTGCATCATTAGGAAGGTGCCACAGAGTGATTGTCCGTATCTCAGTGTATCGTATCAGGAGGTACATTATGTCAATAGGTATTATTGGTCATGTTAACCCAAATTACTTGGCTAATCTTCCAGGACTCTCTACTGTAAACTTAACTGTTGTTCCCTTTGTAAGTATTAAATGTTTGTGGGAGATACTTTGAGACTATGCAGATACCCTGTTTATACACCGGTGGATCTTGCCTAGGATAAGTATTCCTAGGGTGTTCTAATTTATTAATTGGAATTTTTCTGCAAAGAGAAGTTACCATTTCTCCATTTGTTCTTTCATGCTTTCATTCATTTATATCCATATGGACTCAAGGATATGTATTTTATTCTTTGGGTTATAATCAGTCCTACCATTTTTTTGTATAGCTCAAGTTCTCATTGGCCATTGAGAACTCTCTGAAGTCTGTTCCTATGCCCTTTTGACTTGCCCCATCTTTTTTTTTCTTTAAGAAGTTCCTTATTTTCTAGCACCCCAAGATGTTTCAGCCCTGACATCAACCATTTCTTCAAGGACCTCTGGTTCCCTCTACTGGAGAATGGTATTTAGAAACCAAGATCTCACTAGGGGGTATGTTCGTTGCTACTGACCTGTCACAGCTTCTGTCCTCTGTCACTGGGTAAAGTTAGGAAGCCTATGTACATATGCTGATTCCTACTTACACACACATCTGTATTCATTTCTGTGTCTTTGGTGGGGGGGAACATGTACACACACACACACACACACACACACGCCATATACATGAATGAAACATGAGTCCATACTGATAGTCCCAATTCTAGTCCACAGAGTTGATTCTAGCCTTCTCTATTTCCTTCTTTTTCTTTCACCTACAGTGAGGAACCTCGTCCCCATCTACACTGTGTTTGCATATTTGTTCAACTCTGGTATTTTTTTAAAAGATTTATTTTTTTGTTATAGGGGGAGGGGCAGAGGGAGAGAGAGAGTCTCAAGCAGATTCCTGCTGAGCGAGGAGCCCAACATGGGGCTCAGTCCCATGAACCATGAGATCATGACCTGAGCCGAAACCAAGAGTCAGACACCCAACTGATTGAGCCACACAGGGACCCCTTGTTCAACTCTAGTATTAATCAGTGAACCAGTTGCAGAAATCCTAACCCACCTGCAAAAAAATATATATATATATTTACAGTTACAGTCAGTGTTTATGTGCAGTCCTTTTTGTCTTCAGCCTCCACCTCATCTGGTCAGAACCCTCACCCAGGATGCAAACTTTCTTCCCACCTCTTCAGAGCACTGACGCAGTTCATTTGTACTGCAACTAGGGTCGTCTGTCTCAGCTTGCATCAATCTTGGATACATTGCACATCCTGGCTGATTATGTTTCTATTTACATACTGTAAAGTTCACTTTATGGCATTCAGCTCACTCTATGGCAGTCTTTAACAAATGCACAGAACGGTATGTCTACCCCCGCAGTTCCGTACAGAGGAGTTCCGTTACCCCCAAAATTCTCCTGTGCCATTCCCTTATAGACAACTGCTTCCCCTACCCAACAACCACTGATCAGAAACCACTGATCTCTTTTCTTCCCTATAGTTTTGCCTTTTCCAGAGTGCCATGAGAAAGGAGTAATAGAATGAGTAGCTTTTGGGGGTCTGGCTTCTTTCCCTTGGTTCATTCCTTTTGTATTGTTGAGTAGTATTCCATTGTATTGATGTGCCATAGTTTGTTACCCAAAGACCAGTGGAAAGGTCTGGATTGCTGCCAGTATTTGGCAAACATAAGTAAACCTGCTGTAAGACATTCACGTGCAGATTTTTATGTGAACGTAAATTTCCATTCCTGCCTGGTTTGATACAGGAGCAGAATCTCTGGGTCATATGGCTGGTATAGGTTTAGCTTTATAACAGACAGTCAGACTGGTTTTCAGAGTGTCCGTACCATTTTACGTTCCCACCAATGTGTGAGAGTCCAGTTGTTCTGTGACCTTTCCAGCATATTTTGAAAAAAATATTCTAATAGGCGTACAGTGGCATTTCATTGAAGTTTTTATTTGCATTGCTTTGACTGATGATAGTGAACATATTTTCATATGCTCTTTGCTTTCCAGATGTCTTCTTTGGTGAAGTGTTTGTTCAGAAATTTTGCCCATCCTGTTTACTTATTGTTGAATTTTGATATTTTTAAAATATATCCTAGATACCATTTCTTTGCCAGAAATGTGATTTGCAGATGTTTTCTTGCAGTCTCTGCTTGTCTTTATTCTTTTTTTGTAGTGTCTTTCTCAGAGAAAAAAGTATTTTTTTTAATATTAATGAAGCCCAGTTTATCAGTTTTTTAAAATTGTGCTTTTGATGTCATATGTAAGAAATCTTTGCCTACTCCAAGGTTACACAGATTTTCTACGGTTTTTTTTAAGAAGTTTTACAGTTCTATATTTTACATTTAGGTTGAGTTATTGTATAAGGTATGTGTCATCTTTTCATTTGTGGATGTCCATTTGTTTCAGCAACATTTATTGAGAAGACTGTCCTTTACCCATGGAACTGCCTTTGTCAAAATTTAGCTAACTATATTTGTGTGGTTTTTATCTCTGGAATCTCTCTGCTCATCTGTTTGTTCCTATAGGTCTGTCCTTCTGCCAATACCACACCACTTGGGTCTGAGTTCTTCAACTTCTTTTCTTTTCCAAAATGACTTTGGCTATCCTAGTTTCTTTCCTGTAGAAATTTTAGAATCAGGTTGTCAATATCTGTAAAATGCTTGTGAGATTTTTAATGAAATTATATTGCATCTATAGATCAGATTGGGGAGAAGTGCTTTCTTAACAATACTGAAACTTCCAGTCTATGAATATAGTATATCTCTTCATTTGTTTCCTGTCTTTGGTTTCTTTAACTAGTATTTTGTAGTTTTCAACATACAGATCCTTTTTTAAATTTATACTTAAGTATTTCATTATTTTGGTGCTGTTTTAAATAGTATTGTATCTTTAATTTTGAATTCTAGTTGTTCATTGGTGGATCATAGAGTTCTTAATAGATTTTTTTAAAGATTTTATTTATTTATTTATTTGAGAGAGAGAGAGACAGAGATAGCGAGAGAGCATGAGTGGGGAGGATAGGGAGAAGCAGGCTCCCCACTGAGCAGGGAGGCCGACGCGGGGCTTGATCCCAGAACCCTGGGATCGCAACCCGAGCTGAAGGCAGATGCTTAACCAACTGAGCCACCCAGGTGCCCCCTTAATAGATTTTTTATTATCCTTTTAATGTCTGTGGGTTTATAGTAATAACCCCTTTTTCTTTCCTAATGCTGGTAATTTGTATCTTCTTTTTTCTTAGCCACTATTACTAGATGTTTATCATTTTTCTTTCTTTTTTTATTTTTTTTTTCAAAGACCCAGCTTTTGGCTTCATTGGCTTTCTCTGCTTTTCTTTTGTCAGTTTTCTTTATTTCCATTCTCATCTCTGTTATCTCCTTTCTACTCCTGCCTTGGGTTTGGTTTCGTTTTCTTTTTCTACTTTCTAAAGGTGAGAAATCTGATTATTTATTTAAGACCTCTATTCTAACAAAAGTGTTTGATACAGTAAATTTCCCAATAGCCACATCTTTAGCTGCCTTCCACAGTTTGGATGTTATATTTTAATTTTCATGTAGCTCAAAGTATTTCTGACCTTTCTTTGGGATTTTTTTCTTTGACCCAAGGATTATTTAGGAATATGTTAGGTAAATCTGGACTATTGGGGGATATTCACATATCTTCCAACTATTGATTTCTAGTCTCATTGTGTTTTCATCCAAAAACACACTCTATATGACTTTTATTCACTTAAATATGTTGAGGTTTGCTTCGTAGCTCTGAATATGGCATATATTGGTAAACATTCCATGTATACTTTTATAAGGAAAGCGTATTCTGTTGTTGGGTGGAATGTTCTGTAACTGTCAGCTGGGACAAGTTATTTGATAGTGTTTTTCAGGTCTTCTGTGTTTTTACTGAGTTTCTGTATACTTGTTCCATCAATTACTACAAGTGGAATGTTGAAGTTGAAGAGAAACGTTCAACTGTAATTGTGGATTGGTTTATTACTTTTTTCAGTTTTAGCCTTATTTATCTTGAGACTCTGCTTTAGTTGCTACACATTTAGGATTATATGTGTTCATAGTGAGGTAACCCCTGTATCATTATGTAATGTTCCTTTTCATTCTTGATCATATTTTTTGTTCTAAAATCTACTTTGTCTGATATTAGTATACTAGTTTTTCCAGCTGTAATTTAGTTAATGTCATAAGGTATATCTTTCTCCAAACTTTATTTATGTCTTTATATTTAAAATAGGTTTCTTTTACACAATATGTGTACTTGGCGCTTGCTTTTTTTATCCAGTCTAGCTTTTTCTCTCCCTTAATTCATGTATTAGACCATTCCTTTTAATGTTATTTTTCATGTAGTGGAATAATATCTATCCTTCTGCCAGCTGCTTTTTTAATTTCTTTTTTTCTTTTTGACTTAATTGAGCATTTTTTATGATTTTTTGTTATCTTCTCGACTTTGTTATTTATACCTTTTTAAGAAATGTAGTTGTCTTCCTTCAAATAATGCTACATTACTTCACAGGTAGTGTAAAGACTTTGTAACAGTGTATCACACAGCCACACTGTGACTGCTATCGACAGTTGTATTTTAGAGCCAGCAATTAAAACTTGAGAAATAATTTTGTCTTTATCCTAGTTCTGATGCTCTTCATTTGTGTGTGGTAGACCCACATTCCCATCTGATGCCATATTCTCTCTGCCTAAAGAGCTTCCTGTAACACTTATTGTCAAGTGAGTCTGCTGACAACGAATCCCCGCAGTTTAGGTTTTTCTAAGAAAGCCTGCATTTCTCCTTGGTCTTTGAAAAGTATTGCCAGTGGGCACAGAGTTCCAGGTTGGTCCATTTTCTTGTTGTGATTATTACTTTGTTTTCATTTGTAGCATTTCATTCCTTTCTTTTTCCTCGTTTCCATCTCTCAGCTGAAATTCCCATTGGACATTGCAGGTTGTCCACCTTTCCCATTAGAGCCTCTAACACACCGCTTACTTTAAAGCCTGTGACACGTCTAATGTCTGTATCACATCCAGTTGGTTCTGATTGCTTTTTCTCTTCTGAGTATGTTTTTTTCCCTGCCTTTTTGTATGCCTTGTAATTTTTGTTGAAAGCTAGACATCTTGTGTAAGACAGGGCAGACTATGTAAATAGTCTTTCTGCTTCCTAAGGGGTGTGCCTCTCCTGTGGGGCCCTTAGTGCGGGCGTTAGTTTCTCTAGTTAGGGGTCCCATCGTGTGTGAGAGATTTGGTGTAGCAATGGCAACTCTCAGAGCACCAGAGGCTTCAGGTTCCCATAGAGATAACTTGTCTTTGGGGTGGTGGGTGGATTACGAGAGCAGTGCCTGTTTCAGCCCCAGTTTTAGGTCTTCACTTTGTACTGTTCTTCTCCTGTCCCTTGCCCAGCAGTTTTGGGCTGTGACCTGTCACTTAAGGGTCTTAGCTTGGTGTTAAGGGGTGAGGAGGAGGACAGGATGCCACCTGTGTTCTGATTCAGCCTCAGTCTTCCACATGTACCGTGTTCTTAGGTTTCTGGGCCGTGCCCCTGGTGTTTCCCCACCACTGCCTCAGCTGTTGTGGTAGACTCAGCTGGTAATCTTGTCCCTCCTCAAGGGGTAGAGCTGTGTTTTTTCTCCTATTCCTTCCCTTTCCCCACTGCAGTAAGTTTTCACCAGTGTCCTGAGGGCAGCAATGCTTATGCCCTTCTGTTCACAGGGTAGTGTTTTTCCCTAGTGGGGCAAGGGGAAGTGGATCCAGGTGGAATATCTTGCCCCCTCTCTATGGCTACCGCTCCTGTCCCCCAGATCTGGATCACAGTGGATAATGAGCACACTTTTCTGTGAGCACTCGAGTAGGCTTCATGGCATAGAGCCGGCAGAAGAGCGTAGCTTCAGAAGATTCACACAATCCTGCCAGACTGTAGTTGGCTTTAACCAACCGGTAGGCTGAACTCTTCCAACCAGTGTCCCATTGCATCCACCCCAGATGATGATGCAGGCTTGGTGTCTCCTCTCTTCCCGCAGACAGGGTCTCTGCTTGGAGTTTGGACTCTTTGATTGATTAGGACCTCAGCTTTTTTACAAGGACTATTGAAAAAGTCATAAATACAAAATTAGGCCTGTACCTTTTTAAATAGAGTAATAGTTTTTAAGGTAAAGCAAGTTTCATCCTAGTTAGACTTCGTAGCAAGGCTGACCTCTGATGAAATCAGCCTCCCTCTCCAGTCACCTGTTCTCCTAATCCTCTGGTGTCTCCTGATTTTCTTCAACTTTCCGCTTATTAAAAAAAAAAAAAAAATCAAAATGTCTGATTTGGCACTGTTGTGGCAAACTCAAAACAAATTGCAAATGACTCTCCAGTTTTAGAATCTCAAACATCAGTAGGGTTGCGGAGAAATATCTGAGGCAGGAGGCAGGGCAATTACCCAGAAATCACCCATCCCATCTCTAGCATGGACACCTGGTGGGATTCAGTAAATCAGTGTTATTTTAGAGCAAAACAGCAGAACCCTTAATGCAAAAAGCAAGTGAAATCCCATTTTAAAGTACCCAACATGCATATGTTTTGTCCTTGAATGTTTTAATTCTAAAAGTAACGTGTACTTGAGATAAACAACTTAAAAATTCGAATCCATTCCATCTTCTTGAAATAATCACCCTCAAATGTTATGGTGTCCATCCTTTGAGATTTTTCTGTAAGAACTTATCTCTGTAATATACAAGGAGTAGTAAAATAAATGAATATGCAGACCATTTGGAATATGCAGGAAATAAATTCTCTTCAAAAAATATGTGTAAAAGCAGAATGTTAAAAAGTATGTATAAATACAGAATGTTTCAAAGCTAAGCTGAATACAATGTGATGTCTTCTTTATTATGGCTCATGACAGAGAATGGGGGTAGAAGTTTTGCATTCATCTCCCTCCATTTAACTTTTTAAAATTTATTAGCTTTCTAAGGAAAAGCATCTTGAATTTTGTAAGATTTTTAAACAGATAAAGTTTTAAATCCAGAACCACATGAGCTTATGAGAATTTTGAAACTGTTTGAAACCTGGACCTTCTTGAATATTCTTTGTTAAACACAGTCCCATATGAGGTTATGACGCTGATATGAATGACTTAGTTAACGTTCCTCTTCGTGTGAGGACTTGAATTGTCATAGAAAAAAATGATGGGAAAATTTAGCACCTCTCAGTAGAAAAGAAAAGAAAAAAAAATAGAAGTCTTAAATATTAAAGAATATTACTACCCTGAGGACAATGGAAACATGTCTAAAATACTATTCCCATATGAATTTGCATATTTGATATAATTATCAAATAGAATCATTTCACTTACAAATATGAATGGCATCACGGTCTTTGTTTTAATTTGTTTAATTAAAGGGAGATACAAAGAAGTAGAGAGAAGGAGCTCAGGAGGAATTGTGTTGAATTCTGTCAAATTTTCGTGTATCTTTCAGTCTTCTTTGATAGTTGAGGCCTTTATCTCTGATTTTCTTGATACATTACCCTTGCCTGTCTGTTCTTCCGAGGTCCATTTCATGGTCTGCATCCCTAACAATTGTCCTGGCCATGCCACTCTCTGTCAGCACCTCCCTTCTCTGATTCCTGGACTGACTGACCTGTTCATCCCCTCGCCGCTCTCTCTCTCCTCGGCAAACCTGTAGGCTTTTTGTGGGTAGAGCCCTCGTCAGTTCTATTCCTCACATTGCTAAGCTTACAAAATAATAGTAATAATAAAAGGTTGCATTTGTCCACGTGCAAAACGTTCTTTAACATAGCCTCTCGGTTGTTTTTATTAGATGAAAAGCAAAGATTTGGTTTTGAGCGGTCTGGGTATGACCTTGAAGAATCAGATGGCCCGGATGAGGACGATAACGAAAACGAAGATGATGATGAAGACAGTCAGGCTGAATCTGTCTTGTCAGCAGCTCCCTCTGTTACAGCCAGCCCGCAGCACCTTCCATCTAGAAGCAGCCTCCAGGACTCTGGGAGCGTGGAGGAGGACATCAGGATTGCCGAGTGCTTCTCTGGGATGCACACGGACCCGATGGACGTTCTGCCCAGAGCCTTGCCCACCAAGATGACCGTGCTCAGCACAGTGCAGTCAGACCACACCAGGAAGACAGAGTCTCCGGCAAAGACCAGGCAGCATGCTGCAAAAGACGGAGAAGAACCAACGACTCCTGTAGACTCTTCTCGGTCCCCTGAAGCTGCACCCAGATCCCCATGTCACCAGATGTCTGTAGACTACCCGGACCCCGAAGAAATTCTGGGAAGTTCTGTGGCAGGAAAGACTATCACTTTAACACAGGTAAATGCTTTCTTTGTTGTTGGTTTCCTTTCGTTACACCTGTTAAGTAGGGGGATCCTAATGGCTTAAGAAAATAATGTACTTAAATTATTTCTTTCTGGCTAAATCGGTTTGTTTAGGCTTAATTGTTTTATTTAAAGGCAAAGGACATTTACAAATGTCTTTTGGCTTCTTGCTAGGTATTTTAATTGGAGTTCACAAATTGTATCATAAATCTGTGAAAGGACCAAATGGATCTTTAAAAATATATTCATTTGAAAAAATATGTATGTGCCGCTTGGGAATGTGAACCTTGGGACCTATTTGTCCCAGTGCTTACCCTGAGTTCTCTTTCCACTGGCATCGATATGATGGATTTGCACTAAATCATCCAAACATTTTGCACTTTGCCCCTGTCGGCAAGACAGCTACCAGTTTGTGGCAAAGCTGGTGTGACCCAAATAATGTACCAAGAAGTTCACTTTGCTCAAGTGATCAGATTGCTGTGGCCAGCTTTAGAGAGCTTCGTGCCAGAGAACCAGCTCAGGGCCACACACAGGCCTACGGAGACACAACCTATGTGTGCTGCGAATGAGTCTCTGCTTTTACCCCTGGCGGTTCATGAGGAATGTTTAAATCTGTGGTAAGAACATTCATCTCCCTGACACTTGCCTTACCTCGAGTAGGGATTGACGACAGCCATAGGATTTATTTCTAAATGTGGCAGATTTGGGTTTGCGAGGTAACCCTGAAGAAAAATAAAGACTGTGCAAGCTCGGATTTCTAGAGACTATTCTAAATTAATATAATTTAACTTAATTGGATTAATACTTAAATTATATTTGATACTTAAACTAGTATATACGTTAATGTAGCTCTATAATATAGATATTATCAAGAAAAAGCTAATATTTAGGTGATAATCTTGGGCGGGAGGGAGATTGGCAAGATTTGTCCCTTTTCATGACTTCCAGATTTGGTCCCCGGTGCTCTCGGCTTCTCTAGCCTAAAATCACTTAGACACACCTGCCAGTGCCTGGAAATCGGGTTTTCAGTAGACATTTCATAATCCTACAAATGAAGGAACAAAGGAATAAACAAACAACTGCAGACTTTTTTTTATTAATGACAACCCTTTATTTCAAAAATGAGTAATCCTCCAGTTGATTTTCCCTTTGAGTTGATAGTCAAAGCCAACTAATGTTGCAATTTCTCTATAACTCCTGATCTCTAAAGTAAGGTAGAGCTGGTAGTGCCAGCAGTAATAACAACAACAGAAATAAAACAACAGCAATATACTTATGGCTACATCTCAAGGTTAATTTCCGTATAAATGAGATGATGCCCAGGAAATTTGTTTGAAAAATGCAGAGTATCATACAAAATGTGTTGCTGCTATTTATACTAGAGATTAAAGGCGTAATAGATTTTTTTAGTTGGCAGTGTGTTTTTTAAAATGAAAACATCATTTTCAGCAAGCTTGTAATTTTTATACAAATACACACGCTTCCGCCTCGTTAGGAAGAATAGGTTTGATGGCAGCAGTTTAGCTCAGTGACTGAGAGCCCTATCGTAAAAGGGTTTTCCTCTTGCCTTTCAGAGCACAGCATCAGTAAGGCTTCCTCCTCCTGCCGCGGAGCGCAGCCCTCGGACAGCGGTGGGGGTTCCTTCGGGGGCCTCGCCCCAGCCTGACGCTCAAGAACAGAAGCAGCAAGTGACCCTCCAGCCGCCTCCAGGCCTGCCCTCCCCCCAGACTCATCTGTTCAGCCACCTCCCTTTGCACTCTCAGCAGCAGTGCAGGACGCCCTATAACATGGTTCCGGTCGGGGGGATCCACGTGGTACCTGCCGGCCTCACGTACTCCACGTTTGTCCCCATCCAAGCCGGGCCAATGCAGCTGACCATTCCGGCCGTCAACGTCATTCACAGGACTGTGGGCGGGGCCGGGGAGTCCGTCCCGGAAGCTCCGGGCGCCGCACACGCCGCCGGCGTGGCCGAGCTCAGCGGCGTCGTGCCGTGTATTCCCATCGGCCAGATCCGCGTGCCGGGCCTTCCGAGCCTGAGCACGCCCGGCCTGCAGCCGCTGCCGTCCCTAAGCATGGAGACCGTCAATATCCTGGGCCTCGCCAACGCGAACGTGGCCCCGCAAGGGCACCCCGCGGGGCTCGCTCTCAACGCCGTGGGGCTGCAGGTTCTGACCGCAAACCCTTCCTCGCAGAGCAGCCCCAGCCCTCAGGCGCACATTCCAGGCCTGCAGATCTTGAACATCACGTTGCCTACCTTAATCCCCTCGGTGGGTCAAGTAGCCGTGGACGCGCCGGCCGCCCCCGAAATGCTCCCCGCGCACAGCAGAGCGCGGGAGGCGCCGCCCAAGCCCGCCTCGGCCGACGGCGCCCCTGCGGGCAGCGGGAGCGCGTCTCCTCAGGGCCCGCGGGCAAATGCAAAAAATGTCCCCGATCCCCCTGCCCCCGCAAGAGACCACGCCAGGCCCGACGGCGGCGGCGGTAAGACGGACGCCGGGAAGGCCGCCTCGGTGAATCACGTGAAGCCCCAGGCCGAGCTCGCGCCCGTGCCGGGCAAAGTGCCGGGCAAAGCAGCGTCGGCGCACGAGCCTCGGCCGAAGGCGCGTCCCGAAGCCCTGGCGGAGCGCCCCGGCGCGCAGACGCTGGCCCCGGACGCAGCGGGGCCCCGGACCGCGGCGCTGCCCCGCAGGCCGGCCACCGCCCAGTTCAGCGACGTGAGTAGCGACGACGACGAGGACAGGCTCGTGATAGCGACCTAGTGGCTCTTTGGGGGGGGGCGGGGGAGTTCGGTTTGGGTTTTTTGGTGGTTTTTTTTTTATATATAACACTTAAAGGTTTCTTTGAAAACCCTCCTTTCCTTAAAGCACATTTTTCTGACATAAACTCATGACTAATCTTTGTGCAATCATGAACTTTTGACCAATAATTGTTTTGTGTCCGCTCCAGCCATTTTTGTACATGTTGTATAGACACTTGTGCCTTTTAGGAGTTTATGTTTAGAAGCTGTACAGATTGTTGAATATCTATATACATAAAATATATATTATATATGTATATGAAAACCAGGTAGTTATTTGTGTTTAGAAAAAAAAAACCTGTCAAATAAATCAGATGATTAAATTATATGTTGCACTGTTAAATATAAATTTTTATGGCTGTGGGGCAGAGTTTCTGTGTATAAATTAGTATGTAAACTCCGTATTTATTGTATTCATATTAGTCTTTGAAAATGGGTCTGTCCTCCTTGTGTAAGACAGTAACTTTACACTTAAGACAGATTTTCTGTGTCATGAAATGTTTCAGTAAAATATTGTTTACTGACTTTACCCTTGCTTACGTTGTGCCTTCTTTACAGATCCATGATCCGTAATCTGTGTTGAGAGAAGAGCCATAGGTCACATTCTTTCCACACTCGCCCCCAGCCCCATTTTTGAGAAACGGGGGCTTTACTGGTGTTACTCTCCCGTGAAACTCCGTGAAACCCATGTGACCGAGAGGCCTATTTTTCTTAATTTGTGAAAACTCATTTTATAGCTACTAACTTACAGAAGGTTCAGTGCTTACACTTTCTGCAAATACGTAGAGCATGCAGCCTGGAACCGGCAAAGTTCCTTCATGCGGGTGGGACAGGTTCTGGTCAACATAAAGTAAGTTAAAAACAACTGTCCGGAGGACGCCTGGGTGGCTCTGCCTTGGGCTCAGGGCATGATCCCGGCGTTCTGGGATCGAGCCCCGCATCGGGCTCCCTGCTCAGCGGGAAGCCTGCTGCTCCCTCTCCCACTCCCCCTGCTTGTGTTCCCCCTCTCACTGCCTCTCTCTCTGTCAAATAAATAAAATCTTTAAAAAAAAAAATTGTCCAGAGAACTTGGAGGAGGCCCATGAAACCGGTTTCTCAGGCTCCACCCCCAGGTCCGCTGGTGAACCACTGGCTCTTCTTTCCCTCAGAAGTCCTACTGATAATGCTCAGAGAGCTCAATGGCCAAAACCAAAACGCAGAGGGACCCAGATTTACAGAAGAACCAAACTCAGGCTTCTAAGCTACTTATGTGACTCTCTTTAGAAATGATTATTTCCCGTCCGGAGAGGCTTAGCCATCCTTGCTCACTCAGAAAACAGTCACAGTTCCCATTGCAGTGACTTGCATTATTACTCAAGCGTTACACATGCTAGACTTGTAAGAAGGTGTTTTAATGTTGAAATTGAATGTACAGCATATCTTTAAGGCAATGTATTCACATTTTTTAAAGGCCTCCTTCATGAGGATACCAAGGGTACGAAGCTGGTGAGACAACAGACCATTGGGGGAAGTGTTGGAGACCTACTGCTGGCCAGGCCCTGCTTTCCGTGACTTTGGGAAGGGCACCTTCCATCTTGGCCTGCATGCCCTGAACCTGAATTATTATTTCTGCAGTCTGGCCTCAGCAGGCTCTGATGGGTCTGTGATGGTTTTGTTCCACGCTTGAATTTTTATTTACACTTACGACAGATTAAGTAACAAAATTCTCAAAAATTAAAACTAAACTCATATTCCAAGATAGATTTGAAAAGAATTCTAGAAACTCATAAGATTTGCATTGCTCTGTCAGTATAGTTATTGAAAATGAGGTCCATTATCCATCAAATTTCTCAAAATTAATGTTTTAACTTCATGTCATGCTTTCTATTATACTTTTTATTGTACTTTGCCTAAAATTTTAAAGCAGTATAGCAAACATGTTTGTTCTAGAATCATATTTTAGTTATGTATAACTTCTCTAAATTCAAAAGTAATGATCAGAATTGTGGGATTGGGGCTTTTGGGTTTGTTTTTTTTTTTTGTTTTTTTTTTTGTACAGATAGAATTTTCTTAATTTGAAAAATTTCCTACATTTAACCAAATACCAAATGCTGTGATATACTTGGATGCTCCCTTGAGAATTTCATAATGCTATAATATATCTTAAGCTGCTTTTGTAGTCTTGACTTTTCAAGATTCATTAAATTATACACATACCTTTAATATTAGTGACTTTAATACTTCAATGTGGCATTCAGATAGTTTGCTAACATTTGAAATATGCAGCTAAGTGAGAAATCAAAGTCTGGCCCATTTTATTTTGAAATAGTCACATAAAATATAAGGGAATAATTCTGAACATTTTCTGCAAAGTCATCTTTTCCCACAGAGCACTGTTATTCTTAAATATAAGTGACTTTCAAATAATGCAATCCAGAGAGCTGGTGAGCCTACATTTGACTTTTATTGTCTTATACTGTCATGAAAGACCCAGGTCACTGGAGAATTGGAGCGCAATGACCATAGCAAATCCCTGTGATAAGTTCTTAGCCAAACAAGTGAAAAGCATAATGTGAGACAATTTCAGTATCTCCTTGTATGAACCCACTGCAATGTCACTCTCAGAAGTGTTGAAAATAGCTAAAGAACCAAAGATCTGGTCAACACATGGCTGGCTGAGTTGGTAGGGCATGCAACTCTGATCACAGGGTCTCAAGTTCAAGCCCCATGTTGGGTATAGAGATTATTTTTTTTAAATAAATAAGTAAAGCTCATCTAATAAAACTTATTTTAAAAAAGGTCATCTTTCTAGTTTTTAAAGGTTGGTATATCTGTTTTGTGAAAATGTGTGGTGTTAACATAAGTTAGAGGCATTCAAGTAACTTGTTTTCATTTCCCAAACTTTAGGCTTCGGTGATACTTAATTTTTCAGAATGATAATTAACTGATAATATTTCACAAAGAGATTTTGTTTCTCTCTTTTTTTAAATAATACAGCCATGACTTTCATTTCACAGGAACAGCATAAATAACACTCTTATTAGTTAATCTCTGATCTGAATTTTAAATGATAGGGTTTAACAAGGCTTATGGAGATGTTCATTATTTTTGTTGGAAGACTGTCAGGCTATTTCTTGATGCAAAATATAACATCGGGTCAAAATATAACAGCAGTGCTCTTCTTTACTTTTCTATTTTTAAGCTTATGTTTTGAGATCAAGTGTAAGCAACACCAAAGGGTGACTTTCATTAAAGGCATTTTGTCTCAAAACTATAAATTCTAAACACGGGATATTAAATCTAAGACAATCTTCTTCCAAACTGGTTTCCCATGACTTTGAGTTATCTATTCAATGAAGCTTTATTTATAATATTTTAATGACCCTGGCTCTGCCATCATTACAAAAAAAAAATTTTTAAGCAAAATGGTAAAATATTTTTCTGTACAGGTTGTATAATCTGAAAGTCATGAGGCTCTTAACTCTATTGGGTTTGTCCCTAGAACCTTGCATATACAAGGTTCTGTGGAAGGAACTGTAGACATCAGAGTTAAAGCAGAAATAACCTGCTCTGGGGTGTTCCCTGTCCCCCAAACCAGGCTCAGGCCTGAAGAAGACAGGCATCCCAAATCCAGCATTTATTTTAAGTACCAACCAACTCCAATACAATGCAAGATAACAAAAGAAAGTAGAAGGCACCTTTCTACCCCAAAGGAGCACGCTTGCCTAAGACTTAGGCCGTATAAACTAGAGAATAATACTAGACCACACACATCTTAGAAACCACAGACTATAAACATTTTGAGAAGAAAGTTATTACCTTAAGTAATTAACGATTTGTGTATGTTGGGGACTGCTGTAATTTGAAGGAGGAATGGGATTTGGGACGTCAGAGATCATGCTAAGCGGTAGAACAGAAATAGCTGAGATGACTAGTTACTTAGAAATTGTGCCGGGGGCGCAGGGGGGACCACCTGGGTGGCTCAGTCGGTTGAACATCAGACTCTTGGTTTCAGCCCAGGTCATGCTGTCCAGATCATGAGATGGAGCCCTGCGTCAAGGTTCAGACTTACCATGGAGTCATCTAAAGTTTCGCCCTCTCCCTCTTCCCCTACCCCCACTCTCACCTTCTCTCTCTCTCTCTGTCTCTCAAATAAATAAATAAAATCTTTTTTAAAAAAAATGCCTGGAAAACAGTCTAAGTGGAAGAGAAGACTCACTTGGGCTTTCACCAAATATTTATTTAGCACCAACAATGTGGAGAGGACTTCGGAGAAACGAATGTAATGCAAGTAAGTGTCCCCTCTAGGAGCTTCAGTTCTGGTAGAAGAGTAAGTGTAAGACACAGGGTATCTCAAGAGGCATGAGAGTGAACAGTAGTTCCCCTTGATCCGTGGTTTCATGTTCTGTGGTTGCAGTTGCCCGCAGTCAGCCTCAGGGGGAGATGCGCCCTCCCCGCGCAGCCTCGGTGGGTCGGTAGTAGCCTAACCCTACGCCACCCCCCCACGCCATCTCATCACACATCATCACGGGCAGGGTGAGTATGGTACAGTAAGTTATTTGAAGAGAGAGAAACCACATTCAAGTAGCTTCTATTATAGTACATTATAATTGTTCTATTAATAGTTACTGTTGGGGCGCCTGGGTGGCTCAGTCAGGTAAGCATCTGCCTTCGGCTCAGGTCGTGATCTCAGGGGTCCTGGGATCAAGCCCCGCATGGGGCTCCCTGCTCATTGGGGAGTCTGCTTCTCCCTCTCCCTCTGCTGCTGCTCCCCCTGCTTGTGCTCTCTGTCTCTCTCTCAAATAAATAAAATCTTTAAAAAAAAAAGACTGTTGATCTTTTACTGTGCCTCATTTATACATTTAACTTTATCATAGGTATCCATGTATTGGCAAAAACAGCAAATAGAGGGTTCAGTACTATCTGTGGTTCCACACATCCACTGTTGTGGGAGGAGGGTCTTGGAACATATCCCCACAGAGAAGGGGGCTACTGTACAACCAAGAGCATCAGTGCAAATAAGGGGGAGCTCCTGGTTAAATTGATCAAGGAACGCCTTATGGAGCACATGATATTTAAGCTTGGCCTTGAAGGGACTTCACTAAGCAGAAGCAAAAGAAGGGAAGGACATTAGAGACAGAGGATGTGGAGGGCAACCAATATTTACCCCTGCTATGTGTAGTCTGTAATCTCATTTAAACCTAGGCAGATGTTATTCTCCCATTTTACGGACAAGGAGGCTGCATCTCTCATTGTTTGGAATCTTCGACATGCTGGTGCAGGAGCTGGTATTTGAATCCAGGATTGCATGACAACAGCGTTGCACAGAGGCAAAGGTGCAGAAAGCACGAAGAAGGATCAAGACAAAGGGAACAATGTTTGTAGTGGTTTAGCGAGCACCTGCCAAAGCCATGGTGACACTGTGGAGACCAAGGGACGGAATTGAAGATGATTAAAAGTAGGTGGGCTCCTCACATGAAGGGGGCACTCACTGGGTCAGAGTCATTCATGGGGGGAAAGGAGTGTCATTTCTTTACTGGGGAATAATTTAGGGAAGGAGCTGGCAATCATAGGTCAGAGAAGTGAGGAGGAAAAGGAAGGAATGCAGGGAGCATGGAAAGCAGACACACTTGATCCATTACCAAGCTGGCCACGGTATTTCTTCCTAATTGGTGGACTCAATAAAATTACAGGAGACATTTATTGATCGTGCAAATCGATGAGGATCAGTGTCCAAGAAGATTGGACCAACCGGAGAAATTGGCTGGATATAAGACAAAATTTAACAGGAAAAATTAAACTATTTAAAAATGTAGCAGTTTGATTTATACGAAGCTCCGTATGTGCCATTCTTAACCACCACCCCACCCCACCCCCGCCCAAAAAAAGCATTGTCTTGGGGATATTAGAAATACATTAGCTAGACCCACATACAAAAATAGCCACGCTGGGGCGCCTGGGTGGCACAGTCGTTGGGCGTCTGCCTTCAGCTCAGGGCGTGATCCCGGCGTTCTCGGATCGAGTCCCACATCAGGCTCCTCCGCTGGGAGCCTGCTTCTTCCTCTCCCACTCCCCCTGCTTGTGTTCCCTCTCTCTCTGGCTGTCTATCTGTGTCAAATATATAAATTAAAAAAAAAAAATTTTTTTTTAAATAGCCACGCTCTGTTTCCTCATGGACAGAGCATCACAGGAGTATTCTTCGTAACTGTGACTTCTGGACCCCAAGCTTGAGCAATATAGAAACAAATGAGCACATTTTGCGCCCATCAAGCGCTGGAGGCCAAGCCTTGAGAAGGTTGGTGAGAGGGCCGGAGGCAGGACTACCTGGACGTTCATCGTGACAGCGAAGAAAGCACTCCAGGAGAGTCACAGCGGCAGAAGTAATACCGAGTGATCATAATGAAGAATAATAATAAAGAAAGAATAACAATAAAGTTGTCTTTCCAGTAGGGGAGAGAGAGTTTGGGGATTATGAAAAAAAGAGCCAGCCATTGTGATGGAAATGCCAGGTCGCCATTAACTTTTGTGTAAAACCAGGATTAGCCTCACAGCAAGCAGCCAGTGGGAATTCATGGCTCTCAAACTAAAACGCTCATTTGCATAATAACCAGACATAGAGGAATATATCTTCAAGGAAGACTGCAATATTAAAAATTCTAGGATTCCACCAATCCTTCAAGGTCTATACGGACTCACCTGGGGAGGGCCTGCAGAACTGCACTCCCCTCTGCTTTATTCTGATGCAAGTTCTAGAAGAAACCGCTTCCAGCGCTTCGGTGCTGGGGACAGCATCTGCTCTGGGAACCTACAGACAAAGCAGAGAAAAGCCCCAGAAACTAGCATCAGTGACCCCAGCCACATTCTAACAGCAGGGAGAAGGACCAGGCAGGTGTTTCTCTCAAAGTCATGGATCAGGTTTTGCTTATTTTGCAGTCTGGGCCCTTTTTAAAATAAAAAGTCTCCGTGACATAGAACGAAAGTGTTCTCATCACTATGCTTTTGTTCTCTGAGAAGTTAGGGCTGTTTCGTTCCAGTACTGCCTCAGGTTCCATTGGAAATGAAGGCTGTATTCCAGCACACGGAAGAACTATGCTTTTGAGGCTCTAGGTTCTGGGAGGCGAGGGGCTGCACGTTGGGGGGGTAATGATGGAAGAATGGTAAGCTTTCCATTTGATTTCCCCACCACCCAGGCCATGTGCCGTTCTGAAAAGATGTAGCTGGCTCAGGTTATTAGGATGAAACTCCAAATTAAGAGTGAACATTTCCCAGCTTCAAAGAGTGTGATAATTTCATTTTCAGAATTAGGAAAATTCTCTTACTTAAACTAATGAGGTATCTATACAGATAAAAGTGTTGAGATCATCCATGGATTCAAAAGAGTATTTCATGAACAAGTCACCTAATATATAATGCAGTATTTCTAATGTTGATAATTACAACAAATATTATATGATGTTATTGCCATTTTATGGTTGAGAATATTGCCTAAGGGTTACAAAGTAGTGAGGCTAGGATCGAAAACTAGGTCTTTTTTCTTTTTTTCCCCACTGCACCGTGCTGCTTTTCAGTAATGATTTACAGTAATTGGATTGTATTGTGTTCATTTCTAGGTGAACGTCTACTTAGTATTCATAAAACATCCCATTTAAATTTCCGACTGAAATGAGTACACCCAGTCCCATGCATATTTGTATAGACATCAGATTTTATAACCTTTCTATATGCCCTTTCTCATAATTGATATAATAGGAGCCATAAAATATTTAGTGAGGAAATATTTAATTTGAATAGCAGGAGATAAAATAGCAATGTAAAGTGCCGTCCTAATCAAGCGTAAAACATGTAAATTTCCAAGGTATATTAGGTTTCAATCATTAGTCATTATTCAGAAAACATGTCTTTGTTACACATCTTATGGTGGTAAAAGTCAAATGAAAGGGGAAAGTTGAACGTGGAATTGCATTGTTTTGGGTATAGACATGGTTTGAGCACAGCATAACATTATATTATAAAGTCTCTGAACCTGATCCTTTCAGAAATATTTTCGAAAAGAAATAGAGCAATTTTCTGTTACTTTTGATAAAGAAGAAAATTATTTAAACATATTTCTCCTGCAAGAGGGAGCATCAAATTGTACTTTTTAAAAAATGTCTTAAATTATACTATTTAAATATAATGCAAAGAAAGCAAAGATCGGGATTTAGAAGGAAATGAAGACATTAATAAATCCTTTTTACAGAACCAGTAAGAGAGGAAAAAAAAAATTGATCTCCTTAGCAAATGATTCTGTATCTCGGAATAAAAACAGAGCTAACTATAGAATTAACTCTTCCTTATTTTCTTCCACATCTTACCTATGGTGTCTGGATTATAGTAGTGAATAGATACCTTTCATAATGTCCACGTACGTGCGGGTTTTATAAAGTTATAAAAACCAGTAGGCATTTGTTATGTAGTTGGTTTTGCCTGAGACAAGACATCTTTCATTCATTCGTTTTCAGTTACTTGAAAGACAGTATGTTTAGTTATTTACCTATGAATGTTGCCAAATGGGATCTCAGGAAACCATGTTAGGTGAAAGACAACAGGACTTTACATTCCTGGAGGTCAATCATGGAAAGAAAAGCCAGCTTTGAGATCAGTCAATTAGCCAGGCATGCTTAGTTTTCTTTGCTAATAGCAAGGCTTAGTTTTGCCCAGTAGGGTCAAATGTTAAGACTCGTTTTGATTCAGCAATCGTATCCTTGGATACGTTTGAATTTAGTTATTTTGGAACTTCTCTATACATTCATTATACATTGAGACCTTTTCTGTTACTTCCACACTCATAGTCACTAGAAGTAGGTTCTCTAGAAGTAGCTTAAGATTTCAGGCAGAGTCTGCCCATTTATAAATAACCATGTACCACCATCATCATAATTATCGAAAGATCCAGTCTTCACTGAAAGTATATTAACTATGCTGATAAAATAACTTGCACCATCTCAGTCTACAAGGGGCTGCCACCTTTTGAACTCATAATGTTGATTATAAGAAACTGAATTCCAGAAAGTAATCTCTGAGGAGAAAAATAATTTTTACAACTCATCGTTTTAGAAATGAATTTCAGATCGCAATCATTAATGACTTCCTTTTGTGAGTGACCATGAAGTGAAATGCTTAATAAAAGATATTTCCCTTTGTCTCAGCCTCTGTTGGAAATAGTTGTAAAATGTTTAGTACATGGTACATCAATCCTCTTTGATGCTTAAGCAACCCTGAATGCCTTCAGGTCAATGCTCTGAAGGTTCTTTAAATAGGAGATAAAGATCAGAACTGACACAGGGACCCCAGGGGCCTACCCTGGAAAATGTTTTGTTTGTTTTGTTTTGTAACTAAACAAATTCCTGTGAACTCTTTGTTGTCATTTTTCTAAATCCTTCCAAAAAAGAGGGATTTGGAAGACAAAACAGATGCAGGCGTCAAAACATTTAAAGCTTCTCCTTTAGGTAGAGTCTTATATTCTTTCAAATTTCAGCTGAAATAGATAAAATATTTCATGACAGACTTTCATGATCGTCTCTTAGACACACTGAAAGCTTTCATGGCCACTATCTTCACTGTTGCCACTGAAGTCACTGCCTTTCCAGCAGGTAGGGGACCGGCTGAATGTATTTGTAAATAACTTGTAATATAATGAAACTGATTGGTAAAACCTGCACGCTTCATTAAACTGTTGTCCAAGAGTTAGGGGCCACTTAGATCGGTCGGCTGGAGAATGGCTGAACCTTAGTTTAATCTCGGGGTACTTCAGTGGCCAGTGATTACATCCCTAACTGCTTGGGAATCGTCTCACAAATTTATGACCAAATGGTATGAACGAGAAAGAGGATGTGCAAAAAATATCTCAAGGTTCATAAGCTACCCATTGCAACAAACTATTAGCATAGATAGTATATGTTCTATAGTTTATCTATCAAATCAAAACAAGCTTCAGTGTTAGCTCTTACTTTTAAGTATTACACGTGGAAACAAGTAACATAATGCATATGGAAACAAGTAATCTGAAGAACAGATTGCTTAGGGGAGCCTGGGTGGCTCAGTTGGTTAAGCATTCTACTCTTGATTTTGGTTCAGGTCATGATCTCAGGGTCATGAAATCGAGCCCTGTGTTGGGCTCCATGCTCAATACCAAGTCTGCTTGAGATTCTCTCTCTCTTCCTCTCCCTCTGCCCCTCCCCCCACTCATTCTCTCTCTCTCTCAATAAATAAATACAAGCTTACCAAAAAAAAAAAAAAAAAAAAGAAAGAAAAGAAAAGAACAGATTGGTTAAATTCAGTTCCCAAGTCGACAATTTACCAGCTATCAAATTATTTATTTTCTGTTCCTCAATTTTCTCATCTATCATTAGGGCTATCACCCCATGCTTATTGCAGCATTGTTCACAACAGCAAAGATACAGGAACAACCTGAGTGTCCATGAAAGGAAGAATGAATAAAGAAAATGTGATATTTATATGTAATAATTATTATTATATACAAATATAGATATATATAATGGAGTACAGTTCAGCCATGAGAAAGGAAATCCTGCCATTTATGACAACATGGATGGACCTTGAGGACACTATGCTAAGTGCATTTAAGTCAAAGAAAGACAAATACTGTATGATCTCACTTATATGTGGAATCTGAGAATGCAGAACTTGAAAAAACAGAGAGTAGAATGGTGTTTACTGGGGGCTGGGGTTGGGGGATTGGGTAGATGTTTTTAAGGGCAACTTGCAACTAGCAGGTGAGTAAGTCCTGGAGACCTAATGCACAGCACAGTGATGATAGTCAACAACACTGTGTTATAAAGTTCAAAGTTGCTAAGGGACTGGATCTTAATTGTTCTTACCACAAAAAAATGCTAATTTTGTGATGTGATAGCAGTGTTAGCTAATGCTTCGATGGCATCATCTTGCAATCTATAAATGTATCAAATCAACACATGGTACACCTTAAACTTACACAATGTTATATGTCTATTATATCTCAAAATAGAATTGCTTATAATACTTTACACTTATTTATTATATTAAAAATATAGTAAGTATGCACCTGAAAGGGCTATTGGAAGATTAAAGCAGACAGTATGTAAAGAAATTAACAATTTCTGGTGCATAGAAATATCAGAATAAATGTTAGCACTGATTATTAGAGTTTCCAAGTGATTTTGAATGCTTTGCAATAAGACAGATATCAACAGTCATCCAGCAAATTCTCATGAAGCACCTACTATGTGCAAAACAATGTCAGATCTTTACCTATGCCATGCCAAAACCCACTTGCACCCTTTTTTAAATGCTGTGCTATGTTTAAAAATGTTTTCTAACATTTTTGCTTTGTAGGAAAACCAGACAAGGCAGAAGTAAAATGAATAAACCGAACAGGTTATTTCTGTTTTCATGAACTCTTCTGTCTAGACGTCCGAAAAAGTGAAGTTATTCCTATCCATTCTCAAGAAGATAGGCTGTCGGCTGGCAAAAAAAAAAAAAAAAAGGGTGTGTGTGTGTGTGATACTTGCAGATGATGAGCGCCCTGCTAAGGGAAAGGGACTCATTTTCCAGGTTGTTCTATGCTTGCCTTTCTTCTTGGAATCTAGCAGGAAGTGGAGTCAGAGACTTTTCTTCAAGGAAGATCCCAGCCTGGACGACTGTAGAGCCCAGGCCTGCCCAGAGACCAGTGTTTGAGAACAATTAAACCCCCAGGAGCTGGGAGGAGCCCAAACCCAAGGATTAGGCTGGTGCCTCTCCGCATCTCTGTTTGTGCCGAAATTGGGGCTACTTTCAGTGCCTGGCAACTTCAAGGTTATGCCCAATTGGGACAGGAGGATATCCAAATTAGATTGTTAAGAAGTGATTGGAAAAATTGATTTGTCAGAGAACTATATCATTTGACTCTAGGTCACTTTATTATTTTAAGTCTTGGGTGTGTTTTTAAGAATCATTGAATTTTAGATCTAAAAAGTGAATTTAATCTAACTCATCCAATATCCCCAGAGGAAAATGATGCCCAAAGAGAGTAAATACTCTACATCTTATTTTTTTTAAGTAGGCTCCACACCCAGCATGGAGCCCAGCGTGGGGCTTGAACTCATGACCCTGAGCTCAAGACCTAAAGTGAGATCACGTCGGATGCTTAACCAACTGAACCACCCAAGCACTCCTCTCCCATCCCCACTGTTTTTTGTTTTAATACTTTACCTCTTTTAAGAAAGATACAAAGTGGCCACATTGTCACTGGCTACCAGTGCAGGCTCCCAGGAAGACAGTGCCTGAGATTAGTTCCTTCCTCCCCTGCTTACAAACTTTCTAAACTCAGGAAGGTCATTGACCCTCCCTGTACCTCAATTTCCTGATCTAAAAAATGGGGATGATAGTAATACAAAACTCAGAAATCATCAGGAAGATCAAATGACATCTCATTGGGGTATTTGGTCACACGCCTGCCTAAGCATTCAATCAAAGTTGCCTCATTATTATTTTTACAATTATACCTATCGGTATTATTTGGGGGAAACTAAAGTTAGAAAGAATTGAAAAGACAACGGCTGACAATCAAACATCCCTTCGTGCTCTGAAATTTTCACTCTTGACCTCTAATGAGCTGGCTAGATGATGATGAGGGCTTTTACATTTAGGGCTGTTATTGTTTTTCATTTGTTTGTCTCCCAAGTCAGTATTCAAAGTACCTGAGACGATTAGATTATAAAAGTATGCTTGGAATGTTAAATGTTTTTAAAGAATTTGATGATTTCATAAACAATGTTGGAAAGAATTTAATTTGTTGAACTTATGTTTTGGTGACTTAACTCGGAATGCTTAAGATGACATTTCAAACTATAATTATAAAAAGGGAAATTATAAATTTACGAGGAAAAATATGAGATACTATCTTCATGACATTGTGGCAGGGAGGGCTTTTAGGTAAGGAACTAAAAATCAGGAAGGGTCATAAATTCAAGTTCATCAAAATGCAACACATGGGTTCAACGTAAAAACATTGAAATGTTAAAAAAGACAGTTCAACTGGGGAAGGGATTTGGTTTATATATCTAACAGAGGATACTCACCCAAAACATATTTAAAATATTTTACAAGCCACTAAGAAAAAAAATCAAAAGACCCAATAGGAAAATATCCAAAAGGTAAGAATAAGAAATTCATAGAAAAAACACAAGTGGCCAAAAATTTATTACAAATGTTCACCTTCAACAGAAATGAGAAAAGAGAAAAATTAAAATGAGATATATATTTTTTTACCAGATAGGCAAATATTAGAAACCTAATCACATCAAGTGTTGGCAGGGCTATGGAGGGAGCAGTGTTTTTAGACACAGCTGGTAGAGGTCTGAGTTGATACAGCCACTGAGAACAATTTAGCAGTATTCATTAGAACCAAAAATGCAACCTATGTCCCTCCCCACGTCTCCATATCAACCCTCAGTATGCAGGCACACATAGAGGAATACTCGCCAAGGGAACTTGAGCAAAAACATTGTGTGACTTTTTTTTTCCTATATTGAGAAATTATATCCTTACATAGCGTGATGCCTGCCTCAACTAAAGATTATGCCTTGTCTGGAATACTCAGCATGATTAAAAAGGAAAGCACTAAATAGAGCGATAGATCTCCAAGACCTACCTTGAGATAAAAATAATCAGTTGCAGGAAAATTCATATAATAGGTACAATTTATACCCGAAACACAAAAAGATATAACCAAATGGAGTACAGATGTTTGGAGCCATATGTCTTTATGGAAAAAGATAGCAAAAGCCATGGAATGATGATACGTACAACTCATAGCATTGGACATCACTGAAGAAGAGTTGGGGATCATGGCAAAGGCATCTGGGGTGGGCATTCATTGGGTTTTATGGACCCAGCCAATATATAGACAGGGACAAAAATGTCAGCTCTATGACAGATAAAGGGCATCATGGAGCAGATGGCTTAGGACCACAACCAAATGGGCTTGCTGATGCCTTGTTCCCCTTCCCCCCACCATGTTTACCCCCTCCCCTCCAGTCCAAGCCCTGGGGACAGTCCTCAAGAAAGGGAGTTTAGTTCTACATAACCTCATAATGGTCAGAGCCGGAGGGGAGTGAAGAGACTGGTTCCTCAATCTCATAACCTTTTAACAGGATGGGCTCCACTTTACTTTAAAATGTAGACCAATGCTGCTCCACTGTTTAGGTAACAGGTTTCTCCTTCACATCCTCTGGAGGAGTGAGTTCGCAAGTGTGGGACAGCAAGGTCAAGACTGCTCTTGGTGCTGCTTTCAATGTACTGTTACTACCGCTCCACCCTGGTGATAAGTGTTTGCCCTGACAGTGTTGCTAACAAGCAATGTTTCAATGCTTTAGAAAGAGGAAATGTACTCTTGCGACACAAGTAAACAGAACCAAAATTCAAATAGAAATTTACAAAGGATGTTAGCCTTTTCTCAGAACAGTGGTCACTTATAAGTAATGTTTTAACACTTCCGAGGAAAATGTATTTACGACAAAGTCACGTAAGAGAATCAAATTAAGATAGAAAACAAAATAGAAAGCTCAAGAGTGATGACATGAATTTTCTTTAAAAGAACTGGAAATTATTAAGAAATGTCACAGGTAGAATTTCAACAAGTTTTATATCAACCCCAATATACATTCAAGGTATTGAACAGCATTTTTGAAATAATAAATAATCATTAAAATAAAAACTTACTGTGTGCAAGGTACTCTGTTATGTACTTTACGTGGGTTTTTTTTTCAGTAATTTTTTTTTTTTTAAGCACATGGGGTCAACACACCTCTTCAGTTAAGGAAACAAAGGCATAAAATAGATAAATATTTGCACAGGGTCCCAAAATTTGAGCCCATCTCAATGCATATTTATCTCCCTTGCTTTTTACCAATATTGTCTCCCAGCTTCTAGGCCATCATTGGATAAGCTGAGCATATGTGTTTTAAAATTAAAATAAATTCTGTTATTTTTTTGGCATATGCACTTGCAATGATTCACCAACCAGAATCTTCATCTACTGAGAGGAAGGAGTCCTTTATTCTTGTAAACTATAATGATAAGCGTTCAATATTTTTAGGGGGAAAATATATCTGTTTATGCTAGGTATTTAATAATCACCTAGAGATTTGCTCTAATTGTCAGCTTCTCCAGAATTACTATGGTTTTCTAAATTTCTTAACAAGTAATTATAAATAGATGTTTTGGTATGAAAAAAATGAGAACGATATTGCATTTCGTAAATACCATATAATTTCCATTTTCTGATATGAAAGCATGCTAGACCACACTCTGGGCTTAAGTCTCTGCTTACTGGAAGTATCCACACATTCTTTTCCTTCTCAATTATTCAGATCTTCCTCTGCAATGTCAGAAATTTACCCAAGAGATTAATAATCTAATACATGAAGATATCTTTGTTTTCACTTGCTGCAAAGGTTTCTTTTTTTTTTTCTTTTTGTAAATGGCAGTTAATGCTGAGTAAGCTTGGAAGACTGTATCACATATGATGCAAACAACATGTGACTTCATCTGGCTACACATAAGTATAAAGCAATGATGGCAGTTGGGTGAGATTCATGGGCCCACAAAGACATGTCAAGGTAAGAACTCATACTCCGAATGTAGACTACTTTCTAATTCTCATCATACATGTGTTTAGCTTGGCTTGCGAGCTTTCTCCAATCTGTTATTGCAGAAAAGAACTGAGGTAATCCAAAAGAAAGTATTTGGGGACTTCCAGTAGATTCTTGAGCCAACAGAAATACACCCAGATGCCAAACACTCCCTCGCTAAAGTCAATATGTGAACATATGAGTATTATTTTGGATGCCGTTGTGCTAACGCGAGTGTGTGAAGGTAAGAGCTTCTCTTTGTCAAAGTGAAGATTTGGTTCTTCCCATGCCCTAAAACACAGAAGCTAACATCTCAATGACTCACCTTAAAATCCTTTCCTTCTCTTTTGATAACGATAATGTATTTTGCAGTACAGCCAAGAGAAGCTACTTTTTTTATCTGCCAAAAGACTGAGATTATGATCGAGATCAAAAGCCAAGATATAGAAATGATGGAATACATCACATCTCTTCTTCCAAAACTTGATTCCCCGGATAATAATCCCCAGGTTATTATTCCCAGAATAATAATCCAGTTACGCTGCAGTTTATTCACAATTCCTAAGATTTGGGAATTAGCCATACATGGGGCCGAAAACTCAAGCACTTCCTGTATTAACAATAGGAAGCAAGGGGGCGCCTGGGTGGCTCAGTTGTTAAGTGTCTGCCTTCGGCTCAGGGCGTGATCCCGGTGTTCTGGGATCGAGCCCTGCATCAAGCCCCCCATTGAACCCCGCATCGGGCTCCCTGCTCCGCTGGGAGCCTGCTTCTTCCTCTCCCACTCCCCCTGCTTGTGTTCCCTCTCTCACCGGCTGTCTCTCTCTGTCAAATAAATAAATAAAATCTTAGGAAAAAAAAAAAAGGAAACAAAATTAATCATGCAAAAGGGAAGAACAACTTATTTTTATTTTTATTTTTTTTACAGAGAGCGAGCTTGGAGGGGGAGCAGAAAGGGAGAGAGAATCTTAAGCAGACTCCACACTCAGCGAGAATCCGACACAGGACTCAATCTCACAACCCTGAGATCACGACCTGAGCCAACACAAAGAGTCTGTTCCCTAACCAACTGAGCCACCCAGGCAGCCCCAGGGAAAAACAATTTAAAATGCAGATTAAAGCTGATATTTAGAAATCTCTCTTAGGAACTGGACACATAGAAAAGTCGAAGAGAAAATAATTCACACATAATATCAGTACTATTTTTCCCCCTTTGTTCTTTGAAACTTCCCTTTCATTTAAATTTAAAAAAAAGTAGGTAAAGAATCACATTCTAAAATTGCTTCCTCATGTCATGCCTCAGGGATGTGAAGTAAAAGAAAGGATAATCAGTGTACCCATCATCAGGCTAGCAGATCATTGGCAACTCTGAGATCTATTGTTCTCTTTCCAACTAAGTAGCAAAAGTTCTGATCACGCATGAATTAATATGAAACAAGGTATTTTCATGGAGGTGTCAAATGAGGTTTTCCCTTTCATTCAGGGCTGAAGGATATGCCTGTTTCTTCAGAGAGGAAAGATGGCGCACTGGACTGAGTCCTGAGCCAGGGGCTGTAGAACATGGATTCTCCCCCCAACTCCCTCATTTACGTTCTTTGTGAGTCAGTCTCTTCTAACTTCATTGTCTTCCTTCTTAGAGAGAAATGCCTGCCGTGCCCTCCTCAGAAGAGCTTTGTGAGGAAGATTCAAAGAAGACCTATAGTAGAATCATCTAGTAACACAAACCATGCTGTCCAAGAAGATGTCATAACTAATATCACAAACTCTTTGTAATTACTAACGAGCGTGACACTGTGTGAGTGCTTCCTGTGGGGATGTGGTGTCCTCTCAGATGGTGGCCCTCCCGAGTGACTCAGAAAAGGGGTGCACCTCTTAGCCCAGGAGACCTGATATTTTAAAGGGGAGACACAAGAAACATACCAGAGACCAAACTGCCATATAATATTGTCTCTGGGGGAGACGTCCCCGGACATTTAAAAAGGGAAAAATTTATGTATTCAAAAGAAAATGGGCTTTCAACTAGAACAAGTAGAACTCGCCAAGAGAAATGATTTTCTTAAAAATTCCCGGCAAGTTTTAAGCCGAAGGAAAACAAAAGAAACCTTAGGAGCATACCAAGTCTAGTATCATTTTGAAAAGCAGAAAAACTCAAGAACGAATGAATTCATAAATAGTGGTAAAGCAAAGCTGTTGTTTGTACTGATCTAAATGCCCTCTGCGGGACCAATCAGACACATGAAGTGCTCAGAAAGCGAATTGAGGAAAAGAGAGAAGGAGAAAAAGTGAGAGAAGGAAAGGCATATTTAAAGGGCATGGCTCTTCTGTGGGGCAAACGCTGGCTTTGGCACCCTCTTGTGTTTATTAAATATTCTGTGGAAACGTCTGGGTTGCAAGCTGCATGCTGGGAGTTCTTGGACAGGTGTTCTGCGGTGATCTTTCCAATAAAAGCCCTTAGTTTTAGATGAAAAAGATAATTGAGAGAACTAAGTGTTAATCACTTAATTTAATCTTGTCCTGCTTGGACTCAAATTCAGATTTCCTGATTCCTAATCTTTTTGCTGCTGCGTTGCGTCGTTTTTTTGCATTTACAAGATAGGATCATTCAATTAATGGACAGTGATTTCAGCTCATTTTTGGACCCTGTCTAGCTACCACCACTCAAAATTATATTACAGCACACATTTCCTATATACGGATATGGATCCAAAATAACTATATTTTAATAATTTTGTTATATCCCTTAGATTAGTGACACAAAACAAAGGGTAGAGTGCTTGTATTTTTCCATATGAATGAAAAAAGTTTGAAATATAAATCACTAATGAAAATAAATGGTGGAGAATTTCAGATTATTAACTCAAATTACTTTAAGAAACTACAGTCACAGGGATTCTAGACTAAATCATGTTACTAATATGAACACATTGATAGATAAAATACACAGATACATAGATACCTAATCTTTGGGGGTAGGGTAAGTCAGAATGTAAACGGGGACGATTAGAATTCTGTCAGGTCATTTGTTCTTGGAGACAATGACAGATGACATGGGATTGCCTTTCTTTTTTGGCTTCAAGAGACTAGAGGCAAAGTATTTCAGCAAAGATCCTAATTTGGGATCTCTCAAAACCTTTGTATTGAGAATTCAATATATTTGTCTCCACTTTGTGGGCTGACCTGGGATTTTCTAGAATGTTTAGATATCAATCCCTGTTAATAACATCTAGCACAAACATCAAAAAAAATCCTTATCATCTTCTTAAAATCATACATCATCACACTAAATACAGACACAAACAAACTTCTCTGCATTCCACGATTCCAGAACAGCCCAGAAAGTATATTTTGATCTGTATTCATTACCATCTGTTCATGTGGCATTCACAAATAATGCCATTCTGGCAGACTATATTTACATTTTAATTTCATTATGATTAGAATAATGAGACTATTGATGGTTTCTTCCATTTTCCCTTTTAATAGCCTCTTAAATGCGAACTCCAGCCCTTTTGTGCATCAATCTGTTTTCGCAGAGGGAGTTTTGTTAGCATGCATTTTCTGTTCCCGTGAAACAGTTAGAATAGAAAAAAAAAATCAGACTTGTAAGCTTAAATTTCACTAAAAAAATCAAATTTTTATAAGTGATTATTTAATTGTCCCAGAACAGTAAAAAGTTCGGCTGGAAAGTGATATGTATTATTATTTATTGCAACATTCAAAATCTTTCTAGAAGAAAGCATTATTTATTTAAAAACGAAAAGCAGTTGAGGTCGTCAAAATATTTTTATAAAATTTCAGACTGAAGTTTAAGGTGTACATAAATAATATAACACACACACGCACACACACACGCGCGCACACACACACACACCCACACACACATGCACGCGCACACACACACACGCACGCACACACACACACGCACGCACATACACACACGCACGCACACATGGAGCATCCACACATTTAAAGTAAAATTTCTGGGATGAACGTTTTGGTGTTAAAAAAGAAGGAAGTTTTGGTTACGGACATGAGCAAAGTAACCGGTATTGGATCTAACTACCTAAATAAGGACAAAAGATACGAAGTAACAGTTTTCAGACATCAGACGATATATCACATAGGTCTGCCCTTCTTCAAAGAAGGAAAACACAGGGGTGTAGATACAGTCAGCATTCACTTCAACTTTCTGCCCGTGGTGCTTTCCAAACTGTAGGACAAGGGAGTTAACTCACATGGAGAGCAGTGATCTTGCTGGGTGGAGGAAAGAGATGTTAAGAGATAGAGCTGCTGAGACAGCTGTAATTTATGGAGAAGAGGATCCAGAGAGGAAAAAAAGCTGCAGAGAAGCAGCTCTAGAAACCTGCACGTGGGCTCCTTTCACTCGTTCACCAAATACTAAGCTGCACATGTTTAGAGCGGAACTCCACGGTCCCCTGCAAAGAAGAGCTCCCAAGGGGCCAGAGTGACACTGGGGTTCCGGATGCTCCACGGTGCAGGGAGGCACCAGCATTCTGAGCAGAATGGAGGCATCTCATGGGATACTCCACGCGTTCCGCTGACATCTCAGAAAAGCCACATCATAAAAGTAGAGCTCACAAGGGTATTAGGGTGGATGTCAGAGAAGTTAGAGTCTGTGGTGTAAGAAAGCGGTCCGGTTTCATTCTTGGATGTTGCTGTCCAGTTTTCCCAGCCCTATTTGTTGAAGAGCCTTTTTCCCATTGGATATTCTTTCCTGCTTTGTTGAAGATTAATTGACCATGTAATTGGGAGTTTATGTCTGTGTTTTGTATTCTGTTCTGTTGATCTATGTGTCTATTTTTATGTCAGTACCATACTGTTTTGATTACTATAGCTTTGTAATTTAACTTGAAGTCCAGACTTGTGGCATCTCCAGCTTTGCTTTTTTTTTTTTTTTTTTCTTTTCAAGATTGCTTTGGCTATTCTGGGTCTTTTGTGGTTCCATAAAAATTTGGAGATTGTTTGTTCTAGCTCTGTGAAAAATGCTATTGGCATTTTGGTAGGGATTGCATTGAATGTGCAGATTGCTTTGGGTGGTATAGCCATTTTAACAATATTTTCCCTTCCAATCCATGAGCATGCAATGTTTTTCCATTTCTTTGTGTTGTCTTCAATTTTTTTCATCAGTGTTTTAGAGTTTTCAGGGTATAAGTTGTATCTTTTGAGGTAAGTTTATTCCTAGGTATCTTACTATTTTTGGTGAAATTTTAAATGGGATTGTTTCCTTAATTTCCTTTCTGCTGCTTCATTATTGGTGTATAGAAATGAAACAGATTCCCCTGAGGTAAGGGAAACAAAAGCAAAAATAAACTATTGGGACTTCATCAAAATAAAAAGCTGCCCAGTGAAGGAAACAGTCAACAAAACTAAAAGGCAGCCTATGGAATGGGAGAAGATACTTGCACATGACATATCTGATAAAGGGCTAGTATCAAATATATATAAGGAACCTGTAAAACTCAACACCCAAAAATGAAATGATCCAATTAAGAAATGGGCAGAAGACATGAACAGACATTTCTCCAAAGAAGACATCCAGATGGCCAACAGACGCATGAAAAGATTCTCCTCATCACTGATCATCAAGGAAATACAAATCAAAGCTACAATGAGATATCCCCTCACACTTGTCAGAATGGCTAAAATCGAGGGGCACCTGGGTGGCTCAGTCGTTAAGCGTCTGCCTTCGGCTCAGGGCGTGATCCCAGCGTTATGGGATCGAGCCCCACGTCAGGCTCCTCTGCTATGAGCCTGCTTCTCCCTCTCCCACTCCCCCTGCTTGTGTTCCCTCTCTCTCTGGCTGTCTCTCTGTCGAATGAATAAATAAAATCTTAAAAAAAACAAAAAAAAAGAATGGCTAAAATCAACAACACAAGAAACCACAGGTGTTGGTGTGGATGTGAGGAAAGGAGAACCCTCTTGTACTGTTGGTGGGAATGAAAATTGGTGCAGCCACTGTGGGAAACAGTATGGAGGTTCCCCAAAAAGTTAAAAATTGAACTACCCTACAATCTAGCAAATGCACTACTATTGTGCCCCCAAAACACAAAAACACTGATTCAAAGGGATGCATGCCCTCTGTTTATAGCAGAGTTATCTACAAAAGCAACTACAGAAACAGCCCAAATGTCCATCCACTGTTGAATGGATAAAGACGATATGGTATATGTATAATGAAATATTACTCAGCCATAAAAAAGGATGAAATTTGCAATGACAAGGATGGAGCTAGAGAGTATTATGCTCAGCAAAATAAGTCAGAGCAAGACAAATACCATGTAATTTCACTCATGTGTGGAACTTAAGAAAACAAATGAGCAAAGGGGATAAAATGAGGGGGAGAGTAAAACCAAGAAACAGACTCTTAACTATAGAGAACAAGCTGATGGTGACCAGAGGGCAGGTGGATGGGGGGATGGGTGAAATTGGTGAAGAAGATTAAGGAGGGGACTTGTTGTGATGAGCACCGGGTGACGTATGGAAGTGTTGAATCACTATATTGTACACCTGAAAGTAATATTACACTGTATGTTAACTAATTTAAATAAAAACTTAAAAAACAAAGTAGAGTCTTTTTTATTAGTGTTCTTGTGGCACCAAATTCCTTCTATTACACTTATCACAGAGAGTTGTTTTTCATTTCTTTATCTGTCTTGTTAGCTTATTTAGTGTTTTTTCTTTTCTTCTTTTTTTTTTTTTTAAGATTTTATTTATGTATTTGACAGAGAGAGAGAGAGAGAGAGACAGCCGGCGAGAGAGGGAACGCAAGCAGGGGGGTGGGAGAGGAAGAAGCAGGCTCCCAGCGGAACATGGAGACTGATGCGGGGCTCGATCCCAGGACTCTGGGATCATGACCTGAGCCAAAGGCAGACACTTAACAACTGAGCCACCCAGGCGCCCCTATTCAGTGTTTTCTCTACACCCCTCCTCAAACTGTAAACTCCTTGAGGTACCATTTCTCTTTTATTCTTTGGTCGGTCAACACCTATGATAGTGCCTGACACATTCCAACTTGGTTGGACTGCAAACATCTCTTGAATACATTCATTCATTCATGAAAAACCAAAGTTGTATAACAACCTAACAGAATAAATGTCTTACGGATTGATATGAAAACGTGGCCCCTATTTTTAGTATTTAAAACTCATGATGCCCAATATATTTTACTGTTTTATACACACAACTCTTTATAGCTGGTGTGCTCATTTGTCTTGACAATCTCAGTGCTTTGATAACCAAATCAGAAAAAAAAGCACAGAAAATGTAATTTTAGAAATGACTCATTGGATTAATAACTCCAGTAGTGGTTTTTAAAAATTCCCAAGAAGTACAATTGTCAAGTGTGATTCTCAGCTAACGTTTCCTGTAAGAGGAAACCAAGACGCAAGCTGATGCATACAAGATATGGAGAAGCCACGCTTGTTTAAGAGGGCTGCCATTACATATCAATTTGTTGATATATCTTCCATTGTTGACCAATTCCCAAAGAAAACAATAAAACATGCACACAAATTGACACTACACATCATTTGATTATTTTTGCCAAAGTCTAACACAGTGCACATAGCTATAGAGCTGAATTTTTTAAAAGATATTATTTATTTAGAAGAGAGAGAATGTGTGTGCATGCGGGAACAGGAGCGGGGGAGGGGGGAAGGGACAGAGGGAGAAGCTGACTCCCTTCTGAACAAGGAGCCCAACGTGGGATTCCAGGGATCATGACCTGAGCTGAAGGCAGACGCTTAACCAACTGAGCCACCCAGGTGCCCTTAAGATTTTATTTTTAAATAATCTCTACACCCAATGTGGGACCTGGACTCAACTCTGAGATCAAGAGTCACATGCTCCACAACTGAGCCAGCCAGGCAGCCCCACTGTTTTCATTTTGGGATATTATTTTCTGTATCTTTCTTTGATTTGCATACGATTTTTATAGATTTTTAGATGTACATGAAACTTCACTCTATGTATTTCGCTTAACATGCCATTCTTACATTTTTATTGCTGCAGACTTTTCAGAATCATAATTTCACTACGTATTTAACATGCTGTCCAATGACTGTAGTATGATTTACTTATCTCGTTTCCATGTTGGACGTTGAGGTTGTTTTCACGTTTTGCTTGTATAAATAATTCTGGAGTAAAGATTCCATGTGAATGTCATGATCAATATCCCTGGTAATTTCTATAGAACAAATTCCCTGTAGGATGATTACAGGATCAAATGGAACAAATGTTTTTAACATCACTGACTCATATTGTCAACACAATAGTGTGTAGGAAACAGTTTACAAGGTTTTATTCTGAATAGGTGTTGTCATTTAAAAATAAATCACCAATTTAATAGATGAAATAGCTCCCAATTGTCCTTTTATTTTGCATTTATTTGCTTATTCATGAGATCAAACATTTTCTAATTTGTTTGTTTACCTGATATCTTTTAAGACTAGATTAATCCACTATGGGTTTGTTTTTTTTTTTTTAATCTTCATGACAAGCTAAGGCACTAAAAATGAAAGGCAACGCAGAGCAGAGAGGAGACGGAAATGGTTAGTGACCCCCTACTAAGGTGATGATTATTTCAAATGATATTCTCAGGTATATTAATATGCAAATTATGAGAAAGAGAGGAAGCAAAAATCATGAGATTTGAGCTCATAATACAGTAAAAAACTACTTCAGACTGGCTCAGTTTTAGATCTTAAGGGACTTTGATCCTTTGTCAAAGCTTTTACTAACCAAATGCATTGATGTAAAGGAACTGATTTAATATTAAAAGGAAGTATGAACGGCATGAATAGTTGCCACGTGTTGGGTCTACAGCTGTGCTGGGCGATGTGGGAGCATGTGCCTCTCGAACACTTGAAGTGGGGCTAATCTGATTTGAGATACTGTAAATACAAGATAGATGCCTGATTTTGAGGACTTCGCACACACAAAAAGGAATGCAAAATATCATTGATAATTTTTGAACCATCTACATGTTGAAATGCTAATGTTTGGGATATACTAGGTTAAATACAACATATCATTAGATTAATTTTACCTGTTTCACTTTTTCTTTTTTAAATGTGACCTCTGGAATTCATATTGCATACAGGCTAACATTGGCTGGCACAGGTCTAAAGCATCATTACGATCTCAGATTTTAAGAAGGCCAACACAGAATTGCAGTGCTTTAGCCAGAGATCTAAAAGGGAGTATGACTCGAGAGATAGGGTGCACTTCATAATTCAATTAAGTAAAGAGAATGGCACCACATTGACCAATATGACCAGCCGGGAGGGCTCTGATGAGCTCAGATATTTATTCATAAATCCAGATTTTTTTTTTAAGATTTTATTTATTTATTTGACAGAGAGAGAGACAGCCAGCGAGAGAGGGAACACAAGCAGGGGGAGTGGGAGAGGAAGAAGCAGGCTCATAGCAGAGGAGCCTGATGTGGGGCTCGATCCCATAACGCCGGGATCACGCCCTGAGCCAAAGGCAGACGCTCAACCGCTGTGCCACCCAGGCGCCCCTCATAAATCCAGATTTTAAAGGACTTACTACAAAGACAAAGATAAAGGAGAAAAACCAGCTGGTGTCAGGACTCTTCTATAGAATGAGTCAGAGGAAGCCAAAGGCGCTTTGAAAATTCTGTCCAGAGCCCAAAGAAGAACAAAGAAGGCCAGATACTGTGGAGGAACTCAAGCAAAATATCACCATACGAGAGAGGGAAGATAGAATGATACAGCTCCTATTTCCCCTCTGTCCTCTCTACAAAGAGAATGATCTTCCAATTGGAAAAGGGAGACAAAAATCTCAAGAGGAAAGTGTTTATGAAGTGTACGGGAGGGTGTGCATTAGGCAGTTGTCCTAAAGGATCTGCGGCTCCGAAAGGGCCGGTTGTCCAGAAACCATGACACACACGGATGTGTGTACACTGTGGCTGAAACCCTGGGTTTTGACCAAGTCCTGCAGGAAGCCGCTGTAGAGTGCTAAGGACAGAGGTTGGAGAATGGAACACTGGAGAAGGTTCATGGTTGGTCTTTGTTGTCTTGCTTTGTTTTGTTCAAATGGAGACTCTTGAAGAATTTTTTTAATAGAGTAATTTTTTCCAGAGAGAGCACAAAGTATTCATCCATTAGTTTGTTGGTTCAATATTTCCTGAGGGCGTCTAGGAAGCTGGGAACGAAAGATCCCTGTCTTCATCAGCTTCCATGATGGTGGTGACAAGAGGGCCCTCAGGAAATAAGTAAATAAGAGAGCATGTTAGGGGTGAAAAGTGTACAGAGAAAAAGAAGTCTACCTGAAAAGGACAAGGAGAGCTGACGTAGAACGACTAGGGAGGAATTCCTTGAGAAAGTAACAACAACTTGGAGGAGATGGAGAGAGCCATACAGAATTCTGGGGAAAGAATGTTCTAGGCAGGGGAATAGCAAGTGCCAATCATCCGAAGCTCAGAGAACAGCAGGGAAGCCAGTGTGGCTGCAGCAGAATAGTGAGAGCAGGGGTAGCAGATTAGACCAGGGAAGTACAATGTGGACAAACCATGCAGAGGCCTTTGTAAGAAGCATGGCTTTTTCTCTGAGTAGAAGGGGAATGTACTGGGGAGTTGTGAGCGGAGCATGGACAGGTTCTGACTTAGCTTTTAAAAGGTCGTTTTGATGGCTGAATTGAAGGTAGACTGTTGGAGGCTCTATTAGTCCAGGTTCTTCAGAAAAACAGAACCAGTAGGGTGTTCATATACATATAATAGAGAGATCTAGTGTGAGGAGTTGGCTCATGTGATTGTGGGGGCCCTCAAGTCCAAAATCTCGAGTTAGCCAGAAGACTGGAGATGTAGGAAAGAGGTGAAGTTTGAGTATGAAAGCAGTTGGCTGGCAGAGTTTCCTCATCTCTGGAGAAGGTCAGTCTTTTTTTTTGTAAGGCCTTCAACTAATTAGATGAGGCCCACCCTACATTCCAGAGGGCCATCTTCTTTACTCGAAGTCTACTGATTTAAATGTGAATCTCATCCAAAAAATACTTTCACAGAGAATCTAGAATCGTGTTTGACCAAATATCTGGATACTATGGTCCAGCCAATTTGATGTATAAAATTCATCATCACAGAGGCCAATGGCAGCAGCAAGGAGACCAGTTAAGGGTCTGTTGTATTAACACAGGGAGAGTTAGTGATGGTTGGCACCAGGATGTTACAACAGAGATTGGGAGAAGGGGTCACAGCCTGGATATCTTTGCATGTGGCAGTCACTCCCCTGGAGTACAAAGACAACCGGAATTAGTCCCTGAGGTCAGAGTACTCAGAGTTTGTAACAATTACCAAAACCATAATCACTTGTTGTTCATGGCTCTTCAGATTACTTTATCACCTCCTTGGTTCAAACAATGAAGCTTACTACTAATACAGGACCATACTCGACACCTACAACAGGAAGACACAGGAAGGAAACCACTGAGAGAAAGGGTGTAGTCTTGCCATCCTAGTGAGTACTTGCTTATAATCCACAATAATCACGACGAGTGCTGTGAACTCACAGGATCCCACACAGGGTGCCCGGGCAACTAAACAAAACTCAGTCAACTTCCAACGGTAGGTTAGCGTCCCGATCAGGAGATAACACGGTGCGCCTTATCAGGTCATGGTTAAAGTGATTTTCTCAGGATTGGCGTCCGTCTTTTAAGTGGGGCACCAAGAAGCTAGAGATAATCTAAAGAAGAACAACTTAGGTGGGCGGGGGGGGGGGGGGGGGGGGGG
>NW_024425564.1:23258668-23277385 GCF_017311325.1 Ursus maritimus
GGGGGGGGCGTGGTCTTGAAACCAGGTTTCACAAATCAACTGGGACCATTAATTTAGAGAAGAGATTTATTTATTCATTTCTCCAACAAATTATTTTTTAAGGCAGCACTTCCTTTTTTTTTAAAGATTTTATTTATTTTTGTGGGAGGGGATAGAACAAAGGGAGAATCAGACTCCTTGCTGAGCAGGGAGCCCTGACGCACCACTTGATCCCAGGAGCCCAAGATCATGACCTGAGCCGAAGGCAAAAGCTTAACCAACTGAGCCACCCAGGCGCCTCTCCAACATTTTCCCCCCTACTCTCTGCCAGGTAGGTCTAGGTCTTAGAGGAAAAAGGAATCAAATTCAACTCTTGCATTCAAGGAAGCTTATAGTAAAATCGAAGCTTGACAGAGATTTTAATTCAACCTTGTTTTATTATTTTTTGAAATCTTGGACTAGTCTTTTTGTTTTCATTTTTGTGTTTTCATTTTGCTTTGTTTTGAAGTAAGCTGTATGCCCAACATGGGGCTTGAACTCACGACCCTGAGATCAAGATTTATAGGCTCCACTGACTGAGCCGGCCAGGCGCCCCAAGGGACAGAGATTTTTAAATGTGTTAAAATGTCAATTTCCACATGGCGTGCTATGAACTATGATGGGTATTGGTCTACGATGCTTTGGAAGCACAACAAGAGAGGCCTAACCCAGCCTTGGTGATCCGAGAAGGCATACCGAGATTGTCAAGAATTCAGGAACACAGAATTCAGCTATTTAAAGAACAAGTTTATTAAAAAGATCCCTTTAAAATTTAGAATCCTCCACTCAACTATAAACATCACCAAAAAAGTACATTCTCTAATTCATCTGTCTCCCAAGCCTGCAGTCCTGAATGGATTTGCACAAACATTGGGCGGAATCAGCTTACCGGAACAGCCAGAGGTGCCAGACGTGGAACGGACTATCTCAGAAGGCAGTGAGCTCTCCGTTGGTAGCGGTATCCCAGCCCTAGGGAGCATGAAGGAGGCCAAGTCATCTCCCTAAAGCCCCCTGCACGGTCCAGGTAGAGGATTACTTCCTTAAGCTTTTAGGTCTTACCTGGGAACTAGAGCAAACTTAAGAAACGATGTCTTTTGAGAGGCAAGAGAGTGTAGAAAGACCAGGGATCCAGACTTCAGAGCCAGAGACCTGGATTTGAATCTTTTTGGATCTTCCATTTGCTCACCTGAGCTGGTGCTAAAAACAACCTTCGTGATGTTACTTAGTATGTGAGAGGCAAGGCGACGCTTAATTCTTAGCACGGTGCGGGGGCGGGGGGGATGTGGTGACTGTTAGATCCCTTCCTGCCCCGAGGGGCACACTTGGACGTAGTGACTATTTGAAAGCAGCACTTGGTGAAATCTAGAAGAAATTCATTGTGAAAACATTCTTCCTTCCTTTTCATGGTAAAGATGCTCACCATTTTTTTAATAGGAGTTTTGCTCTTTCCCCTATTATGCAATACATTGAGCATACTATACCAAGGTATTTGAGTGGGAAATATATAAAAGCTGCATGCAGGACACATCTGGCCCTTCTGGCAGATTTTTCCAGCCCAGAGCCCAACGTCTGCTGGTGTAAAATGGTGCTGCACCTGTCCTGTCACCATTCCCAGGTAGGCTGGGTGCTGGCCCGGCTCTGGCGGATGCAGGAACCTATTTCCCTTCAATCTACAGAGAGTAGGGATGACAGTCAAAGGTGGAGAGTTCCAAATCCAATTCTGAAGACAAGGCGTGAGATGGGGAAGAAGAGGTGAAGAATGTTGTAAAGATGGAGACCAAGTGTCTTAGTCTGTTCTCGGCTGCTATAACAAGCTACCACAGACTGGGGGGCCTTAACCACAGAAATGTGTTTCTCACAGTTCTGGTGGCTGGAAGTCTGAGAGCAGGGAGCCAGCATGGCCGGCTTCCGGTGAGAACCCCTTCCTCGTTTGCCGGTGGCGGTCTCTTGTGGCGTCCTCTCGTGGCAGTGAGAGGGAATGAGAAAGCAGACCCTGTCTTGTCTCTTAGTACAAAGGCAATAATCCCATCAGGGAGGGCTCTACCTTCAAGACCTGATCACCTCCCAAAGACCCTGCCTCCAAACAGCATCACACTCAACAGGGATTAGGGTCTCAACACAGGAGTTCTGGAGGGACACAGACATTCCATCCATAGCACCAAAACTCCAGAAGAATTAAGTGGACTCATGGGTGCCTGGGTGCTCAGTCGGTCAAGCAGCCGACTCCTGATTTCCGCTCAGGTCATGATCTGAGAGTCCTGGGATCAAGCCCCACATCAGGCTCCCTGCTCAGCAGGAGTCTACTTCAGGATTCTTTCTCTCCCTCTACTTCTCCCCTCCTTCACTCTCTCTCTCTCCCAAAAAAACGGGTGAATCTTAAAAAAAAAAAAAAAGAATTAAATGGACTCAATTCAACACAAATGGGCATTGAGCAGTGAGGAAGTCTAGGGACCAGAGTCGAGAGAAGGCACTCATTGGGGGCGGCTACTTCTATGCATCCAGCATACATTCCCACGAAGGATTCCAGATCCATTTATAGGGATCCAGAGATATGCTTCTTCTTCTTTTTTTTTAAGATTTTATTTATTTATTTGAGAGAGAGAGCAAGAGCGAGAGAGAGAGAAAGTGTGGGGGAGGGGCAGAGGGAGAAGGAGAAGCAGACTCCCCATTGAGCAGGGAGCTTGACTTGGGCCTTGATCCCAGGACCTTGAGATCATGATCTGAGCCAAAGGCAGATGCTTAACCGACTGAGCCCCCAGGTGCCCCCAGAAATATGTTTCTTACACTTTCTACCAAAGATTCCCTCGGGCCAGAGAGAATGAACACATAGCCCCCAATACTCTGCCTCATGCCTGAAGTTTATTTGAATTCATTTTGCTTTATTTTAAAATTCAACTGCCTTTTGCATTCCACTTGATAATATTATCATTGTTTAATAACCCTCTCAAAAATACCTCCGCATAAAATGCGCACTTCACCAAAGCATCTCCTATTCCTTGGCATACAACTTTACCCATTACCTGCCTCACCCAGACTGAGAGACACAAACATAGAAGTTAATGCCAAACCACTGATTACATTAGCTGTCCATCAGACTTTGGGGGCTTTGCAGTTTACATACCTAGAAGAAATGGGTGTCTAGTAGACGGTCCGTCAATCTTGGTTGACTCATACAGGCTTTCTCATGCTCTTATCTGAATCTAGGCATTTCCAAGCATGTCTGTTTTTTTTTTTCTTCTAGAATATTTAAAAAGAATGATTGACTGTTTTTTGAATGTGTAGAAAGCATGGTCTGTAGTATTGGAGACTCTCAAGTTGAATAATTTGGATTCCAAGGTACATAATTTCAATTTTCATCAATGACTTGGGGAGAATTCCCTAAGAGACATCTCTAATCATGCATGCTTTCTTCTTCTCTTTTTATCCCAATCCTGTTCTCAACTTTTTTATAGGTTGGTTTTATGGCTGTGCATGGGGAAGGGGGCAGGTTTCACGAAAATGACCCTAACATAGCCTTTTGCTAACTTGGAGGAGGAGAGGAAATGGGCAAGAAAGGAAATGAGTTCCACCAAAGGTAGTGTCCTCCACACTTAAGAAACCATGTTTCTGTAAGTTTTATGATTTGGACAAACACTTTGATCTAAATCCGTATCTTGTAGTATTGCCTAGGAGTAAAGCATTTTTTTAAAACAATTTTAGATAACACAAGGGGCAACTATTATTTTCTGCTATCATCTTCTGTAACCAAGCCCACACTCGTTCTGTCCATCCACAACATCATTTCAATAAATGAAAGATGCTGGGGCAAAGAAAGTGATTAGGGAAGCCAGCAGCCCAAAGAGGTGGCTGACCATTGCTTCAGAGAACCATCTCCCCTCGGCATGGAATTCGAGGGGCTGCTTTTATGTTAGCCAAAGGGGGAAGCAGGAGGGAGTTGGAGTCCAAAGGTAACTGACGTCTGGAAACATTTGAAGAAGGTGGTCTAACTTCTTTGTCCTTGGTCAAGTTGGTCTTGGGAACAGGAGTCTTTGGCCATGTCGTTCCTCATCTTAAACATAGCACAGTCATTTCTGTACGTGCTTTTTTTATCACTCACGGTGACGTAAGTTTCGGGTCAAAAGCAGTTTTTGCAAGTCTTAGCTGTAACAGGCCTACGTGCAGGGCTAAGCAGAAGTTGCTAAGCTGTAGGTCAGAGCAGCAAGGGAAATGAAAGCACTATGGAGTCAGGCATGCTAAGTTTCTCCCTGTCATATGAGTGCAGAAAATCTTTTCTTCTATATTTTATTACTTCGAGAGATTTATTCTATTTAATAACTCAGCACGCATGTCTTGTTTTCTTGCTATGTTTCCAGTAACGCAAGATTATCGATTATTTTAGGTATTATTATCAGTTCTTAATTATCCCTTGTCATTTACTTAGGAAATCTGTGGATCACTTTTCTTTTGCTTACATCTTTTTTTCCCAAACCTTCCATGTCAGCAGACCACATTGCAGATCAGTGTTGGTCGAGTAAATGGAGGAGCTGGTACATACCTGTCACAAGCAAATTCATGGTGATGTCAAGTTTAAAAACCTAGCCCCTGGAAGGTAAATGTATTCCAGTCGGCAACCCGCATCAGATACAATGGCTGCCGAATCTGTCTCTGCACTCCCTCCAGCCATCCCCTTCAGTGTGAACCCTGAGTTGTATTCAGAAAAGTCGGGGTTACTAGAAAATTACCTAGAAATCAAAACGCACTCCTCTTTCAATGTTCTGGAAAATGAAGTAATCATCTGGGTACCTTCCCATCTCTATACGGCGAATGTGAATATGAGCATTCATGAATCACACCACCTGTGAAATGTACATGTGTGAAGCATGACCCCGGAGAGCTGGCTTTCTAGAGTCCAAAAAAGGGCATACATTTTCAGATGTCAAAGGCACACAGCTGTCAGGCGTCATTAATGGTAGCATGTTTCTGCATTTTGCGGTCCGTCTTCCCAACGATCTCATCCAAGAAGTTTCTCCCTCTTGCTCTCGATTGGGGATGGGGGAGGGATGGTCTGACACATGAAGCTGTGTTACTGAAACAGTCCTTTGGCAGCTGGAAATAACCTTATATAGCAGCATTGCTTCACATTCCCTGTGCTAGAAAGATCTGTATGGAATGTGGTGACTCTTCGTGCTGATAAGGACATTCCACCAGGAGAATGCTGGGGTCGGGCTGAGGAAGGATCCCTGTAGCATGTTACCCATTAAACACGGGCTCTTGTTGCAGACCCATGGAGAGTGGCAGCCGGCAGAGTGTTACTAGTCAGAGACACCATGACCTGGGCTTGGCCCATTTTTCTTTGAAACATTTGGAACTGCAAGCCCAATTGCACTTTCCGTGGGGCCAGTCTGCCTCTGCTACCCTTTCAATGTGGTAGTTTATTATTATAGGGGTGACAGAGGCTCAGACTCACACACAGCTATTGTTTTCCTTTGCTGAGAACAGCAGGAAGAGAGACACACACACACAAAAAGAAAAAAGCCCTTCAGAAAATAATGGATCTAGGCTTTTGCCAGCCTATGAGAAAACAGATTGACACCAGGCTGAGCGACATGCCCAGTGCCACCGAGGACTTGAAAGTGCCTCCGGAGGTGACTGCATGTCGAAGAAGTTTCTCTGCTGATCTTGGTACGACTCTGGCTTAGAAAAGTGGTATTCAGGGGTTCAGAGAAAATCCCTTCTCTGCATAAAGGGAAAATGAAGAAGGAGACACTCAGGGCACTATTCCATGCCGACGACCAGATGGGCAAAAAGTCGAGTGGTTTTGTCACCCCGCACTTTTGACACGGGCCACGCCCCAGGCTTCTCAACTGTGGGCTGCTCGTGGACCCACTGTGGCTTTTCGGCTTTGTCGCCGGCACAAAGCAAGCTGCCCCCCTTCCCCTTCTCTTTTTCCTTTGCTGTCCTTTCCTCTCCCTTCCCTCTCCTGTCCTTCCCTTTCTCGTTCTTTCTCCTCCCCCTCTTCTTCCTCAAACCCCAGTCGCTGAGTGCTTCCTCTCTGCCGTGCACCGTGTCCCGCACAGTTTGGAAAGCCAGATGCGTGGTGACTCTCCGGGACGTGCACCCTCCTAAATGTTAAGGAAAAAAAAGTCCCCCAGCCAAATTCATCTTGTTCTCCACCCGATCCTGGGCCACTTTCAATGAATTTTGGTTTCTGCATTTAAAAAAAATTGCAACTATTATTCACAAAGCATGACCAAGCCTGGTGGTAATCACCCAATCCATTGATTTACTTATCCAGTCACAAAGCACTGGGATTCCAGCAGTGAATTAACAAAGACTTTACCTTCAGAAGCCCTGGGAGTCGGGGAGAGAAGCAATAGGCAAACAATAAACATATTAGTCAGGCAGGGATGGTGACATGAAGAGAAAGGGTATAGTAGCAGGTGCAGAGAGAGGGGCCAGGTGGACAGATGGGTGCCTTCTGAGCAAAGGGCTGGAGCAAGTCCCATGGAAGCTGAAATGGGAACAGCATTACAGCCAGAGAGAACAGCATAGGGCAAAGGGCTGGGTCCTAGAGTGCCTGAGCGTCCAGGAAGAGTGGTTTGGCAGGAGCAGAAGTGTTGGGGGGAAGTGACAGAAGATGAGGTCACAAGCTGGCAGGGGTGAGACCTCTGACAGCCTTGGAGGCGGGATCAGGACCCTGGCCTTCCCTCCAAGTCAGATGGGGAGCTGGTCAGGCATTTTGAGCCAGGGTAGGTGGGGCATGAGGTGCTGCATGGAATAGGGGGCCTAGTGGGCCAGTTTTAATAAGCAGAGGGGGCTAGGCTGGTTAAGTCCTTAGGTCTCAGGCCACGCTACTAGATTTGAAGCGTGCCCCTGCTTCTTGCTAGTTGTATGACTGAGGGTACGTTACTTAACTATCGCGTGCCTTCTGTGTGGCAACTGTGGCTACCCTTTAGAGTTGTTATAAGGATTATATAAATTAGTATTTGTAAACTACATATTTGCTACACATACAAAATAAATGTATTTTTAAAGGATCGGTTTTTTTAATTGCAAGATAATGAGTTATGACCTACCTTTCAGCAAGTAATACAAGAAAGTTCCCTAAAGGCGCATGTCCCAGATGACCAGGTCAGAATTTGTATCCAGGTCTGCACGACCTTGAGCCCATTGTACCACATGACACGGTACCTGCCGCTTTCCCTGGGCGCTCCCCCTCCCCCACAGCTGGAGCTGTGATCAACAGGACAGTAACACTGGGTGTTGTGGGTTGAACTGTGTCTCACCCAAATTCCTGTATTCAAGTCCTCACCCCCAAGGAGCTCAGAATGTGACCTCATTTGGACACAGGGTCTTGACAGAAATCTTCAAATTAAAATAAAGCCACTAAGGTGGGTCCTAATCCAAGATGACTGATGTCCTTATAAAAAATGGAAATTTGGACACAGATACCGTTAGAGGAAAGCATGGCCCTGCCGATACCTTGATTTCAGAATTCTCACCTCCAGATATGGGAGAGAACAAACGTCCGAGGGTTAAGCCCCTCAGTTTGTGGCACTTGGTTATGGCTGCCTTAGGAAACCAATGTGCTGTGTTTAGGTCATTTTTACTATTCTATACATTCCAATCAGTCTTTGCCAGCTTGCTAGCAAAGGCACAGTGCTAGATCCCAGCCTGGATAAGATGCCTGAGTTTCATGAAACTTCCTTCTTGTCCAAACCCTTTAGCCCAAGAGGTGAATGAGAAGCTGTAACAAAACATTTACAATTAAAAGTGATTGCAAGTAGGAGTGATCCCCCTGGTCTCTGATGCGCACTAATTTCCCCCTGTAATTAACTTGTCAACACTACCTGTTAATAAACCTAGAGGGTTGCCAACATTGATCAAGTAAAATGAGAGGAAATTGGATCCCATAGAAAATGTCACATCAAAGTATCAGAAGTATTTTAAAAAATCTGTTCGGATTCTGCTGATTTTTTAAGGAAGACAAATCATCTCTGATGTGTAGAGATTGCCGGCACCTGGATAATCTGGTTAGGGTACCTCACTTTGATTGCCCATCATGTGGTTTCATTTCAGCCTGAGATCTGAATTCCTCCAAGTGACTGCTGTAGCATAAGCATTGCAAGTAATGCGTCTGCTGAAGATGAATTGAACCACCTCCACTCTTTACTAAGGAGATCTCACCATGGGCCGTGTCTTTGCTTGTTTTTTGAACGTTGGTGTGGTACAATGGCACACCAATGCTCCATAAATATAAATATAAATATAAATATTACACTTCATAGTTTCCCTCAACCTTGATCTCCCATAGATTATTTAAATTTCCTAATAATACACCCAAGGACTGATGATTTCCCATTACTTTCTGTAGCCGTCACCCTTTTCTAGAAATACTTGGTGAATTGCCCTATAGCTGCTGCGAAACAGCCGGAGAACCTGACGGCGGCTGCCAGCTGAACGTCTGATACATTGTTCAGGCATTTCATAGCGACTTCCCAATCAAGAGTCTAGGTGTCAGGAGCCAGGTGTGGGAGACTACCCGTCTTGATCTGAATTCTGCAATGTTGCCCATTAGCTGTGATTCAGTCTCTCTGGGCTTCAGCTTCTTCAACTGTAAAATAAGGACAGTGGTAACATCTCTGTTGGGATAATTCAGAAAATTAATGAAATAGTATCCACAAAGTGTCTCACATTGAGCAAACATCCTTCATCGTATAGCTATTATCATTGTTATTCACTGCAGTATGTTACGAAGTGACAAACATTTTTAGAAATACCTTCTGAGGGACACCTGGGTGGCACAGTTGGTTAAGCATCTGACTCTTGGTTTCGGCTTTGGTCATGATCTCAGGGTGGTGGGATCGAGCCCCAGGTTGGGCTCCATGCTCAATGGGGAGTCTGCTTGAGAATCTCTCCCATTGTCCCTTTGCCCCTCTTCCCTGCACTCTCTCTCTCAAATAAATAAATAAATAAATCTTAAAAAAGAAAAGAAATACCTTCTGAGGCACGCCCCTCCCAAGTAATAAAAACATGAACATAGCTATTTTGCCTCTTAAGAAGCAATTGCTGATTATCTGAAAAAAGGAAAGTCCATAATCACGATTTAAGTCAATTCTTCGTTAATATTGATACTTCAATAGTAGACACAGGAGAGAGAATTTTGCTACTTCTTTGATTTACATGTTCCATTAATTTACATGGGTGCTTTGTGGCACCTAATGTCTCTGCCTTTTGAGCAATTCCCCAGAAAAACAAAATAACAGTGACCATGACAACAAGAAATGTTTGCGTAGTGTTGCTGGAGACGGGTCACTAAGCGAAGTAAGTACAGCGGTTCCCCATATCCACGGCTTCACTTCCCGCAGCTCCGGTTACTTGAGGTCATCCACAATCCTGAAGCAGAAGATTTCCCTTCTGACACATGCTCGGAAGGTCAGCAGTAGCCTGACGCTATGTCACTGTGCCTATGTCAGTCACCACCCTGCATCTCATCACCTTTATCCTCTCAAAGCATCACAAGAGGAGGGGTGAGAAGAGTACAATAAGATATTTTGTGAGAGAGAGACCTCATTCGTGTAACCTTCATTACAGTATATTCTTATTATTATTCTATTTTATTATTAGTTGTTAATTTCTTACTGTGCCTAATTTATGTAGTGCATTTAATGATGGGTATATATGTGTAGGAAAATATGTGGTGTATGTAGGGTTCCCTACTAGCTGTGATTTCTGCAATCCTCTGGGGTTTTGGAATGGACCCCCGCAGATAAGGGGAGACTACTGTATTTTATTTATTGATTTATTTATTTATTTATTTATTTATTTATGATTTAATGTATTTATTTGAAATCAGGAACAGGGGGAGGGGCGGGGGGAGAAGGAGAAGCAGACTCCCCACTGAGCAGGGAGCCCTACAGCGGGGGGTCTGGGGGAGGTGTCCCAGGACCTAGATCATGACCTGAGCTGATGCAGACGCTTAACCAACTGAGCCATCCAGGTGCCCCGGAGGATTACGGAATTTATATTTACTCTTTTTATCCTTCTAAAACACCTTAGGGGGCACATCCATCCCCGTTTTTCAGTTGAGGTGACTGAGGTCCGGAGAGCTTCAGTAACTCACTCAAGGTCACATACAGCTAGTAAGTGGCGAAACTCCAGAACTCAAAGGAACTTACGGGGACCATAAAAATACATGCATCTTTTACCATGTGCATTGTGTCTAATGAAACTTGGGCAAAAATCACAAAGATATGGTTTGCAAATTTAGCATTTTTCTTTTTGTTTTAATAGGACTTGCCCTGAGGCACTGAATGTGTAAAGTAACGGTAGGGGTGAGAATTATTCTAATCAAGAGCTTACTTCCTGGGGGGGGTGTGTGGGGGGAAGACAAAGGACAGTTTTAGAGTTAAACCCATGCGTAGTGGGTAAGAGTTGAATTTGTAGGTTGACTGGAAGGTTTGCCTATGCCTTTTTTTTTTTTAAGGATTTTATTTTTCTTTAATAATCTCTTCACCCAAGGTGAAGCTCGAACTTACAGCCCCGAGATCGAGAGTCGCAAGCTCCACGGCCCGAGCCAGCCAGGTGCCCTTTGTCTATGGCTTTGGTTGGACTGAAGGCTCATCCTAAACTAAAGGGAAGGCCTCCAAAGAATGGCGTGATTTAGATTAAGCTTGTTCTTAAGTGTTAGCTCTGGAGTCTTCATTCCCAGTGTGAAAACCAATCCGTCAGCTGGGTGCTCTCGATTAATGAGCACTCCCCAGGTTCTGTGGAGCGTGAGAGACTGTGGAAGGCATGGAATTTAAGACGACTGACTTGTTTCCATGCAGAAGATAAATACTTACTAAGCATCTGGCCCATAATTAATTAATTAATTAATTTTATAGCCATCAGTGCAGCATTCAAGACTGTGGAGTGGTTAATCTCCTGCTGCTTGCCCCCAACCTCCCTCTGCTTTAGCCACCTGGTCTTCTTGCTGTTCCTCGCACATGCTGTTTCCTCTGCATCCAACATAGTTCCCCCAGATACTTTCCTTGCTCCTTCCTTTACTTCCTTCAAATCTCTATTTCAATGTCACCTTCTCAGCAGGGCCTTCTCTCGCCACCTTCTTCAAGATTACAAACCAATCACCTCCTATCCTCCCTCAACACTCTTTAGTCTCCTTTATTGCTTGATTTTTCTCTATAATGCTAGTCACCCCCAAACATCCTATATCATGTACTTATTTCATCAGTTAACTTCTCCATGAAGCTTCATGAGGGAAGATATTTTTGTCTATTTTATTCACTGATGTATACCTAATATTAGAATAGGCACTCAAGAGGCATTTATTGAATGAATATATCAATTATATGATTTATTTGTATGAACAGGAACAGGAACTGAGCAATGTAGGCCCGTTACTAAGAGCTTTATGTGTGTTGACTTATTAAATAAGCACAGAGACATTTAACATATTACATCTGATAGGATGTAACTGTCTCATGCATACAATCAAAATATTCCCGTGTGGTAAAAACAATATTGATATTTTTCTCTTTATCGCACATTGTGGGAGTGTGAGAAATAGAGAAGTTAAGGAATTCATCCAAAGTCAAACGGTGATAAAGCCTAAAAGGGAAACCTTGATTCAGGACAAAGAAAGATGTGTCTTCTCCCTCAAAAAGGAGGTCATGGTAAATGGGAAATGGTACCAATCAGATACTGATGATTAAGCACTCAGTCGACAGGAAGCAGAGTCCCTGACTTGGGGGCCAGCGAGAGAAGGGAGAACACAGTATATGAAATAAAAAATGCAAACAGGAAGTGCAAAGATGGAATAAAAAAAAAATCTAAAGTTATGCTACAGTCCAAACAATTCTTACCTTTCTTACCATAACCGGCCAATTGGGAAATATCTTTTGATTAGCTGGCTGGCATCATTTTGAAGCAAATAATATCTTAGAAACACTAAGTTTCAATCTCTGTTGCTTTTATGCTTCATGATTCTTATTTATTACCCATTTCACCCTAGTTAGAGTACTTTATAGTCACTCAGGTCAATTATAATATAGAAAACATCAATAGCACGGTTTGATTTTTTTTTTTCCCTCCAAAGGAGCAAGTCTAACGAAGAACTATAATTTGAAAGCAAATGGGTGTGAAAAGTGCTTACATTCCTTCAAGGATTTGTCATCTTCTGGCTTTTAGTTTGTTGGATACAACCTCTGGGGACTGAACTGAATAATTTGAAGATGGAAATAGTATGCTTTTGTAAATTAAGCACCACTGCCAGGGAGATTGATTAAATACAACTTAACTAAAACCTCATTATATATTCAGATTAAGTTCCTTGTCAATCTTTTTTCAGAAAAAAAGAATCTCTTCCTAATCAGGGTGTAGTTTCCCCTGGAATAAACCTGTTTTTTAAAGTTTTCCTTCAGTGGTATTAAAAATACCGTTTTCTGCTGCTGTTTAGAAAGCCTGGAACATCTTAATGCCTGATAAGTGAATGTCTTATTTAGAAGTTAGCTTTGGGGGCGCCTGGGTGGCTCAGCCGGTTGAGTGTCTGCCTTCGGCTCAGGTCATGATCCCAGGGTCCTGGGATGGAGCCCCGCATCAGGGTCTCTGCTCAATGGGAGTATGCTTCTCCCTCTCACTTTCCCTCTGTGCTCTCTCTCAAATAAATTAATAAAATCTTAAAAAAAAAAAGAAATTACTTTTGCCTTGATATTCAGAAGAGAGGATTCCCTGGAGGTATGTCTGAGGATTATAATAAAAAACCTCTCCTATTCACTCAGGGGAAACTACACAGACTACCTCCAAGGGTCTGTACTCTACTTTCTTACCAGAATACTCGTATCATTTTCTCTTCACCACTTTGCATTAATATATGCACACAAACGCATATATTTATGGCTGAATATGTGTCTGTTTATATAAGCATATTCATGTATGTGTATATGTATTTAAATAATGCCTAATTTTTTTTTATAAAAATGGGATATTCTCATCATAAAGAACAAAAAGCAAACAATGCAAAAAAAGTACAAAGAAGAAAGTAACCCCTCACACAAAATTATATCCCTCAAAGGAAAAGAAGGACATTAGTCTTGGCACTTGGTGAACATCATTCTAGGCCTATCATGTCGACCAAAATGCCTTCAGCACCGAAAAGGAAACTCAATGATCGAGATGGTTTGGTTTGTGTGGAAAACTCACTCAAACTTCTTCGTTTCCTTTGGCATTTTCCACGTGGATATTAAGGAATGTTTCTCTACTTTACAAAAAACCACAGTACAGTGAAATGCTAACTAGGAGCCAATGTTCTCTTCGTCACTAAAGATGATCAAGGAATAGTGGGAGCCATGGCAAGCTGGAGAGGGACGCCCCACCGGAGCACACAGGTACCAGCACTCACGTAGAACAGGTTGTTGCCAAGGGGGCGTGTGGCCTCGGTGCTGTCAGGCCTTCAGATTCATTAGAAGATATGAGGCATTTGCGTTTGTAATTGAACCCTCCTCCTTTGACACTATTTTCTCAAAATTGTTTGAAAACACAATGCAGAACAAATGAAATACGGGATATAGTCTACGGACTGGTATTTGTTCTAGACCTTTCCACTGATGCATGGACAAAGACATTGGTAAAAAAAAAAAAGTGACCTCCATATCAAATACTTGTTTCAAAATAAAATAATTCTATCGAGGCTATTTACTTTTTTAAATGAGTGTCAATTTTATTTAATCTTCACAGAGGAAAAATAAACTGGCATTAACCTGAAAGATTTGGTTGAACTTCACGAAACACTTCTTCACCAACAAGAATGCCTCTAAACTCAAGAAAAACATGATGAAAACTTTTAAGAGATTGGACACTTGACTGCTGTCGTTATCACTGTATTTTTAACTATGTGTTTCAGTTTTAGACTATAAGGGATTCACTTCCTACTTTTGGAAGATTTCATATCCTTGGATTGTTTTTTGTTTTTTGGGTTTTTTTTCTTTCTTGATTTGTCTTAAGACTATTTTATTACCCTTAGTCTACTTTTTCTCCAAATCGTGGAATATTCTGAGACTCTCATAACGTTGATGGGCCTTTCCTTAGTACCTTTTCCAGGGATGGAGATGTACTTAAGAGCCAAGGCACTCCAGAATATTGTTTCTTTTCCTAACCCCTAGTTTTTAATATTTATGGAATGATGCTTTGCTTTTTCCTCATTCAGTTCTTACTAGAGAAATTTTTACCTTTTAAAAAACTACTGGGTGGCTCAGGCAGTTAAGTGTCTGCCTTTGGCTCAGGTCATGATCTCAGGGTCCTGGGATCGAGCCCCAAGTCGGGCTCCCTGCTCAGCGGAGAGCTTGCTTCTCCCTCTCCTCCCCGCTTGTGCTCTCTCTCTTGCTTGCTCTCTCTCTCTCTCAAATACATAAATAAAATCTTAAAAAAAAAAACCCAAACAACTAGAGATGATTCATGAGCAACATGGGAGTTAGGGTTACAGATCTCCCCACACTGTGCAGTCAAAAATCCACATACAACTAATAACCTACTTTCGACTAAGAGCCTCACCGATGATATACTGATAATATTCAATTAACACGTATTTTGTATGTTATATGTATTATATATAGGATTCTTACAATAAACTGAGCTAGAAAACAGAAAATGTTGTTAAGAAAATCATAAGTGAAAATATATTTACAGGACTGTACTTACCAAAAAAAACCCTGCATATAAGTGGACCTGCACAGTTCAAACTCAGGTTGTTCAAGGGTCAAATGTAATTTTTATTTAATAGGTATCAGAGAAAGTGATTTCTATAATCGTATGCCATTTCACCATATTTATCTGGAAATCTTTCTCCAGCTTTAAAGCCAGTATAAATTTTATAATTTTACAGTATAAATTTTACTATCAGATGTATATGAAATGGCGTGACTCCTAAAGTCTATTCGCAGGTACTTACAGGCATATCATTTATTTAATAACCATATGTGACCCTACCTCATGAGGCCATACTTACATGCTTGTGCGTCCACATGTACAATATACCAGTTTCCCGGGTTATTCAATAATGATGTCTCCAGTTGGATTTTTGGTATTCAGTATTTTTAAATTTATTTGTTTATTTTTAAATATTTTGTTTGTTGTTTTTAGAGAGAGAAAGAACACATGTGCACACGCGTGCTTAGTTGTGGAGGGCTGGAGGGAGGGAGAGATTCTCAAGCAGACTCTGCCCTGAGTGGGGAGCCCGATGTGGGGGCCGATCCCACAACTCTTGAGACCATGACCTGAGCCAAAATCAAGAGTTGGACGCTTAGGGGCGCCTGGGTGGCTCAGTCATTAAGCGTCTGCCTTCGGCTCAGGGCGTGATCCCAAAGTCCTGGGATCGAGCCCCGCATCGGGCTCCTCCACTGGGATCTTGCTTCTCCCTCTCACACTCCCCTTGCTTGTCTTCTCTCTCTCGCTCTCTCTCTCTGTCAAATAAATAAATAAAATCTTTAAAAAAAAAAAAAGAGTTGGACGCTTAACTGACTGAGCCACCCAGGTGCCCCAGGAATTCAATATTGTTTAATTTATTTTGTTTATTTATTTTTAAAGATTTTATTTATTTAGTTGAGAGAGAGAAAGAGAGAGAGCAAGTGGGGGGAGGAGCAGAGGGAGAAGGACAAGCAGACTCCGAGCTGAGCTCAGAGCCGGATGTGGGACTCAATCCCACCACCCTGAGATCAACCCCACGATCCTGAGGTCATAACCTGAGCCGAAACCAACTGAGCCACCCAGGTGCCCCGGGAATTCAGTATTTTGTTTAAAGCTAAAGGATCTTCTAGATCAGTTGATTTTTTTCATCTTACAGATGATGTGACTGCAGAACACAGAGATCAATTTGGAAAGCTTTTCAGTTTTTCAAGGAACTAGAGAGCCCTCAGGCATTTTGCAACTCCACTCCTTCCCCTGGGGCCCCTCTCTGGAGTTGAGATCAGGGCAGTGGGACCACAGATAGATCGAACTCAAGAAGCAATCTGCCGCCAGAAACACTTGTGTTGAGAAGCTGCTGGGGCTACGGAAAGAGGCTTTTCCCATTTTCAAAGCAGCTCCTTCCTGCCGCCTCCCAGGCACGCTGACTCCGGGTTACCTGTGGGGCAGTTGCTGGGTGTCCTGTGAGGGGAAAACGTGGATGTCTCCAGACTTGACAGTGATACCGGGATTAGGAGATGAGAGCTCCAGAGAGGAACGGTTCTTCCACAGGTTGAAAATGACGTGATTAGCAGAATTTGCAGATTTAAAAAAAAAACACAAAAAACTTAATTATCACTTGGGGATCAGGGCTCTGAATGAAAATAATTAACTGCCTTGTTTATCTCCCTCTGAATATTTTTTGGGTACGTGTGACTGTTATAGTGTATTTTTACGGAAAGTTGCCCCTCCCCCACCCTGCAGTGCTCCTGGGGGTCATTTTCCCCACCTTTGTAAGTGTGGATACATTCTGTGCTCAGCACAAATAATCCAGCACGGTCTTTCACTCATCATAGGACCGTGCTCTCCCAGGTCCAGATGTTCTCGTTGGACATTTAAGATTGTCAGCATGGACAGGCAGCCGACAGCCAGCCATAAAATCTATTTCCTTTGTGGGAAGTGACATTACTTGAGTTTTTACCAAGGGGCACAATGGTGCATAGAAGATATGTGCATGTGTGTTCAACAGAACGGTGTCCAGAGATCCCAAACCGTCAGCCTACCTGCCCCTGTGTCCGCACATTCTGCCTGCCCACCTGCCGGAACAGATGACCTGTTCTTGGTCCCATCTGAACCCAGCCTCTCTTCCAGGACACTGCATCCATCTGTCTGATCAACCTAAAGGGTTTCCACTCTAATTTTTCCCCTCCTCCCTTATCATTATTTCCCTCCTCTCTCCCAGATCTTCCTCATTAGCATACAGACATGTTTATCATATTTCTCATAATAAAAAAGAAAGTTCTCCTATTCTTGTCCCCCTTCTCCTTTATAGTAAACTCCTCAAGAAGTTATCTAAGCTGGGATGCCTGGATGGCTCAGTTGGTTAAGCGTCTGACTTCAGGTCGGGTTATAATCCCAGCAGGGAGTCTGCTTCTCCCTCTGCCTGCCTCTCCCCCTGCTTGTGCGCTCTCTCTATCTTTCTCTGAAAAATAAATAAAGAAAATCTTTTAAAAAAATAAGTTATCTAAGCTGATGTCTCTACTTTTTCATTCCTATCTGTCTTTACCCACTCGGTGAAACCACCATTGCCAGACCATGGCTGATCTCCATGTTACCAAATCCAATGGTCAGCGCTCAGTTCTTATCAAACTTCCAGGAACCACTAAACCAACAGCCCTGCTAATGTTGGCAAGGGTAACAGCTGTGTTGCTGATCCAGGTGTACAATGTAGATCTCAGAGGTCAGCCCGCTCGCTGTGGCTCCTTCTCCTTTCTGGATCCTCTTTTCTTTCTTGCCCTTTGAGCATCAAGGGGTTCAGATCTCACTTCTTAATAGCAGTCAGCCCCCAGGGAGATCTCATCTATCCCATGGCTTTGAATACAATGGATATGCTAACTCCTCAAAGTAGGTTTATAATCCCTTTGACCCTGATATGTACCATTGTTCACATCTCAGCTTGGATGTCCCATGGATGCCTCTATCCTCACATAGGCACAAAACAGAATTCTGCATTACACCCTCCCACCTGTCCCAAACCCACTTCTGCAGTCTTGACTGTGTCCAAAGATGGCACTCCCTTCCACTGTTCCCCGGGCCACAAACCTAGGAGTCATCCTTGATTTCTCTTTTTCTCTCACATCCCACAAATCTGTTGGCATGGCTTGTCATCCCAAATTAGAAAATACCTCTTGAATCTGACCCATTTGCAGAACCTTCCCGACCACCATCCTGGTGCAAACCATTACCAGTGTCCCCAGCTACTCTTGACTGACCTCGTCACGTCTACTCTTGAGTCCACACAGTATCTTTACAGAACCAGACCATTCTTTTACGTTTTCCATTTCCCCTTTAACATATTTGTTAAGGTGTAACATGCATCCAGTAAGGTGTTCAAATCTTACACATTCGACTCAGTTTTTACATCTGTATGTAAAGGCCATCTGTATGAAGATAGAGACCCATTTCCAGCACTCAGAAGGCTTGCTCCTGGCCTCTCCCAGGCAAGAACCCCCAAATATAAAGACTCTTGTGGCATTGATTACCATAGATTTGTTTTCCTGTTTTGAACTTCACGTTAGTGGAGGAATACAGAATGTGCTCTTCTGTGCTTGGCTGCTGGTACCTCCCCGTTAGGTTGGTGAGGATATTCGTTCTGTTGTATGTGGCTGTACCTTGTTTTTCGCTGCTGTGTTATAGTCATTGTGAGACTACACCACCATTTATTTACCATTTCTACAGCTGATGGACATTTGGGTTGCTTCCAGCTTGGGTCTACTGTTAATAAATGTGCCACGAAGGCTCTCGTGCATGGTTTTTGGCAGACAAGGCATTTTCCCTTTTTGGATAGCTACACAGGAGCAGAACTGCTTGGTCAAAGTTCGTTGTGTCCAGCTTTAGTAAATCTCGTCAGTTGACTTTTCAAAATGGCTTTGCCAATTCGCACTCCCACATAAGACATGGAGAGTCTAGTTGCTCCACAGCCACACCAACCCGTTACTTTGAGCCATTCTTTAGTGTCACAGAAATCTTTTTAAAATAAAAATCAGAGCACATCTTCATCCTGCT
>NW_024425564.1:23277392-23509773 GCF_017311325.1 Ursus maritimus
TTCCCGTTGGCTCCTCATCACACTTAGAGGCCCGTCTTCGCTGGGCCTGACTTCCTTTTCACCTGTCTGCCCCCTTGCCACCTGCTCCACCCCTCTTTTTACTCAGCCTGCTTCTGCCTCTGGGTCTTTTCTCACCATTCTTCCAGGCCTGGTGTGCTCCTTCCCAGCCCTCTGAGTCTCTTACTCTCTCAATTCCTTGAGTTTTCTTCTCAAATATCACCTCCTTAGAGAGATCTCTGTCTCCTGCCACAATCCCCTCACTCTGCGTCCTTACCCCGCTTTGTTTTTCTTCATAATATGTGTCAGTTCCTGGGGACTAAAGATGTGTATTTAGAATGATGGATCTTAAGGTGGCTATTTAGAAATTGGGGATGGGGCACCTGGGAGGCTCAGTTGGTTAAGCATCCAATTCTTGATTCGGGCTTGGGTCATGATCTCAGGGTCATGAGATGGAGCCCCCTGTCGGGCGTCTGTGCTCAGCACGGAGTCTGCTTGGGATTCTCTCTCTCTCCCTCTGCCCCTCCCCAACCCTGCGCATGCTCCCTCTCTCTATCTCAAATAAATAAATAAAATCTTTAAAAAATAAGAATAATACTTATCAGTTCCTGACATGATATCATGTATTTGTTTATTTGTTTATTCTTGGTGTCCCTGGCTAGAACGCCATTCCGTGAGAGCAGGGATGCTGTCTTTCTTGATGGTCACCCATCCATCAGTGTGTGGTGCTGGCAGAGTGTCTGGCACTTATAGGCATTCAAATGTACAGAACAAGGGGATTTTTGGTACCTGGATTAATCTTTACTCCCTAGCAGCTGCATCCTGTCACTTATTTGCAGGGATGAATCTACTCTTTTTCTCTCAGCCGGTTTCCATCTTCCTTCTCTGTTCTCTTCTACTTTTTCCTCCCTCGTACCCGCATCTCATCATTGGTAGGAGCCTTCAGAATCAGAGGGGTGGCTGGGCAGCAGGTTGGGTTTGAACATTAAAGTTCCAAGTTGCAATGCAGTGAGCAGGGGAGGGAGCAAGAGAGCTAACACTCCCTTTGCAACATTAAAAACATAGCACAAGACCCTGCAAGTTTATCTTTAATTTAGCCAAAGGGTTTCAGAGAAATTCTCCTCTCTCTTTATCTCTCCCCTCTCCCCCCACCTCTTCCCTCTGTACCTCCAACTGGATATTTCACAAACAAATATCTCCAGTGGAGTCTATCCCACTTAACAGCGAGCCCGTCTTGCAGTCAGAGCCACGGAACTACTGTCAGATGCAGAGACAGCTGTAAGCTTTGCTTTCCCAGATGGAGAGCAGCCTGAGCAGGGATTTGGTGGAGGGAGTTGCGAATACATCAGGCGAAGTCTGTGATGAGAACAAAAGAGGGAGATGACTATTCATCACTCCATCGTAATGGGCAAGAGAACAACATTCCAGATTTGTCATCGCCTTGGGGTCTGGCAGGGTCATTAGCATATTTCCAAGGAGCACGAGAAAGAAACAGAAAATAACGTAGATCTGGGGGTGCGCCTGCTTGCCTCTCTCTTGTGCAAACAACTGGAAAATATGATCGAGCCCCGCCATGGGGGAGGGAGAAATTTGTAACTGTGTTGAGATGATGAAAGAATGGAGATAAAAGAGGAGGGTAAAGTGCTATTCTTCATCTGGTGGAGAGAAAAGACCCATCTTTGATAAACCCCAATTGCCAAGAGTACAGTTGTCCAGGACTCCCCTCATGCTGGCACCCTGTCAGACAGGGGAAAGCAGATTTTTTATATACCTATGCGTGCAAATTGTCAAACAGCCATCTGGTAGACCAAGGGAAACCATCTATAAGCCCACTGGTGTACACCAGGGTGCAAGGGAGCCTATGTCTAATGACCAGGCATAGTTTATTGCAAGAACCACCTTCCTGGCTGACATCACCCTATGGATATGCTTATGAATTAATTTATAAGCAAAGTTTCTAGGAGGCACAATTACAAAAGAAAAAATGATTGATTTATACAAGCGTGGATTTATTTATTTTAACCATCCCATTCTACGCCTTGGGGAGTTTCTAGTGTTGTCTAGCCAGGCAGGTCTAGGCAAACATCACTCTTGCTCTTGGCCATCTCTCACCTGCCATCCTCATTCTCTTGGATGACCCCAGTACGTGTGGAGTACATGTTATAATAAAATACAGCCCCGGCATTTGCCTCAGCTCCCTACCAAAAGCCACTCCTACCTCCCCCTTCTTGGCAGGGGTGGCCTCCCACTGCAGCATCTGAAAATGTCAGCTGATCGTTTTTCTGGTGTATTCTGCAGCTCAGCAGAGTAATGGCCCCCAACACCAACCACAGGAACTTGAGGGATTCAGGAAAATATCTTTCTTTTCCTAATTTCCAAGGAGAGATTTCTCCACGGAGGAAGCATGTGATGCTTGGGACTGCAGCCACTGTCTTGTGAGCAGGTGGGAACAGCCCCAAGGATCATGAAGAATCTGACCCAGATCCTGGACATCACTCAGCAACTGAACCAATCTTGGAACCGCCTCTCTCTAGGCTACTTGGTACGTGATAAAAATAAATGTACCCAAGCCCCTTTTAGTCAGATATTTCATTTCTTGCAGCTGAGAGCATTAATGATAAATTACAACATGTTTGTTAATGCGGTATGCTAATGAAATGCAAGATCACAACTCCCCTTTTATGAGCCCCTCAGGGTTTCCTGTTGCAAGTGGAATAAAGTACGAAGGGCCATCAGGCCCTCTCTCTCTCTGAAAGCCCATAGGCCTTGCTCTGTGTTGCCCACCCTCGTTCTCCTTTACTTTCTTGCTTGCTGTCACTGCCAAATTCCTACCTCAGGGCCTTTGCACACCCTGACTAAATCCTATTTCTTCCACTCCACCCACTTTAAAAGAACTTCGTCAGAACAGCCTTGCTTTATTACCCAGCCTACAGCAGATCTCTCATGCTGTTCCTGCTGACAGCTCTCTGCTCTTCCCCTTGGTGACTATGGCTGACTGGTAGGTTGCCTTAATGTGCATTCCAGTCTCCTTCTAGAAGGCAAGGACTATGACTAAAACTGCCTTTCCTAGGCTCCCTTGAAGCTGGGTTCTATAAGTAGTTGAATCCTGCCTATCACACATGCGGGAGGTGGTGTTGACCTGCTGTTGAATGAGCAGAGAAAGGTGGATAGAAAAGTTCATTTGACTGGCTGGGGTCCTGGAAGAGGAGATGTGCTTCTCACCTGGGGGAAGGTGGTAGCTGCTTTGGGGCTTCATTGTGCAGGATGGTTTGGGACATGGGTATTGGAATTCTTGCCTCGAGGCTATTTCTCTAGGCCACTTTACAACGTGAAGGCCGCTGTCTCTCTTCACATATCCCTTTCTGCTTAAATTGTCTAGCATGGATCCTGTGCCTATAATTAAGAACGCTGACCCATAGAGAAACCCTCACTACAATTATAGTGATATATTCATTCATACGTTCCCTCCTTACCTGGTGTCTCCAACTAGCCTCTGAGCTCCAGATACAGCAGAGGGTGACCCACTTGTCTAGACCTCAAATATTCATTGAGTGGGTCAGTAAGTAAATGATTAAAAAAAAAGCATTAAAAAATTGCATATAAAGTTATAAGAAAAAACAAAATGCTGAAGTCACATCTTAGATATTTAAAATTCTAATGATGTTAGAAGCCAGAAGCCAACACTTACACTGAATTTCCAACTTGCTTGTCTCACCTGGCAGACTCATGGCTATAAGTGCCAAATTGAAAAAAAACAAAAACGAAAACAAAACAAAGGACCAGGAACATGGACTCTGTTATGAAATGGGATAATAATCCTGACCATCACGATTTTGTTTCTCAAGAAATGTAATTTCCGGGGCACCTGGGTGGCACAGCGGTTAGGCGTCTGCCTTCGGCTCAGGGCGTGATCCCGGCGTTATGGGATCGAGCCCCACATTAGGCTCCTCCGCTATGAGCCTGCTTCTTCCTCTCCCACTCCCCCTGCTTGTGTTCCCTCTCTCGCTGGCTGTCTCTCTCTCTCTGTCGAATAAATAAATAAAAAATCTTAAAAAAGAAAGAAAGAAAGAAGAAAGAAAGAAAGAAAGAAAGAAAGAAAGAAAGAAAGAAAGAAAGAAAGAAAGAAATGTAATTTCCCTCAGGCAGATTTCCTTGATGCTTTTTCATCCTTCCCGAGAGGGCAAGTCACCCTCTGGGATGCTGGCACGGTACCTGGAACTCTCCATCTGAGGCGCAGGCTCACGCCCTCTCCTGGGTGATCGCTGGCGGGCCCAGGAAGCTGTCAGGTCCCTGAGGCCATGACCCCATGCCTGGCTTGGCTAAGCAGGGTTCCCCTAGCACACAGCCAGCACTCTGTAACTAAATGGATTGTGCTGAATGTTATTTTAGCATAAATTCTGAAGAATTTCAGGTGCCTGGGTGGCTCAGTTGGTTAAATATCTGCCTTTGGCTCAGGTCATGGTCCCGGGGTCCTGGGATCGAGCCCCATGTCAGGTTCCCTTCTCAGCGGGGAGTCTGCGTCTCCCTCTCCCTCTGCTGCTCCGTGCTGCTCATGTTTCCTCTCACACTTTCTCAAATAAATAAATAAAAATCTTTAAAAAAATTCTGAAGAGTTTCATAAAGAATGAGTTAGTGTTATATTTGCATGAATCAATCACATATCTCTTTTTATATATTATTTGTGTATGTACATTTTCATAAATGCATGATCCCTGCCTCATACATGTAAAACTATATTCTCTACAGGCTTGGCCTTCTTTCACTGTGGCAGACTTTCTCTTCTTCTTCTTCTTCTTTTTTTTTTAAAGATTTTATTTATTTTTTTGCCACAGAGAGAGCACAAGCAGGGGGAGCAGTAGGCAGAGGGAGAGGGAGAAGCAGGCTGCCCGCTGAGCAGGGAGCCCAGTGCTTGGCTGGAACCCAGGACCCCGAGATCATGACCTGAGCTGAAGGCAGACATTAACCGACTGAGCCACCCAGGCGCCCCGTAGACTCTCTCTTCTACCGTGGTTTTTCCCTTCCGCTACTAAAAATAGCAAGTACCTGCATCTCTTGCTGTCTTTGCCCTTCCTCCCTGTAGCTGGGCTTGGGCTCTGAGCCCTCTCGCTCTCGGATACTTCCACAAATGGCTCCTACCCTTGGAAGGTATCCATTGTCTGGAGTTGTTTCTGGCTAACTGACCCTCACCTTTGTAAGCGGTAGAGAGGAAGGAGTGGAGACTGAGGGGACAGAGGGAAAAGGGGAGAAACGACACACCCCACGAGAGCCCTCCAGAAAGATCATCACCCCAGCAAACAAGACCAGACTGAGCTTTGTGCTGCTTCACTGTGGCTAAATGCACCTGTTCCAAAGCTGGGGTTGGCTGGAAGAAACGCGCTTTCGTCTTTCGTTTGTTTTTAATTCTGGTCTGTTTATCGATCCCTGTGTTCCCTGAATAGGTACGGATGTTACTATATCGAATCCAATACAACTTACAGTACACATTATCTGACACGCAGTAGGCATGCACGATAAGGGGATTGTTTATGCAAATAAATTCTTTCTCTTTTTCATCACTTCTTTGATGTCTATAATTGGCACCAATGTCCGAAAACCCTTATTGACTCTAGGGGCACCCCCTGGAACCCAGGTGCTCACATCCTCACTTTACACTACCGATCGCTGAGATTTCCTAGTTCCAAAATGTTTTTCCTTGTAACGCTCTTTCATCCGCTCGTGTCCTCGCACTGCACCTGTCTTCTTGCACATGGCTCCCCAGCACACACACACACACACACACACACACACACACTCCATCATCCCTAAGAGGGCACGCTCCTCCGGCATCAGGGAATCTAGAAGTGCTGTCTTGGGGCATACGGCATGCATGTCAGCTTGCAGAGCGAAGGTGCCATTCAGATGCAGACAGAACAGAATGGAAGGCAGAGCCACCTGGGCCCCGGAGCCCTGAGTGCTCGAGAGCTAGGGGAGAGGCAAGTGGTGGAGCTCGGGCTGAGGAACTGACGCAGTTCCTGTACAGAGACCCGCGGGCATCCAGGGAAGGGCTAACTTACCATCACCCACCCACATTTGTCTTCCTGACTCTGGGCATCATTTCATTGAAAAGTTGTATTAGTCCTAGAATTTGAGTCATGCAAAAGAATCTACGTAGCATAAGGCACGTCCTTTCACCTTGTGATAATGCAAATACTTCTGGCCATAACGTGCACACGTCGGTGGTGGGGCTGGTGTCTCCGTTCCCCGTGACTTTTCACAATTATCTGAAATTCCTCTTCCAGAACACAAGGGCTTTCTCACTCGACAGTGAAAAGAAGACTAAAACAAAGCTACCGGAGAGCTGACACGTTGGAATGAAGGAGCTTCAGGCAAAGCACAAACGCGCAGGCACGGCCCAGAGTTTCCCTCTAAACGAGGGTGAGAAAGAGAAAAAGCGCATGGGCCCTGGGGGCGAACCTTCTCGCCAGCTGGGGAGCAGGCACAAAGGGGGTCAGATGTTCTAAAAGCAAATGCCCCAAGCTTTACGAGATTTTTCCCATACCTGTGCCACTTATTTCTATCCATTCAGGGACAAACGAAAATTGTGGAGGGAGAGACTCAACACCCGACATTGTCACAAGGGAGCAAACGCAGAGCCCTACAGAAGCAGGTGTCCTGATGGTAACACTGGCAGTTCACGTAGGGCCTATAGAGTGTGTTGTGCTCAACTCTGGGCCTTCAGTGCCGAGCAAACCAGATTGAGAGGTCAAGCACTCCGTGGTCCCGTGGGGGGACTGGCAAGAAATCAGGCAATTACCCACGGAGCCGGGAAAGTGTGATTTGTATTCGTAGCTGTCTTTTTCTTCACGGCAGCCTACAGGGCTATGGTCTCCCGCAAAATTAAAAGCAAAACACTTTTTTTTGTGTATGGTGATGTGTTTAAGGACTACTTCTCCTGATACGTTGTCGGCTCCAAGAGACAGGACTTGTGTCCATCTCGTTGGCTGCTGGATGCTGGCAGGCACTTACCAGAGAACCACTAAATCTGAGTGTGTGAACGAATTCTAGAAGAGCAGGAGGCATCCCTGTTGCAGAGCTGAGGGGTTAGTCACCCGATCCTGGCGGTTCGGTTTGGGGGAAGAAGCCATATTTAAGCTAAAACCCACAGGGGAAATCCTTTAAAGACCCGGAGGCCAGGCCGCTGGGTGCATCGGGAAGGAATCTCATGGCTGGGGCTCAGAGATGCTGTTCTGTCCAAGGGCCTTGGTGCCAACTATAAAACAGTGGCATCCCAAGGGGGATATATTGCAAACATGGCCCCTCTTTAGGCGAGCCAATTCGAAAAAAGAGACTTTTCTTCCAGGATGATTGGGTCTCTCCACTGTGAACCAAGCCTTCCCCTTCATCTGGGAGCTGCCCATGCAGCAGCCCTATGGAGGGTTTGAACTTCATGCGGTATTGGTGGGTTTTCGAAGAATTGTAACCTAGGATTGACTGGCAATTTATTCAACAGACTTTTCTTGAGCTCCTGCTTATGTGAGAGGCACGCTGCTGTAGGTTACCTGCCCTGGCTGAGCTTATGGTTTAGTCGTGAGATGATGAGCCTGGGGGGCAAGGAGAAAGAGTGGGACAGCTGCCTGAACCAGAGACAGAATCTTCGAGGCAACCCAAGAGATTAGTGGCTGCCAGAAGGAAGGAGGGTTATTGGGGATCGGGAATGAAACGGGGAAGGGGATTAAGTGCAAACTTGCAGTTGTAAAATATATGAGTCCTGGGGGTGTAGACACACGGCATGGGAACTCCGGTCAGTGATGTTGCAGTTGACTTCGTAATGACAGATGGTAACTAGACTCATGGTGGTGACCATCATCGATGTGCACGGGTGTCTGATCACTGTGTTATACACCTGAAGCTAGTATAATGTGCTGTGTCAATTACACCTCAATTCAGAAAGTAAACACCCTGCAAGCCAGACAGGGTCATCTCTACTTCACAGATGAGAAAACTAAAGGTGGGGGAGGTTACGTTACTCACCTGAGACCACACCGTTTCAAACTCACGTCTGTGTGATTATAAACCCCACATGCTTGGACCACAGAAAAAAGAGCAAAATGCCAAGCAATATGTCCATCCATAAAATTGAAATGTGATTACAAAAAAGGCAAATCATGGGACGCCTGGGTGGCTCAGTCAGTTAACTGTCTGCCTTAGGCTCAGGTCATGATCCCGGCGTCCCGTGATCGAGCCTCAGGTTGGACTCCCTTCTCAGTGGGGAGTCTGCTTCTCCTTCTGCCCTTCACCCTGCTCACGCGCTCTCTCTCTCAAATAAATAAATAAAATCTTTAAAAAAAAGACAAATCACTAATTTCACACACGCGCACACACACACACACACACACACACAATTTTTTTCCCCAACTACCTCCCACCACCACCACCACAACACACACACACATACATGCTAGTGAAATAAAAGCTCATTTTCCAGGAAATGCAGTCTGGAAAATATTGGCCAGAATATGGCCAGTGGCCTAGCTTCATCCCCGCAGGTGCTTATTCAGACTAGATAACTCTGTCCTAGGGAGAAGCATTCCATAATCACAGGCCTAGCCTCTCAGCCTTGCGGGGCCCTTTGCAAATGGGTACTATTCTTAGGATCCCAGAGCTGTCAAAGCCAGTCTGAACGCCTGGTTTGGAAGTCTCAAAGTCAGCTCAGCAGTTCTTTGAACGAGTGTCAATTCTCTCCTCTCGATGCTCCCTAGGAACGGAACTTCATATTCCAATGTTCCAGTAAAATGTCCTATTGCATTCAAACGCAATCTTATCTGCTTTAATGTAGGACCACCTCACTCCCTTCTTTGGAAGGCAGCTATGCTCACCCCTTCTACCACCAACACTGCCCAGCCATCTCTCCCTTCCTTGGAATGGGGGTCAGAAAGGGTCTTCGAGAGAGCTCTTGCAAACTCAACAAACCCCACGTGCACCTTACTCTTCATTCTAAGGTTCTTTTTCTCTTTAGAAAATGTTTGTTTCCCTTCTCTGAACTGTCTCCAGTTTCCTTTCTTAAAAAAAAAAAAAAAAGCAGGAATATGCATTTCGGGAAACAGAAAAGCTCTCCATGGTAGTCACAGTTTTCTCACTCTGAGTGATGGCTTCCTCTATGAAGTCACTGTGAACACTGAATTAGGGAACACCGAGCCATTGCTCCTAGAGGGAATACGAGGTAGGTTCCTGTGAGCCTCTGGTCACATTTCCATCAATTGATCAACACCTAACCTTGTTTTATATGTGTTTTTGTTGAAGGATACTTTATGTAACATGTAATGAGGATTCCTTAACATTGAACTCACAGCCAAGAGCGCTGTCACTCATGCCTGAGTGAAGCTTATGGAACACACATATTCTTCTCTGGGAGGCACATCACAGCCTTCTTCTTCTTTTTTTTTTTAAATTATTTATTTATTTGAGAGAAGGAGAGAGAGAGAGTGGGGGGGAGGGGCAGAGGGAAAGGGAGAGAAGCAGACTCTGCCCTGAGTGGAGCCCCATCTGGGGCTTGATCTCATGACCCCAAGATCCTGACCTGAGCTGAAATCAAGAGTCACTCGCTCAACCAACCGAGCCCCCCCAGCCACCCCACATCCCACCCTTCTTGTTCTTAGGTACAGTAGACGACACTTCACGACTATGCTTGGGGGCCATTTTAAACAGTGAAATCAGCCAAAAAAACAAAGCACAGACATGCAAAGAATGTGGCCCTAAATAAATAGCCCCAAAAGACCCTTTATTCAAGCCTGAGAGCTGACACAAGAAGGCAGCACATCGGCTTGTTCAGTTGGGAACATGAGCTTTGGTATCTCGCATTTTTCTCCGCCCTACACGTGTCCATGAATCACCGTGAAAGCGTGAGGGTATTGATTCTGGGATGACGAATACATTTGTGCAAGTAGGCGGATTTGTCTATATTCATTTCTTTCTATTAAGCGACAGAGGTCTGTCGAAGAGGGTAGAGAAAAAGCTGAGAAGAGGAAACGAGGCATTGTTCTGGAGACCCAGGAGATTTCTGAGAATGATTTGTGAGAGGTACAGTACCAGAACAGTAGCTAACTGGCCTAAGGTGGAGAAACATAATTCCTTGCATCTCCAGCGATCTATCTGCAGCTTTCCTCGTGTGAAAAATGGCTTGCCATAATATGCGAGCTTTGTCACCATGTACACGTAATTATATTTTAATAAAAAGTAGATTTACAGCCAGACAAGTCATGAGATTAAATGGCCCAGAAGCTTCCGTGGACCTCCAGCCCTCCAACCCTGCCCCCCTGCTTCCACAGCAGCCCTGACCTCCTGTCGGGGGATTGAACGCCGCTGACCTCAAAGGGGTGGCAAGGGGTCCCTCCAACCCCATCCTTTGCTCTGCGTTTTAAATGGAAAGGCCGATGATCTATCAGAACGCCACTTTGATGAATCAAAAGTCAAGTTCATACTTTCATAGGAGAAGGTAAAATTACTGGTGTAGGGGAACTGCAACACATCGAAACACCGATGAGAAAATCATGTAGTGAAATTCATTCACAACATGGACTCTCGTTGGGGCGCCTGGGTGGCACAGTCGGTGAAGCGTCTGCCTTCGGCACAGGTCAAGATCCCAGGGTCCTAAGATCGAGCCCCACATCGAGCCCTGTGTGGGGCCCCACGTGACGCTCCCTGCTGAGCACTCCCTCTGCCACTCCCCCTGCTTGTGCTCTCTTGCTCTCTCTGTCAAAGAAATAAATAAAATCTTTAGAAAAAAAGAAAAGAAAACATGTTCTCTTGTCATCCCTGTACATGTTTGCTGCTCAAGTCTGACTATTAAAAATGATTTTTTTTTCTTCTACTAGAACAAGTTATCATTTGCCTTCTAGATTCTTCCAGGATTGTGTGGTGACCAGAGCAAAACGAAACTATTTCAGTGGCTTCTTAGACAAGCTTTGTGGGAGAAAACACATGGTCATCGGCAGAGTCGTAAGTGAAAGGTATGTGCATTTATTTTCTTAAACAGAAGGGGAATGAGCTCTGTAACCCTGACCTTGTTTTCTTGGAATAATATTCTTGTCTGATTTATTCCTTTAGTTTTTACTCAGAAATGTCACTCAAGGCACATACCAATGGTAACTCCTTCTTTTTGGTAAGCTTTTATCTTTTATATAAGTCTGATGTGTTCGATGATGAATTTGGATGAAAACAAGTTTTCAAACACCCATAGACTTAAACTCTTGAGGCACTCATTAGCATTTAGATTCAACCAAAGGAGGGGTAACATGTTGACATTTTCCCCAAGAGACAGCAGCTCTCTACATTTTCCTATATTCTATTACAATATAACATCTAACCATATATTTCGGTCTATTTTAGAGATATATAACTTCTAGTAACACGATTATAACCTCCACAATACATACATCCTGACTCGATCCCCATATGGAAAATCTGCTCATATTTTCAGTAACTGAGTTCGTGTTTTTTTCAGCAGACAATAAAATGTCCAGAATCAAATAAATAAGGGTCATCTGACTCCCAGACAACCCGGCCAGAGCGCTCATAAGATCCGAAGAAGCTGAGTCAGACCATTTCAAAAGGACAAATGCCGGGCTCCTCCAAAATGAGTAACTTGTGGGATGCAGCAGTCTTGCCGTGGATTTTCTTTGAGCCAAGCAGCCTGGTTCTGTCAAGCTCATCTTTCATCCCGTTCGCCTTCCGCCAAGTGTTAGTGTTTTCCTTGTTAGAAGAAGAATTTATGAATTCCTTCATTAAAATGGAACTGAGTCTATTAAAATAAAGTTGATCGTTGATGCTTAATTGATCCTAATTGATTCTTTCACTCGAAAAATTAATAGACCAAAGGAAACATTGTGAGATATGAATTAGGGGTGCAGTTTATGGACTGCAGCCGCTGTGACTCATGGCAAGGCCTTTGGTTGTTTTATAATGAAAGGTTGTTGGGTGCAGCCTGAAGAGCAATGAGAAAATCAACAGAATGTTCTTGGAATAACTGCTGGCAAACTTTCTTTTATTTGTCTCTGTTCTCATTAGTAGAAAGAGAGGGCAGGTCACTTTCAGAAGGATTAAAAGGTCAAAGAACTTGGTGAAGGGAAGTCTACACAAGGCTTTAGAAAGCTGTTATCACAGGATCAGCTAGAAAACAGTCTTAGGGCTAATCCTTTGGATCCCAAAGAAACCCTTTACCTCCTCCCACCCCCTTTTTTTCCTTTATAGAAGCCATTTTCCACAAAAAGCCTCTCCCTTTGCCTTCATGACTTAGCCCAAGGTTATAGGATCCAAGTTATTGTTTCTTCAGCCTAGCTTTTCCTAGCTCTGTCCTCTTCCTGCTTTTCTCTGACCTCTTACTGTCTTTGCCTGATATTATCCGGCCTTCCCCCTAAGACCCTCCTCGCCTCTACAATCACCCAAACCTTAGCATAGCCACTTCTGGAACAATGAGACTGACTTACACAATGCTGGAATTAATGAGGACCTTGGAAGTCATCTGGTCTACCTGCCTTCTTTCCCTGCCCTTTTATAGGTAAACAAAACTCATGGAATTGCTCAAAGCCATGCAGCCAGGGAGGGAGCGAGTCAGGGCTAGTACTCAGGACGGCTGATTCTCTATTACCTCTCAATAATGGCTTGCAAATGGGTGTCACAGCCCTTTAAACAGCCCGGACTGCTCTCTTCATCTGAGGTGGCTAACTCAACGAACAAAATTGCTCTTGTTGGTGTGTTGCCAGCTCAATGAGACCCCGTGGCATGCATATCTGAAAGCTGGAAGTTAAGCAGGGTGGGCAGCTGCTTGGCACACAGAGCTCCATGATCTGTACTTAACGGCCACCGGCTTCAGTCCCTGCGCTACAAGGGGGAAGTTGACTTTTCACCCCCTCAGAACAAATGTCACAAGGACACCCTCATTCTCTTCCTCATCACTGAACTCCGTGAACCATTGCTCACCAGGAGATGGAACGACAGCAACTGGGGGAAACCACAGTACATGTATGGGTTTGACAGGAGTTTACGTAATGCTCTAAAGGAACCACAGAAAGCCTTCAGCTTTGCCGGGGCTCTCCCTACCTCCTTCTCAGTCAGAGAACGGAAGAACAAAGAGGACTGGGAGTTCTGTATCTGGCCTGTGCGCCTTGGTTCTGAGTTGCGGAAGGCAGGAGTCCACCTGGATATTTGCTTTAGGGTTAAGAAGTTGGCACTTGAGAATGGTGTTGAATGTGCTTTGCTCTTCACTTTTTGTGGTTGGCAAAACTTCCTAATATCAAACTTTAGAATAAAGCACCACCTTGTGGTCTGAGGCATTTATTAAAGTGGCAAAATTTGAGAGTGAAAATTGGAAATGCTCCCTCAGCTGGTGGCAGAGAAGTCCAGATTTGAAAACTGGCTCAGGTTGGCTGCCTGGAGGCAAGAACCCAGAGGGGTCTTTCTACTACTTCTCGGGGTTCATGGGTCCGTTCACAACAACATCACCTTTCATGGAGTGATTCTCATGTTTCTAATACTGATGTATCGTGCAATTCACCTCTAGTAACCGATTTCATCCTTTCAAAGCCACAGGGAAATGGATCTTATTATTTCAATGTAGTAAGTAAGGAAACTGAGGCTGAGGTCACCAGTGGTCTGACCACAGATAAGTGGAGCGCTTGGATTGGAAGTCAAGTCCTTCTAACGCTGCCCCGCCCTTAACCACTTCCCAAGACCAAGACTAGGGTCCACTTTGGGCTCTCCAAGGGGACTGTGGTTCGTGCTCTAAAGCAAATCAGAAGCAGCTGGATTCCATCCTATATGAAATTCATTCACTCGGATTCTGGAAATAACCATTCTCCAAAATTACCCTGGTCAGGAAGGTCTGTATTTGAAGGGACTTCACAAATGTCCATCTAGCTTCTAAGAGGGCCAGAGATGAGGGAGTCACTTTGGCTTTTGAGGATGGGCCAGAGAGCAACTGGGCAAGTGACCAGGCCCCAAGTTGTTCCATGAAGAAGCAAAACCAGAAAGATGGCAGATATTCCCTTGGACTATTAGAGTGCTTTCCTGAACCATGATATTTTATCTTCTGCAAAAAGTAATTATTTTTATCCTATTGGTTGTTTTAAAGGAGAAGGTGGATTATCTGCTTGGCTAGTATATCAGGAAAGTAGTGGTAATGTGGGCAAAATAATGTGAAAAGGGAGAACTTGCTCTGGTTATTGCCCCAGCGACATTGCCAGTGTCCTTGGGCAAGTCACTTCTTCATCTCCAGGTCTTTGTTTTCTCATGTGCAGAACAGGGGGTTGAACTTCACTGAAAGGTAGATGCCTCTAAGAGAGTATACAGTTCAACTGTACGGAAACTATGAGTTGGGAGCCTCAGCTTTGTCCATTTCCCTAGAAAGCCTGTCCTGCCCATACTTCCTTCCTGTTCTCAACTGAATCCACTGCTAATTTTGGTAACACAATGACATAGAGATGGTCAATAACTTTTCTTTCTTTCTTCTTCTTCTTCTTTTTTTTTTTTTTACTAACAATGATCTGGGCGGAGCAGGGGATATTTGTTTCTCTGTTTTTCCAAAAAAGAGATAAATCCACACAGTGCATGACTTCCTAGCCACCCACCAGTGCATGACTTTCCACCCACCAAAAAGAAATACAAAAAGTGTTTTAAGGTAGGGGTGCCTGGGTGGCACAGCGGTTAATCGTCTGCCTTTGGCTCAGGGCGTGATCCCGGAGTTCTGGGATCGAGCCCCACATCAGGCTCCTCCGTTATGAGCCTGCTTCTTCCTCTCCCACTCCCCCTGCTTGTGTTCCCTCTCTCGCTGGCTCTCTCCCTCTCTGTCAAATAAATAAATAAAATCTTTAAAAAAAAAAAAAAGACTAATGTTTAAAAAAAAGTGTTTTAAGGTAAAAAGAGGAAACACTGCTATGAACTTTCTTCTCTTGGGGGGCTGCTAGTCTGTGACGACCAGGCAGAGCATGCTGTTTCTAAACCTCTCTCATTCAATTTCCCTCCCACGCTCTTACTCTCCAGGTCAGACTCTGGATTTCTATCTGTGAGTCATTCTTTCAACAGGTAATCTATATGAGAGTAGACTCTAGAACAGAGCTGTCTGAGAGAACTGTAGCCATAAATGATTATTGAATGTTTGAACTAGGAAGACCAATGGATTAAATCTTTAATTTCACATCATTTTAATTAATTTAAATTTTAATTGAAGCCATCACATGTGGCTACCACATGGCACAGGACAATCCTATAACATTGTCATAACACAAATTTTTGTTGTAGACACTGGTTTTTCTAGGACACCAAGCATGTATCATAACAGAACTACCCTTAATACTGACTTTACAGGCTTGTGAAAGACTGTTTCTCTATGTTGTTTTTCTTGAAAGCAGGATTACATAAAAATAAGAGTGTGTCGGTCTTTGTGAAATGTATTCTGCCTTTGAGATGACTGAATTTTTTCTTAATTTCACACTAAAAGGGAAAGAAAGAATCCTTGTTTAATTCTTCAGGACTAGAACTTACTCTGCTGTTGCAAGTAGAAAGAAAAGTATTTTCTTAACTCTGCAGATGTTTAGAGTCAATAATAGAATAAGTTTGAATGTAATCTGAGCATGTCTTTCAGTTAATGACTATTTTTGATGTCATACATTTAATAATAAAAATAGGTTCTGTGCTTAAAAGTAGGGCTCTACCTAGAAGCGTATTTTTTTCCCTAAAATATTTGATATGGAGGGCAGAACTGGGGGGAAAAAAACAACTGGTAAAGTTCTAAATGCTTTATTAGATAACTCCTATCTTGAATGAGTTCAAGTTACATTCCAAGTATGGTCCTAATTAATTAGCCCAGCATTTCTTCACTGGAACAAAGATTGAGCAACATGATCCATTTATTTTATCTCAAAATAAAGCCTTTTACCCTCAAAGAATATAGAGAGGTTTTCAAGTAGGTGACAGTCCTGAGAAAGTGATACCTTGGCTGGAAGAGAAGTCTACAAAGTCCTGTAAAAATTGTGGTGAAAGCATGAGGCTTGCACAAGAATGCATACTGATATATTTCAGAATTGTGAGTGACACCCGGTAAAGAAGAGATTCTGACTTTCATCCGGAATGAAGGAGTGGCATCCTAATGTCTTTTTGTCATCTGCTACACAATCGAGGTTTTCCGACTGGGACCATGTGATGGCCTGCTGCCCTAGGCCTGTTCTTGCTTAACGATGATGACGTGTAGACATCTTCATTCTAGGGGGCCAGACCTCTATTTGAAGAATTCCTCGTACATTTTTACCCTTGATGCAGAAAATCATCTCTACTCCAGAAAGTGGCTCAGAACCCTCAAACTGCATTTCCTGAGAATGAACATTTCTCCTGGGCTTGAAGGCAAAAAATTGCAAATCAACCTCAAGCCCTTAACATAAGCCAAAGTGCTGAAGAAAAAAACAAATGAAGTCTGTTCTTCTGTTGCTTTGCGATATGGTTTTCAGGGGAGTTTGTATTTGAGGGGATGTAGAAGTTACATTGGGCTATGAAGGCACATTTATGCCATGAAAAAAGCCAGTCTGTGTCCCAGCTGACCATTTCTCAAGTCCTGTGTCATATGGCCCACGTGGAGGAAATGGAGATCCCCTACTGCCCACTCCATGCCCCCGCAAGTGGCTGTGGCAGAAGTAATATTCAGAACCACAGGACAGGAAGCACCCTAGACTCAGTGACCCTAGAAACCAGGAGGAAGTTGGTCAAAAGCATTTGTCAGAGAGCTACCAGAGAAATGCTCACAGGCAAAAACATGTCCAGGGTTAACTAATATAACCCTCAGACCACCCAGTGTTGTGTTGGAGGACAGCAAAGCTCCTGAGACCCTGACTGATGCCAACGGTGGTTCAAGCAGAGGGATCTATCATTTTTAGGGATAAGTGACCATTGCTTAATTCTTACCATCTTTTTCTAAATGGAAAATCTTTGTCTTTTAACCTGTTCTTACTGCACTATTGGATGAGTTATATCAGATAACAGATTTTTTATAGGCCCTTAAAGCATGAGTGGCCATGCCCAGACCTGATGAAGAACACTAAGGATTATCTGAAAGCTCTGAACTTAGATACATGAATCTGATGGAACTTTGGGATTCTTTCTGTAAGGGAGAGAGGTTCAATGTGTCTTACACATGGAACTAGAAGGGGACACAGAGATGCTTGGATGGCCAAAGACCTAATTGCCCTCCAGCATCTAGTCTTCTCTTTCAGTGAAAGAACTAAGGGCTATAAATAGCCGTGGTATGAATGATATCTAGGAAAAATCAGTGAAGGAGACAACATGGCCATATCCTGCTCCCTTTTTTGTATTCTGATGCCTGGAATGCAGATGTGATGGCTGGTGTTGGATCCTGCTGTGTGCTGAGAATACGGAACATGAAGGTAGAAAGTGCTGGAGGCCCTGATCATGGCAAGGTCATCACTCTAGTCCTGGATCACCTACCTTCCCGTGAGAGATTACATCAGTTTTTACCAAGTTTAAGACACTTCTATTCTGAATTTTCAATCACTCACAGCTGAGCCTGACTCTAACTGCTCTCAGAAGGCGTTTTCACCATGGAAAATTGAAGATGTGCATTTGCAAGGAGGTGCCTTTAGACATCCTGGTGGGAGAGAGGCATCGGCAGAAGATGGGGTCCTCAGGCCCACCACTTGCTTTATAAAATCTATTTGCCAAAAACTGTGGCTCTACATTTTTACCCAATGGGATTGCTCATTGCTCTAAAGTAAGTGGAATATTAATGTAATTGCTCATGTGTTTCTGTTCTTTAGACATTAAATGTAGTCTAGAATTGAAACCAGTTTTTTTCTTCTCTTACTCATTTTAATAGGTGGCAATCACATGAGTAACACTTTTTTGAAGACTCAGTCATTGTTTCCGATCTTATGCATTCCCTAGCAATTGCTTTATCTTAAACAACTTTCGCAAATTGCATCAACATACATGCCTGATACAAATTTAAACTCAAGAAACCAAAGAAAACAAGGGTGTGGTGGTGGGAAATTTCTCCCGAAACAGTCAAGTGTATACTGTGTGGGCTGCCCCCATCTTTACTGTCTTCCATAAAAGGCTTGAAAGAAGGAAGTTAAATCACAACTCCATTAGGTAATGGGCTATGCATTAACATAATTTATCTGGAATGAGGAAGGGAGAGATGCAGCTTTGAAAGATTTTCCTCAACAGCATATTCCTCTTTGCTGCAAAGCTGTCGCTGAAACATCATGTGACACATAGGAAGAAACCCGAAATCCCTCACCCCTCCTATGCCAAGGGCTCTCTGGAGATGTGCGGTCTTTCGGGCCATTGAAGGTGTTGCCCAACAGATAGTACAATTTTTCAGCCAGTCCTCACCACACTGATTTCAGTCCAGGGAATGGAAATGCTCATGCAGAAAAGTGGTGAGGAGCTTTGACTTAAAGACCCCATTGTGAGTACTGGGTCTTGGACCAGCTAATTGGGTGGTCTGTGAGGTGATGCAGAGACAGTAGGCACTCTGAACCCAAAATTCCTTGGTTCCAATTCTGCCTTTGCTACTTCTTTGCTGTGCTGTGCAACTTTGGGCATGTTATTTTATCTCTGTGCCTCGTCACTTCATCTATAAAGTGGGTATTTATGTGTACTGAACTCAGAGGGTGGATGAAAGAGACTCATGCAGGTGTATTGTCCAGTGTACCCTATGGCCCACGGCACATCGTAAGTCCTAAATTATGATTTATATTTGTAAGTGGAGTTAGTGAGGTTCTAGTTAAATCTGTGGAGAGGATGATCTGGATTTGAACCTCAACCTTGCTATGTACTAGCTCGTTGAACTTGGAGCTCTGCTCACCTTGTCAGCCTGTTCTGTCTTTATCTTCCTCTGGCTGTCCATGCTTTTACCATACTGACCTTTCAGTTTCTTGAGCTCTCTTTGTAGCCTGTATATAATATTTCCTCTGGCTGAGATGCTCTTCATTAATTATTACATTCAAAGGTCACTTCCCTGGAGGGCGCCTGGGTGGCTCAGTCGGTTAAGCATCTGCCTTTAGCTCAGGTCATGATCTCAGCGGGGTTGGGGATTGAGCCCGGCACTGGGCTCCTTGTTCAGTGGAGAGTCTGCTTCTCCCTCTCCCTCTTTCTTCCTCCCACTTGTGCACTCTCTCTCTCTCAAATACATAAATAATCTTTTTAAAAAAAGTCACTTCCTTGGGAAGGCTATTTCCGTCCTCCCAGCCCAGGCTCGGTTGCTGTTATATCCCATAGTGCATTTTGTACTTCTCCTCCAGAGCACTCACCGTAACTGCAGTGAAACATTCATGTGTGCAATGCTTCCTAGCGTTGTGGAGAGACTATGAGCTCTGGGAAGGGTCAGAGAGCCTGTGTCCGTCAGTCCAATGTCCATACTAGCGTATGGTTCAGAGTAGAGCCTCAATATCTGCTGAATGAATATATAAATAAACAGCATGCGTGTGAGCAGGGGTTCCTTTTCTGCTGGTTTAAAAACTGTGAGCTCCTTGAAGGCAGACCATATTTCGTTTATCTTTTTTTTTTTTTTTTAGATTTTATTTATTTATTTGACAGAGAGAGAGACAGCCAGTGAGAGAGGGAACACAGGCAGGGGGAGCGGGAGAGGGAGAAGCAGGCTCCCTGCAGAGGAGCCCAATGCAGGGCTCAATCCCAGGACCCTGGGATCACGCCCTGAGCCGAAGGCAGACGCTTAACGACTGAGCCACCCAGGCGCCCCCATATTTCATTTATCTTTGTATCGCCGGAGCCTAACACAGTGCTGGCAATTAGTAGGAACTCAATGGATTTGTTATGTGAATGAGTACATTGTATGACAAGGATTCAAATCCAATTCACTACAAGGCAATATTCTGATTTGAATATACATACCATCAATTCTTCAGAGAGGCTTTTGTTGAATATATCCTTATCTATAAAATCGTCATCTTTTTGTCTCTCTCAATCAAGAAAGTATTTACTGACTTGTGATGGAAAATTCCTCTCTTCTTATATTAGGAATATCTCACTACTAAGTATAAGACTAAAATCGATAGGACAGTGATTCTGAAGGTTTTTGATCTCAGAATCCCTTTATACTTTTAAAAATTATTGAGGATCCCAAGCAGCTTTTGTTTATGTGGGTTACATAGAATATATTAGAAAACAAAACTGAAACATATGTAAAATATTTATTTCTTTGTTTAAAATGACAATGAGAAATTCAACACATATTAACATAAAATATGTTTTATGAAATCTAGACAGAAAAAAGTGAAGATATTTATTTGTATAAAACAACAACGAGAAACTCAGCACATATTAGCAAAAGTAACTAATTTTAATGAAAATTAATTATATTTTCCTAACAGGTCTTTTGCCCAAGCATGATTTTGCTATATAATGCATCGACCATTTGGAAAATACTGACTCGCTGAGTGAATATTTGACTACCCAATACTTAAAACCATCGGCTATACAATATCTAAATATCCCATTTGTTAATCAGTGATCACCTCAGGTAAGTCTTTCAGTGTTGGAAGGCTGTGAGGTTTACATTAGCAGATATGAGCTTCCCCAAATTCTAAATTTGCCTTGAAGGCATTTTAGTCTTTGGCAGCAAATAACGTCTGTTGTTTCCTTTGACGTGACAAGCTCTCCTTATTCAATCTCAAGAAAAAGTGTGTCAAATAGCCATGTTCAAATAACAAGAGTTTGCAGTCAGTTCTCTGTCAAGTAAAGAGGACGTTCTACGGGAAAAGCAACTATTTCAGATTACAATCCAGACAGTTGTGTATGTGTTGGAATTACGGGTCCCAGGTGCTTTCTGCATACTTCCTGTTTCATCAGATGGAGCATTGAAAAGACGTCTAGTCAAAGGGTTGAGATGAACTAAATCATTTCACCTGTTTTGAGTTTTTTTGTTGTTGTTGTTTTTGTTCGAGGACCTGAAATCACATCCCCTTTTTTTCTGGTGATAAAGAACACAGTGACCATTAGTGAGGTCGGAACCCTTGCCTGGCTTGGTACTAAGGCAATCGCTGTTCTGCCCACTTTTGCTTTTGCACCATTAGTGCGAACGCCAACACAGTGAGACAGCCATAACATCTTGGTGTTATTAATCAAATAGTTCTGATCTCATGGGACCCACAAAAGGATCTCAGGGAATCCCAAGGCAACAGACTACCCTTTGAGAATCACCGTGGTAGGTATTCTGATATTACATGAAGGCTCCTCGTCATCACATGCATGACAGTCACACTGATATGGTCTTCTAATTAAGCCTCTTCTCTGCACTCCCTCCCCCATCAGGAACAAATAAACCAATAACAAAATGTCACAAAAGTTTATGATGACCGGGTTTTAGATCGACATTCAAGAAATGTCTTTAAAATAATAATAATAACAATTTTTTATAATAATATTTTTTATATTATGTTAGTCACCGTACAGTACATTCCTAGTTTTTGATGTAAAGTTCCATGATTCACTACTTGCGTATAACACCCAGTGCACCATGCAACACATGCCCTCCTTACTACCCATCACCAGCCTATCCCATTCCCCCACCCCCCTCCCCTCTGAAGCCCTCAGTTTGTTTCCCAGAGTCCATAGTCTCTCGTAGTTCATTCCCCCTTCTGTTTACCCCCCTTTCTTCTTCCCTTTCTTCTCCTACAGATCTTCCTACTTCTTATGTTCCATAGATGAGAGAAACCATATGATAATTGTCTTTCTCTGCTTGACTTATTTCGCTTAGCATAATCTCCTCCAGTCCCGTCCATGTTGCTGCAAATGTTGATATGTCTTTAAAATAATTATTGACATAAAAAAAGTCTCAGGGGTGCCTGGGAGAGCTCAGTGGGTGGAGCATGTGACTCTTGACCTTGGGGTTGTGAGTTCGAGCCCCTCGTTGGGTGTAGAAAAAATAAAATCCTTAGGGATGCCTGGATGGCTCAATTGGTTAAGTGTATGCCTTTGGCTGAGGTCATGATCCCAGGGTCCTGGGATTGAGCCCCACGTCGGGCTCCCTGCTCAGTGGGGAGCCTGCTTCTGCCTCTGCCTCTCCCTGCTTGTGCTCTCTCTCTCTGACAAATGAATAAAATCTTTTTAAAAAATCTTAAGAAAAGAGTCTCAGAATGTCTTTTTAAAAATTTCTACCCCTGAAAATATTCAGAATTTAAGATGTGGCAGTCATAATCACAGTGAATAACTGCAAAATCCCCGTTGAATGTACTTTCGGTGCATTAAAACATCTCTCCGATATGCCTGCACAGGACTTGATATCATCTTCACTTTACAGGCGAGGAATCTGAGAATACGAGACTCGCGCACAGTCACAGAGGAAGCTGGAGATAGGAGCAGGGCTGCGCTCCTGGTTAACTTTTCAAAGCCTTTTCTTCCCTCCATCCTGAGTCACTCCATCTGTCCAGCCTCAGCAAACATGTTTCACTTTAGTAAAAAAGAGAAGATTCCAGTAAAGGCAGAGGCTTTGGAAATCCCTAAGGTGGAGTTTACAAAATAACCGAAAGCCTGCAGGGAAAGTGCGACTCTCTGGAGTTTTTCCATGTTCTGTTTACACTGATAGGTGGAAGGTCTTAGAAAAGACATTCTCTCCGCCCGGGGCCACGCCACTTGCTAAATTTGGAATTCCAGATTAGAGAAACACTCTGGAACGACTGAGCCTTCCAGCCCGCATGTCCTGGAGGTTCTCATTCTGAAAGTACAGTTGCATTTTTTCCTTCCTCTTTCGAGCCAGAGGGGAAACTGGGCTAAGAAGTCTGCTGCCATGGACCTGGCGTGAGTGATGGGGGATAGTGTTTAGAGATGCAGGCAGAAGGCGTGGAGGGGAGGAGGATGTGGGGGCGCACCAGGGATGAGCAAAAAAAGAGAAGGGGAATGCGACCCCCAATCCTATAAACAGGAGAAGTTTCGTTTTGTTTCAAGATTTTATTTATTTATTTGAGAGAGAGAGCGAGTGAGCACCGGCAGCTGCGGGGCAGGCAGAGGGAGAGGGAGAAGCAGGTTGCCTGCTGAGCAGGGAGCCCAACTCAGGGCTTGATCCCAGGACCCCGAAATCATGGTCTGAGCCAAAGGCAGATGCTTAACCGACTGAGCCACCAGATGCCCCCAGAAGCAGTTTTTCAAACGTCATGTCCACACTCACCAGCCTGTTCAGGTAACAGGATCTTCTCCACCTGTCCCCAGTGAGTAATTGCCATAACAATCTTGGGTTTATGTGCCCCATATTTTACCTCCCAAAGGCAGAGGAAGATCCCTAAACACATAACCGCCCCCCCCCCCGTTGTACGTAGAGAAGGGCAACTGTTTTCTCTCCTCTTCTGAGTCATATGGCTCTTTCCTCGTGAAGATGCTCTCCTTTTTCTCTTCCTATTATTTCCACTGTGACCTCCATTCTATAAGTCCTGGCACGGGATTTCAATGGAAGGCACAGGTGAGGTGTTCCTGAATAGAGCATGCCTACCCAAGCCACCCAGAGGGCAGGGAAGGCTCTGAAAGTCTCCCCTCCGCACCCCACGTCTCAGGGTCAAAGAGAGAGCACAAGAATCCTATTGTTCATTTCTGACCATTGGGGGGGAAAAAAACTTGCTTGGGTGGAAAACCATTTCCTCAGACAGCAATTTGCCTGGGAGTTGCAATGACATTGTTCTTCTGTGCCAAGAATATCAATCAAAAGTCCCTCTCCCGTGAGCCCTTGGTGAGATCCGGGCAAGTCCTTGCAAGCAGAATCTGTAAGCCTGCTGTTTGGGGCCAGTGTCAATGTCAGGGCTGAGTGTTGGAATTAAGTGTTTCATCTGTCACCCTCTGGCTTTCCTCTCTCTGCCCCCAACCCCGGGGCCCCTTTGATATCATCTCTTGACTTCCCACCATCACCACGCCCCCAGTTCTGTGTGTTTCTACATTTACTATTTAGGCGTATGAGTCATTTGGGATGAAAGGTGATATAAACTCTGGGTAGGACTGAGAAGCACCGGACCACGGGCCAGAAGACCTCGATTTGGTTTACACAGTCCTTTTTTACCTTAGACCAAGCCACTAACTGCTCTCTGCCTGAGTCTTCCGTCTTAAACTGGGACTCGTAATACTTACTCTGTCCTCTTTACAAGATCCTTGCTAAGAACCAGTCGCTGTTATGTAGCCCTATTTGACTAGGCTCTTCAACTTAGTGTTAGAAGAGTGAGCGGTGTGCATAGCAGTTGCTCAATAAACATGGGTTAAATGGGTGGCTGTATGTGGAAATGTTTTGTAAACTATAAAAGCACTGTACCAGTGTTTTTGTTCTACTTCTCCTAGATGACACTAGTTGCTGGCAGGGCTCTGGGCCTGGCTTTTGTTGTGTGTGGAAGCAGGTCAGGACTTGCTGAGAACGGGGGTAGCGGTGAATCTTCTTCCAGGCCACACCATCTGCTTGGTTTCCGTGATCCCCTTTCCTTGTGTGGGTCTGACCTGCTGCCTTGGTGTGTAAATCTAGTTGCTGGTGGGCAAGGCTGGTCCCCAGAGGGCTGATCTTATAAATTCGTGACACATTTTCATATACCACGAATGACACCGATACTGGCATTGGGTCTTTTATCGGTCTGGAGAATTTCAAGGGAGTTCCAGATCATGCAGCATTAGAGCAAAGGACATAATTTTGGAAACACTCTTATGGAGAATTCCTAATTACACCGTTGTCATGGAGGGAATTGTATCCCCCACAAAGTTCTGTGGCAAAGCCCTAAACCCCAGTGCGACTGTATTTGGAGATAAGCCTATAAGAAGGTAATTAAGGTGAATTGAGGTAATAAGGGTTGGACCCTAATCTGATAGGACTGGGATCCTTATAAGAAGAGAAAGAGAAACCGGAAGTCTGTCTCTCACTTTCTCTGTGTCCATCCCAGTCCCCACTCCCTCCATATGCCACAGAGGAAAGGCACCCTAGGACGGATCAGGAGCTAAGAGCTAGAAAGAGGAACCTAACTGGCCGGCACTTTAACCTGGGACTTCTAGGTCCCAGAACTATGAAAAAATAAATGTCTGCCTTTGAGCTAGCTAGTCTATGTTACGGCAGCCTGAACAGACTGGTGCAGGTTTGGGTACGGAGAAGTGGGGTGCTACTGGAAAGACACCTAAAAACTGTGGAAGTGGCTTTGGAGCTGGGTAATGAAAAGAGGCTGGAAGAATTTTGGGGTGCGTGGGTAGAAAAATCTTAGATTGCCCAGAAAGCACTGTTGGTAGAAATGTGGACATAAATGGCAGTTGTGGTGAGGGTTCAGGAAGAAAAGACGAGAGCTGTAGAGAAAGCCTCTATTATCTTAGGGAACACATAGCATCATGAACAAAATGTTGGCTGCAATGTGACAGTCAAGGCCATTCTGTTGAGGTATGGGTCAGAAACGAGAACGAGGTTATTACAAACTGTCCTTGTTACACAGGGGCAAAGGACTCGGCTGAACTGTGTGTGTGTTCTAGTGTTTTGTGGAAGGTAGAACTTGTGAGTGACGAAATTTGAAATTTAGCTGGGGATATCTCCAAGCAAAGCGCTGACGGAGCAGCTTGGTTTCTCTTTACCACTTACAGTAAAATTCAAAGGGAGAGATACAGGGAAGGAATTGTCAAGCAAAAAGCAATCAGAAGGTGAAGATTTGGAAAATTCTTAGCCTCTTCCTGTTATAAAAACACGCAGAAGGTATTCGGAAGAGAACACTGAGGGTGTGGCCCAACAACCGTTTGATAAGGAGATTAGCGTGGGTGTGAACCACAGACTTAATCAGCCATTTTAGTGAAAAAGCCCAGAACAGAGATGGGATTATATCATCAGAAACACAGCCATCTGGGGTTAAAAGGAACCAAGAGAATAAAACAGAATGAATGCAGGCTGACAGACTTCTGGGATTCTACGGGATGAGACTGCAGAGCTATTCAACTATGTATGTGGTATCCTTCAAGAAAAGGGAAGAATGACCCCAAAGGTGATTCAGACATCACCAGTGTTGTCACCCCCACCGTAGGCTTGGGGGCAGGGCTGGTTCCTTATTGGTTTCAAAGGGTGGAGGGTCATCTCCTAGGTTTTAGCAGGCCGGGCTACCCCTGCCCAGAGCCCCAGCAGGGCCACCACCTAGGGCCATGGGGATGACACTGCCACCCCAGGAGGCCTGCAGGAGGAGCATTGAGCCAAGGAGGATTATTCCTGAGCCTTAAGATCTAATGACGTTGACTTCGCCATGTTTTGGACTTGCTTGGGACCTGATACTCCCTTTCTCCTTTCTCATCTCTCCCTTTTGGACTGGAAATGTCTATCCTCTGCCTGTCCTGCAATCATATCTCGGAAACACATAACTTATCTGGTTTCACATGTTTACAACCAGAGAGAAATTTTGCCTCAGGATGAGTTTCATTCATACCTTTTGTGCGTGAGAAAGACATGAATGTATGTATGTGGGGGGTGGTCAGACGGTAGACGTAATGGACTGAATTATGTCCCCCTCAAATTCATATGTTGAAGCCCTACTCCGAAGGTGACTATGTTTGAAGATAATGCCTATCAGGAGGTAATAAAAGTTAAGTGAGGTCACAGGGGTTGGGCCTTAATCTGATGGGACTGGCAACATAATTAGATGAAGAGACACAAGATGTCTATCTCTCTCCAGTCCTCTCCCCCACTGCCCCATGTGCCATGGAGGAAAGGCCATGTGAGGATGGACCAAGAAGGTGTCTGTCTGCAAGCTAGGAAGAGAGTCCTCACCAAGAATCGAATTGGCAGGCGTCTTGATCTGATATCGCAACCTCCAGAACCGTGAGAAACTGGCTTAAGCCCCCCAGTCTCAGATATTTTGTTATGGCGTCCACAATGACTAGTGTAACCCTCCTCCCCTCTGGCTTTGTCAGGTTCCCTTGTGGGTCATAACCCTGCCATCCATTCCTCTGTTTCCATTCCACGTGCAAAGGCACATTGCAGCCCAGAAATGGACGGGTTGCATAGGTTTGAATATCCTTGGGATCCAAGCGTAACGGAAAAGGAAAGAAAAGAAAAGAGCAGCTACAGTCCACTGAATGGACAATGATTATAGAGAGCAGTGCCCTTCCCTGCCTGGTCGCAGAGAGTTTGGGTATATTCCCTTAAACTCCCTTAAAACAGAATTTCCAGAGTGAGTACTTCCACACCGCGGTTATTGCTACTTGAAGCCACACCTAAGTGCCGTCGTTGGCCGACGCACGCAGGGAGAGGACTCTCAGGGAGGCTGGGAAAACGGTTTTATACCACACCGTGACAGAACAAGAGTGAAGACTGCATTTACGATCTCAGGTTTCATCCTCAGCCTCTAATTTTTTGAAAGATTGGGGCTATGGTCTTCTCATTATTTAGCACAAAGATTCGAATGATTTCACATGAAGGAGTCCCAGTTAGTCCACCTCAGCTTCCTCAAATTTTAATTTCCTGCCAATCACCAGAAAAGATTGTTCAGATGCAGATTTTAATCCAGCGGGTTTGGAATAGAGCCCCCGACCCTGCATTTCTAACGGGGTTCAGCTTGTGTCCATGCTACCGATCTAGCGAGGGTCTCGCGTGCTGTGCCCTAGACTGACGTCTTCTCCGTGGATAAAACACCACGTGAGATTCAGTCATTGTTTGATTTTGCAGTATATCGGGATCCCCCCCGCCAAATGGTTCCAAACTTTGCACTTAGAAAAACGAGGGATTATAAAAAAAATTTCAGCAGCAAGTCCTTGACATGAATATACGCTCAGTACCGATGGATTGGTTGGTTGTTGTCTGGAAGGTGGATCTTCAGAGAGGGATGCCCAATGTCTTCCAGGGATAGAAAACAATACATCCCGATTTAGGGGATCTTGAATTCTGTGCATTTAGAGATGAGACAAAATAACAGTGTCAGAGCCAGTGAGGAAGCATGGCTAACATGAGACCAGCCACACAGCTCGTTTGTGAATAGGCACTCACCTGGGGTGAGCAGTTGGTTTAGGAAATGGTGAGGAAGGTTTGTTTCCTAATTTTCTGCCTGAGAACCTCCTGGAGTGAAGGAAAGGCATTGGAAACTTTGGTAAGAGTAAAGCTCCCAAGTAAAACTGGAGTCCTTATTTGCAAGACGTGGTAAGTGTATGGGTGTACCATTGTTTATTCTCCTATGATTTATGACAAGCAAATTCCTATTGCTGATTACACCTCTCTGGCCTACTCGGGATTACTCTCTCTGCAGACACCAGAAGTAGGCTTGCCCATGGGTGGAACTAGGAAATTCCCAGGGGTCAAGGGAAGGCTAACCTACTTGAAGCAATCAGTTCAGGATATGCGTAAATACATACATACACATATTTGCATATATGAATATTAGGTTAGAGATTGTAGTTAGTAAAGTAAATGGAATTCAAGAGCATTTTTGACTTTAAAAATGTGCTTGGGGCACCTGGGTGGCTCAGTCGGTTAAGCGTCTGACTTCAGCTCAGATCATGGTCTTGGGGTCCTGGGATCAAGCCCGGAGTCCAGCTCTGCGTTCAGGGGGGAGTCTACTTGTCCCTCTCCTCTGACCCTTTCCCCACTCATGCTCTCTCTCTCTCAAATAATAAATACAATCTTTTCAAAAACTGCTTTATCCACACAATCTTACTGAATCTGATCCCTCAGAAGTATACAAGAGAAATCAGGTTCACAGAGCTGGAAGTGTGTTTGTTGAATGTTGGAAATAACATGGTGTCACATTTGTTGCCAATGGCCTGAGTTGAGTAAGGGCGGTGTGCTTTTTTTTGGTATTTTGTTTGTTTATTCCTTTCCTTTATCTTCTTTTTATTTTCTAAGTTAAACTTGACCCTGGAACGGACACTCTGTCCGCAGGTCCCTGTGACTACCGCTAGTGGTAGAATCAGCTAAAAGTTTTGTGGGGTAATTGACTCGGAGCAGGTATCTTCAGGATGAATTCACTCCAATTCTTTGCCCAAATAATCTCAAATTTCTGGTTTTCGCGCCATTATCCATGAGTAGAAATTCTCAACATTACTAAAAGTCTGTTATGTTCCATGGGAGAAATTTTGGTTTAGATTCAGTTTTGAAAAAGTTCCATGCTATAAAACCTAAAAACAGAAACAAAAACAAAAAACAAAACAAAACAAAAACAGAAAAACACCTGTTCCTGTCTACTTCTAAGTGAACTCTGTAACGGTTTATAAAGGAAAGGAAAAAATATTCCAAGTTTCAACATTTAGGAACCTCATCTAATGCCTCCTGTCTCCAAATTTCCTTTGACAATAAAAGTCCTCTTTCAAGAAACAAGGAGTGCTTTACAAGGTTGCTTTCCCTAGAAGATAGAATTAAAAGATGAGGTCAATCATCCTTGGTGGTGGAGAAGTCGAGGGCTCCCTAGGCACAGATGTCCAGTGCCTCTCGGCATACTTGCTATACCAACTCGAGCTGAGCCATGCAGTCATTGCCAATCATACCATTCAAGTGTATACTGAAATCCAGCAAGTCATTTCTGCTTAGCTGATGTAACCCAGATTAGGCCGTGTTTCCTGAGACCGAGAGGTTAGCAGGAATCTGGCTAGAGCAGATGTCTCTAAAATTCTGCAAACACAAAATAAAGGGATGTTGGACTGATGAAAGGCACAGCCCAGCAAAATGACATATTTGGGGGGGATATTAGCTGCTATGCCTCTAACGTTAGACATTACATAGATACCGACAAGGGACATATCACGATACGCATCTGTAACTCAAAGGATATTCGAATGAAAACAAAAGACCTCTAAAGGATATACAGAGCCATACCAGACAAAACCTACTCACCCCATTCGTTATTTTCCCATGTGATAAAATGCATAGATCAGGGACAGATTTCTCCTTCATGGGAACATTACAGGGACACATACAAAAAAAAAAAAAAAAAGGAGTAAGTGACCTAGAACTTGCTGAAAGGTCAATAAAGCAGTAAAACCAATTATCAACTAATTAATATGGATCAGATGCCTTTAATGGATATCTCACCAAACCTGAGGCGTCACTCAGAAGACAAACTTGCTATTTCTATCTTCTGAATTTGCAACAGGAGATTACTAAATTCTTTTAAGTGAGTGTTCTCTTAGGTGACTCAGAGAGAAATGCATTTCCAGTTTACCTGTGTATCGATGTGTATGTGTAAATATACAAAGAACAGTATCCTTTGCAGCTTACATCAGGCCACATCGATCCACCTGTTAGGTATCGTTGGACAGGTTCGGTTGGCTATGTCCACCATTTCATTTGCTCCTAAAAACTGGTTATAATGCAGAAGTTCCTGGTCTATTGAGCAAACATAAATGATTGCTTCTGAAATTCTGATAGGATTCTGTTCCTAATGACAGAAACCAACTTCGAGGTAGCCAGGGGATGAATTTAAAAAAAGAGAGAGATTTTAATTTCACACATGATCTGTTTTGTGTCTTTCCTCCAAACCACAAACAACATTAAAAATTAGTTTCCATTTCTGTTCCTCAACGTATCGACTCTCCAAAGTAAAAATTGAGTAGTCTGTGGAAGGCTCTGAGGTTTGCTAGATAACACAGGTATTGAAAGAGGGGGCTAATTTGGATTGTGTTCTAAAAGTATGAAGCTTTCTGAATGGTCATAATGGCTTTCCAGAACTTCAGGTCTGGGTAATTCTACAGAAATATGAGGTGGGTTGCCTGACTTCTCTTAGGGTGCATCAGTGTGAGTTAAACTTGGGATTGATGGTAAGATAGAGAAGCAGTGGTTCAGTTTCAAGTTTATCTAAACCTAATTTGTGCTTTTATTCATGTATATATTCATTCAGTATGCACGCCACGCCTACCATAAGCCATGTGTTCTGCAAGGTACCAGGTATATGAAGATGAATGAACTTGTCCCCAAGAACAAGGATTTTAAAGTTAAAAGATTAAAAATACACCCAATTTGCACTGAAGAAGAAAAGAACAGATAACCTATAAAGACATGAAATCCAGATAATCTCAGAATACTTGTTTAAAAGTCTAAATGCCAAAGACAACGGAGCAACTTACAGAATAGAGGAGGAAGGTTTGTGACCAATCCATACTCTATCTGTAGTCTCCGTAATGGGGATCAGAAAATAGATCCCCACATACTCTTTCAAGGGAGAAAATGCTTGAACATACACTAGAGCCAATCACAACTTGAATAAAATTAGCACCTTAACTATGAAATAAATTAGCACCTTAAATAAGACTATCAAGGAGCAATGAAATGAACGATTTCAAAACTGAGGGTGGCTGACAAAAAGGGAGTGAGGATACATAATGTAAAAACCATCATTTTTTTCAACAAATATTCATTAGATCCCTGCGGTAAACTAGGCACTGTTCTAGACAGTGAGATCAAAGGAATAAATTAAACAGGTGAAAATTAGAATAAAAATTCTGCCCTCGTGGAACTTATATTTTAGTAGGGGAGTCAGAAAATGAACAAGATAAAATCAATGAAATGCATAATATGAAATAACCCGATAGCATTTATTTGGGCACAGTATCACAGATTTGATTAACAAAATTTGGAATGTGGATAGAAAAGGAGAGAAGAAGTGAGTAAAAGAGGGATAAATTCCTTACATAGAAACAAGAAAAAAGGGTTAGATAATCTTCAGGTATTTACACACATGTGCACCCAAAAACAAAAGGTAGAAAAGTTATTTCTTAAATGAAATAGAAATCAAAGTAAATAGCATTAAACAGGATAAGAAGCACAACTTATATTAATAATAGTCATAATATAAAAAGTCAGCAAATCTACAGGCAATCTTACTCTTCATCTGGCTCAGTTTCCCTATTCAGGATGTGGCCGTACATTCCCAAAACTCAAGCCGAAAAGCAGGGCATCACCCTTAACTCCCTCTTTTCTCTCATCCCACGTACCTGATCCATCACTCTCCTAATTCTGTTTTTCCACCTCTTAAATACATCTCAATCTGTCTCCTTCCCTCTCTGCTGACTGCTGTGTTGCTTATGGATGGCACTACCATCTCTCATCTGGCTTTCTACCACAACCTCAAAACTAGGTTCTTTGCCTCTTGTCTTGTTTCCATCACATCTATTCTTCACAGGAAGACCAAAATCATCTTTCAAAGTCCTCTTTCTCCACTGAGAGATCAAAGTAATCTTTCTAAAGTTTTTGAAATGGAAAATCATTTCAAAAAAATGATTGTGTCATTTTTTTCTGCATAGAACACTGATGGCATTTCATGGTCCAAACTGCTTAATATCACCCTTTGTAGTTTGATTCTTTTTTTTTTTTTTAAGATTTTATTGATTTATTCGACAGAGATAGAGACAGCCAGAGAGAGAGGAAACACAAGCAGGGGGAGTGGGAGAGGAAGAAGCAGGCTCATAGCGGAGGAGCCTGATGTGGGGCTCGATCCCATAACGCAGGGATCACGCCCTGAGCCGAAGGCAGACGCTTAACTGCTGTGCCACCCAGGTGCCCCCTGTAGTTTGATTCTTGATGGTCTCCCCTGGCGGATATCACTCTTGTTGCCTTTCATATCTAACCACATGAACATTTGCAATTGCTCAACACCGTATCAGGCTCTCTCATCCTGGGGTCCTGGCATAGGCCATTTCCCTCTGTCTGGAACCCTCCCTCTCCTTCTGTCTTGGCCAATTACTAGTGTGAGCTTAATCATCACTTCTACGTATAAACCTTTCTTGACTCTCATCCCTACCGTACCTGGTTGAGTTCCCTTTCTAAGGGTTTCATTAGAAACTTGAACTTATCTATCACAGCACCTGTTGATATTTCTGTCAACCAAACTAGATTGAAAATCCCATGAAGCTGTAGATCATACTTCCAGGGCAAAGTTCTACCCACAAGGGTTTTTATTATTAAATAGGAAATATTTTTTAAAATAAACAAATATTTAACCTAAAAACTTAGAAAAGAGAACAAAGAACAAGCCAAAGTAAATCAATGGAAGGACTCGACCAAGATTTAAAAAAAAAGAAAAAAACCCCAAAAAACAGAAAGTAGAGAAACAGCATTTCTTTGAAAAGAAATATGAACAAAATAAAGTGAATAAAACTGTGGCAAACATAATGAAGATGAAAAGCACATACACAATTGAAAAATTGGCATGAGAAAGAACAACAGATAGCAAGGATATTTAAAATTGTGATTATAATTTAGAACATCTTTTTAAATGGCACGTTTTCTGAATAAACCTCAATGACCAAAATTGTCTTAATAATTAAGAAGTCTGAAACTCTAGTAACTATGGGAGAAATGGAAAAATTCTCATTAACTTCATAAGAAAAAACATAAGGTTGGACCAGCTTTACAGCTTTCACATTTTCAAGGAGCAGATCATTTAGATAAATTGTTCCACGGAATAGGTAAGTTCCGCGGAATAAAATAGAATCTGTCAAATTAATTTTATGTAGATGAAATGACTCTCTTGCAAAAGGCTGAACAAATAACTCAAAACTCCCAAACTGAATAGCTATCTTATCTTTGAATATAGTTGCGAAATCCTTAAAATAATTACAGTCCAAATACAGCAGCACCTGAATAAGTAATCCACTCTATCCAAGTAAGATTTATTCCCGGAATTCAAGATGACTTAGTGAGAGAAATAGGTTAGCACATTACATAAATGGATGTAATAAAATAATTAAAAAAGGAAAGCTCATGAAACCATTTCAATACCATTTCAGTTAAAAATTTTGAGAAACTAAAACACAAGGGACGTTTATTCAAATTGCTAGTAAATATCCAATGGCTTAACAGCAGAAGCACTCTCATTAAAACCAGGAATAAAACTAGGAAACCCAATATTCACCACCACTATTTGTAGGAAAGCTCTGAACCTCAGGTTTGGCTTATAACTGACCAAAATTTGCTAGCGTGTTTTTGTTTGGATTTTAGCTATGGAAGACTGATTGGACAAGCACCTGCTTCCCTAGATTTCTGGCATCCTGAGATCTTGCCTGATCAAAAATCATATTGTTATGTAGATGACCATCACATCTAATCAGATGCCTGACAGTTAATTAGGTCTAAGCCCTATGAGATTTTCATTTTTGTAGGGCAAAATGATCAATACCAGCCATTTCTTATGGTTTGGTCAAATGCAAGTACTGAGAGATAACATGTTCACTAAATAACTTTAGGGAGGGCATTGTACCCATGGAGATAAGCAGCAATGTCTCATGAACAAACCAGAAATTGTTATCAGGTGTGTAGTAAGGAGGGCTCTCAATCTAAACTCAACTTCTCTTACCCAGTGCTTAGGATCCAGTATTTTCCACCACCCTCCTAAAAAGCTGGCACAAAATGAGACTTCTTGGTACCTGAACTCAAAATACTCTTCCCCAGCACTCACCCATATTCCCCAATGAGCCCTCACCTTAGTAACAGGACAGCAACAAGGCAGGGGGTCCCTCTGCTGGCTCACAGTCTCTGGGGTGCACACCACTATGACTAGGGAAAGCATGACTCTCCCCAAGATGCCAAAAGAATAGATGAGAAACAGCTGACTTACTCCCTGTGAGTTTCATCCTGCACCAAGCGACATTGGTTGCAGTTTGCCTGAGTCTATGACATGACAATATCCATTTTGAACCAACTAAAGTTCATAAAAGACATGAAATAGCAATATAAGAAGAGTAAAAGAATTAGATTACATAGTACTAGTGATTCTCACAGGATTGTTTGCATACTAGTATTCACGTCACAAAATAAAATAGTCATTAAGAACCGTATTTAATTTTCAGTTATTTCACTTCACTTAAAGCTGGGGTATTTCCGGGAAATGTGCTGTTTGGGAATCCTTTACATTTTGTGAAGATGTGTTAATGGCAGAATATGTACTCTACCACCCTGAATTTTCATAAGAAGGTAAGACTCTAAAATCATGGACAACAACAATCTTCATGATTTATATCAATATAATAAAGAGTATTTTTGAAAGTGTGTAAGAGAAAAATGAGAAACCAAAAACAGTTGAATGTTGCTGGTCTACATGCAAAAAAAATAGATTTGACAAGAGGGCTCTGAGAACATCATCATTTATATTTCTGAGTCCTCAAAGGTAACACATTTCTTCTAAAAAGTTGGTTGAAATGACTGCTACAGACTGTCAAGCATTTTCAGTAGTTGAAATGGAAGAATTATTCAGATTTGCACAATACATAAGTCTTAGGTACAAAGCCCGTTCTTTGTATACATATTCCTAAAAAATATCTTCCTGAATTCCGTGTTATTGTGCACAAAAAGTCACTGATGTTATACTTTGCATTGTTTCTGTATTTTGTGTCTCAGTTGTTGGGGCATGCAGAACCCACTAGAAGTCCTTTTAATTTAACAGCATGCTGGGTTTATGGAGAATTAGTGAAGTTTCTCTTCAATGGGCTGAATGAAAGATTTGAAGATATAAGCTAACAAGTTGATGAATCTGATTGAGGAACTATTTATAGAATGGAATATCAGTAAAGGTAATTATTATCAACAACGAACAAACATGATGAAGGCTATGAACATCTTAGTAATCATACACGTACACTGTTTGACTTACACCCTCCAGCTGTGTTTGAAACTAATTCTAGTACAGAGTATCATTTCAACAGGATGACCTACCCAAGGAGAAAGATCACAGGACTCTTCTCATTCTTTGATCAAAGACAGATGACATGGTGCTCAGGAGATTTGGAAACTGCTTCACTATGCTTTAAAAAAGGTGATAATGCAGCTATTATGTGTAAAAAGCCTGCTTGAACTAAATAAAGCCTCCATACTCTGCATATTACAGATAATGGTACCAAACTAGCAGGATACACTAGTCTCCACTTTTTTTTTCTTACAGAAAAAGTAGTTTGTTCATTGGAGGCGGCTCAAGAAATAATCAAACTGATGGGTTAAGCGTACAAATATTTCTTACATGATTCCTGCTATAAAAGTTCTCTTATCATTTCATTCCAGAGAAGATGCTATAATTACTTTATGGGCCGTGGACACTGAGATGCAGAGGGAAAATCAGAGATTATTCTGTTATCCTGAAAGCTGATTGCATTCCATGGCAACATTTTTAGATCCAAGGCTTGAGGAGAGATTTTTATCAAATGATTTATTTGAATGCACAATGTATTAGAAATAAAAGTATGAGTGAAAGTAAAAAAAATAAAAAAGTAAAAATTTTAAGTAGAATAAAAAATTTTAAAGGGAAAAATCTCAAGTGTGATTCTCAAAGTATACAGAAAACATCTTACCCCAGCAGAGCACAAAACTTCGGTTGGGAAGATTGTTTCACTGGAACTATGTCGTTACCATCAACCAAATCTTCACGGCCAGGAGTGGAATGGAAGGTAATTTCCCTTCTTTGTTACTGTCAGAGAAAAGAAAAGCTTGGTAGCATGTCTATCAGCAGTACTTACTCTGGGAAAACTATCCAGAAAATCTCACCCCTTTACCAACCTTGCTGAAACTGAGTCAATATTCTCCTATTTATCAATTTAAAAACATTAACCACTACAAACATTCATGATAACATTATGACAGTTTCAAATAAAATTTCAGATGAATTTTATATTCCTGAAATATATTTTATGTTGATGACATATGGCTTTGCCACGTTTTTGGCTAAATACTAATTTGTAACATTTGGCCTTTTGCTATTCCTTCCAAATGTATCATCAGCATCTCTCTACTTAACATTGTTTTGAAAATACTGGCTAATGTATTAAATCATAAAATGGAAATGAAGTATAATTCCTGAAGGACAGGAGATAAAATTACCATTATTTTGATATGTAATATCAAATATCATAATTATTTGATGGCAAGAATATAAGCTTGAAAACCTATGAGCATCCACTGAAATATTCTTAGAGTTAATGAGAATTCATTAGCAACCCAAATTTTAACAGCTCAGAGTTTTAAAATAAGATTTAAATAAATAGAAAGCTATAACTTTCAGTAGTGAGCTAAATTAAGTGTAAAGATGTAAATACTTCTTAATTAATTAGTTGGCTTAACAAAGTTCTGGTCACAATTCCAGCAGAATTTATTTTGGAACTTAACTCAAAAAAAAAAAAAAGGAGAAGAAGAAGTCAAAAGATTATCTAAAGGAGTAAGTGGGTAAAAATGGTTAAAACTTTTTAAAAAAATTACAGCGATAAAAATAGTATTGCTCTTTTATATGTTAACTATCTTATAAAGTAACATTAAGTAAAATAATGTGACTTTACTGAAAAAGTTTAAAGATAGATCTGAAACAAAATAGAATGCTAGAAACAGATCCCAAACCTATGGAGAAGGGGTGGGTGTTTGTGGTGAATACCATAAGGAAAATGAACTCTTTCAAGGGAAATAACCAAGAGAGGTACCTACTTCTCTCTCATGACTTGAGTTAACATTTCAGAAGAGCTTATTATAATCTCTGGCGCATAGGAAACTCCACATAAGTGTTTAGTAAGTAAATAAGATATAAGATATCAAGACAAATTAAGAACCTAAAGTGAAATATTAAATATTTGGAAATAAAATATAGGCGAAATTGGAATTTCTATAGAAGAAGGCAAAAAAACAGTATTTGGCTACATTCTGGCCAACAGCAGAAACAAAATACAAAGTAAACAGCAAGCTGGGTGAAATATTTCCAGCCAATGTGGTAGACAAATATATGAAAAGTTTTTACAAATCAATAGGAAAACCAGTAACACCTCTTGATAAGGTACAGGAACACACAAGTTACAAAAGCAATGTGAAATTCTGAAAGACTTATAAAAATCGGAATTCAAACCAATAATTTAAAAAATCAATAAAGACTTCAAATCATCTTAACGTTTTAGAATGTTATTTAAATATCTTTTATCAAAGTTAAAATGCTTATGCTAAAAGTGTCTTGTAATGAAAATCAATAGGCTTTCTTCCCTTCTCCCTACTCAGATTCCCACTCTCTGAAGGCAAGCACTTACCTCTTTGCTTCTTCTCCTGTTTATTTTCATATCTCTTAGTAATAAGCTTACATTGCTTTCTCTATTTTTGTCACTTTTATACCTTAATTATTGCTCTCTGAAGTGACAAATGAAATTCAGCTCTCTTTGCAACATACCTTCCTCTCCTCTCCCATTCTACCCATGCAATTATATCGTGTCTCAAAGTTAAATTATTACATTACTGTGACCATGTAAATATTGTTCCCTTCAAAACCAGGTCACGTTTTATGATTATATGTCTTTTACTGTCTTTTGCCCCCTCATGCCCTGGAGTTTCTGATTGCCTTTATTTTTTTATAGCACTAATTGTCTTTACCATATTGTCAAGTTCTTTTCCAACTCTTTAGCACATCGGGCATGCTGGCAAGTCCTCACTTGGACTTAGACCACCCTCCGAGAATCCCAGCTCTTTTGGCTCCAATCTGGGGGGTTGCTCGGCAAAGATTTGTTTAAAAGATTATATAGGGGGAAAAAAAAGGGTGTGGTGACACACTCCACCACTGGTGGAGTGTAAACTGTTACAACCACTCTAGAAAGCAAGCTGTCAATATTTGTCAGAAGCTATAAACATTCAAAGACTTTGACCCCATGTTTTACTTCTGGAAATTTCTTCTAAGAAAATAACCAGAGACATTATACAGAGTTATGTTTCCATGATGATTACTACGATGGTGTTTGCGTGAAAAATTGAAAGCAACCTAAGTGTCCACTTGTTGGGGAGTTGCTCCTAGATTATGGAGTACTCTGGATTCATTCAAATTCATTGGTGGGGGCATTTTTTCGAATTCTGCTTTGGGGAAACACCTCAAAGAGAGAAGTGGCTCTCTTTAAGCAGCTAACACTGAAGTGATTGTCAACCAGCCGAGCCATGTTACATGCATTGAGAAGACAGAGGCTAAGGAAACGAAGTCTGCTTTCAACGTGATCTTCAAATCCAAAGACTGCAAAGTCCCAAGTGTTGATTACCGTGGTGTGGCTCTTCACATGGGCAACGCCGTGTGGCATGCATGCTTCAGATGGGTGGTAGGGGTTTTATTTTAAATATGGCAGCGATGCTCCCCAACGACGCGGAGGACAGCTTTGAGTGAAGGGGCAGCAGGAGTTAGGTGGGAATGTGAAACTGACAAGGAGGGGAGGCGGGGTTACTGGAGAAAGGTGGACAGAGTTTACAGGGCAGCCACAGTTACCCTAACTCTAAGGCGCTGGGGAAAGGGTGTGTGGGGACTGAGAAGACTCACCTTGTGGGTTGTAGGGAACATGATGTCATCAGGTGAAATCCAGGTTTCAGCTGGGATGAGGCAGAGAAGGGTGTATTTGAGAAAGAGGTTCCAAATTTCTGAAAGCTCCTTGGCAGCAAAGCAGAGCAGGACTACCAGAGGACATGATGGCCTGGGTTAAGGGAGGGTCAGAAGGGAAAGAAGTTCCGGAGACCAGTTAAGTCTGTTCTGAATGGGATGGAGTACAGATGACGGGGGGCCAACAGAATTTGTCCCTTAATGATCCCTAGCATGAGAAATTCTGGGAATTGAGGGGGTGAAGAAGCAGGGCATCAATAGAACCAATAAAACTGAACAGACAGCCCTAGGATTACAATGAAACTGGACTGAGTTTGTAAAAATGCTTCCACAAACAACTGTTTCGACGACCTCAAGTCTACCTACTTGCCTCAGGCTTATCCGGATTTCTAGGGTTGACTACATGCACAAATATTTCAGGGGAAAATCCTGTGGCTAAGTAATTTGAATGAATACTACGCAAGAGAATGAAGGGGTAGGGAGTATAGATTTAGGATTCTTTGTTCACTAAAGCCAAAAGCACATACGAGGCAGGGTTTGAGGTGCATGAATAAAAGCCTGAAAATCCAGGTTTGGTTCAGGGTAGCTGGGACACGCTAGGTACCCTGAGAGGGCAAGTGGCTTGCCTGGGGGTTGCGTCTGGGACTGTGTGAAATCCTGGCTACATTTTAAGTCAGGGTGGGACCAGCTGTGGATCTGGCTCCCTCGCAGAATGGATCTCTCTCTTCTTGAGGCAAAAATCGCTCCGAAATGGCTCTGCGATTCAACTAAAGCAAGGAGTTGAGAGTCAATTAGTGGAGGGGAGCAGCAGAGGGAACAAAAAAGATTCATAAGCAGATATGTTAACCACCTGTTTTGGCTCTCCCACTTCCCCAAACATTTATTTTTAACCTAGGGCACAATTCAAAGTGGGCAGGATTGTGGGAGGTGAGTCGGTTTCCATGTGCTCGCTTACTTCTGGGAAATTATCAGGAGCCAATGTGCACAATCGTCTGTAGAGGAGACCATATGACTGTGAAGGAGACGGTCCAATCCTCTTAGCATCATTAGCATTTTTAATGTTTCCTTGGCCCGAATTTTGAGAAATGGTTTATGTAGATAATGGAGAATGTACTGCATTTTCTGACAAAGAAGATTCAGAACAACTCACTCTCAGACCAGCTGGTGACCTCATTCCAGATTCCTAAGCAGCCGCACTGTGTTTCTGAATTTCCCCTGCTAAATACGCAAATTTTTGGTAAATCTAAGAACTATGGTTTGTCCAGTCTCCAAAAGAAATCTTATTCTGCATGATATACTCACAACCACATCTACCAAAACCAAAAGACGAAATTTCCTTGAGGGCTTAGCACAGAAGGAATCTGGACAAAGGATGTACAGATGCAAATTATGGATGGAGAACAAAAACACACCCCAGGTCTGTTCTCATCCAGGGTCTGGGGCATTCACAGAGAGGGTTCATTTTTCACCGTGTTGACATTGTCCAGCCCACCACTCTGGGTTTGCAGAGAGGCTCCTATCTTCCTACTACTCAATTTCCATCGTCAGAGCGCTCACAGAAAAATCTTTCACCACCATAAATCAGGTTGGCCATTACTGATGCTCTGCCCACAGTTAGACAAACACTGTGAGATCTTGAACGAGAGGGTTAAATGGATTATTCTGGACATCTTTCACAAGAGTTACAGTCTCCTCACATTTCTCTCCTCTGTTTTCCTTTTCTGAGCACCTTCTTAATTTCAGTATAATCCTTTTCTCTATTCTTTCCAGTTCCTTGCTAACAAAAGAAAGGAATGCGTTTCTTAGAAATTGTCTTTGTGAACTGATCTTTGCATTTTGAATGGCAGCTCCCTTGTCTTCTTGATTTCTAAGAAGAGTGGAAGGAGAAGTGATTCTGTAGGTCAACTGTCCCTAAATTTAGGTTTGAACTCACTGAACTACTTTTTTTTGAACCTCATCGAAATCTTTCATTTAATTTTCATTGAGAAACAAAATATCATTTACCAACAGAGTCTATATAACTCATTTTACCTGTGACACTCAGGAGTTTCTAACGAGTAAAGAATTCGAGAGTAATATCTAATAGAAACGTAAGATGCACGTAAGCTCTGATAAGAGTACTATTATTCTGATCTTTTTTATGGCTAGGTCTTTGCTCATCAAGATGCCAAGGGCTCTGCTGAGGGAAGAAAACCAGGCACATGAGGCACTATGGTTTAGAGCAGGGGCTCATGATCAGGAGCGCCTGGGGTTTAGAATGAGAGCAACTAGGGCTTAAATGCATTGCACCAATAACTGTATAAACTTGAAAACGTTTCTGAACCTCTCTCACTTCAGTGTGTGTGGGTGACAGATGGAGGCTCAGGGAAGTGGATTTCAAGGAAAGGTCCCAAAGGATAGAATAATCATTTTTTTTTCCCAAATGAGGGAAGAATATAGAAAAAGGGATATTATTTGAGTTTCTTGCTTAAATTCACTGAGCAGGTTGGAAGGGAGATCACTGAAGAGAGGACGTTCTAGATATAAGGCATGGCATGAGGGTGTCCTCCGGGCTGGAAAATGGGAGAAGGAGAGGGAAGACGAGCTGGGGGAGTAAAAGGAGATGAAGGAAGAAAACAGTGACTAAGACAGTCTTTTCTGCCCACGTGTTTCATAATATTAATAATGGCATCTTTTTAATACAGTTTTATACCATAGAGCATTGATTTATTAACGGGGGATTTCCTATATGAACCATAATCTCAAGTCTTCTCTCTCTACTTCATTTATCTGAAGAGAATCATTCAACACACAAAGAACAAAAAGACAGTAAAGGGCCGTACCGTTTAGACTCACTGCAAGTGCAATAGCAATGCAGTCAGAGATGAGCATGGAGTGGGGGGTGCGGCAGGTTCTAAGGAGGAAGGAATGTCCAAGGAAGCTTCCTGAGTGCCAGCAGCAGTGGGAGGTCTTGATGGTAGGTCTGATCTGGTTGTAGGATGCTTTGTACCAGACCATGGCCAGTGCCCAGCAAGGTGCCTGAACTACCATGTAAAAATGTCTGAATTTGTTGAGTAAATGCAAATAAAAATCTCCCTGTTAGGGATTGACTTGTGTCCCCTCCAAATTCATATGTTGAAGCCCAAACCCCCAGTAGTCAGAATGTGACCGTACTTAGAGATAGGGCTTTTAAAAAGGTGATGAAGGTAAAATGGGGTTTTTAGAGTGGGTCCTAACCCAGGGACTGGTGTTTTTGTAAGAAGAGATTAGGACACACAGCGAGACACTGGACATGTGCATGCACAGACTGATGACCGTGTGAGGACACAGCGAGAAGACAGCCATCTACAAGCTAAGAAGAGGGGCTTCAGAAAAACATAATTCCCCCAACATCTCAATCTAGACTCTAGAACTGTGAGACAATAAATTTATATTGTTTACACCACTCAGTCTATGGTACCTGGTCATGGCAGTCTTCTTAGCAAACGAATACACTACACTTCTCATTGTAGTATCTCTTCAGATGACAATTGTGCCTTAGTTATATCTGTTGTCTATCCCCATGGTAGCCTCTCCTTTTTTTAATGTTCTAAATGACTAAGCTAGGATGAGAAGAGGAAATTCAGTTGTAGAAATAGGAACATATGTGGATGAAGAACAGAAACAGGTACATGAAAATCGCAGTTGAGATGGTACACGGCCAACATGATATAAGGTTGAGAGAGCCTCTCCATCTTTCTCCAGTGACTCAGAGACTGGTCACTGTATGACAGAATGCTTCCGTAAAGAATTCACCAGGATTCAAAGAGGAGGCAGAAATCAGGGCCAACCCCTTAGCTCCTTCTTTCAGATTCCTGACATGGGGTGAGGTGGGGGGGTCATGTAATTAGGAGGAGAAACTGGAATTTGGGCCTTGGGTAAGGAATTGGGAAAAGTGAGTTGGGGGTCAGGGACAATTAATCATATGACTGTGCCTCACATTTTTATACCTGCAAAATAATTCAGGACAAATATGGAGGGAGAAGCAGGAGCTAATAAGTATCAAGTTGTGATATTTGTGGAATGTGTGCCAAAGAGAGCCTTGAAAGGGAAAAGAAGTGGAGAAGATACTCAAAAGCTCTAAACTGAATGTCAAGGGTGGCCCACAGGGGTTTTGGGAGATGGGGAATGGGTATGGAGGGCAGAACATAATGGGCATTATTCCAGTTTTTATTAAATGCCCTGAAATTGCTCTCATTTATTTAATGGGGGTTCAGTCCTGAAAAACATGGCCCAACCTTCAAGGATCTCCCAGTCTAGTGATGAACACCTACAAATAAATGGTGAATATACTACAGTGTTACAGGTGCTAAGAATGGAACACTACGGTGTGCACTGAAAGCACAGAGGAGGTTGGGGCGCCTGGGTGGCTCAGTTGGTTAAGTGTCTGCCTTCAGCTCAGGTCATGATCCCAGGGTCCTGGGATCGAGTACTGCATTGGGCTCCCTGCTCTATGGGGAGCCTGCTTCTCCCTCTCCCTCTGCCTCTGCCTCTCTCTCTGTCTCTCTCTTCCTCTCATGAATAAATAACTAAAATCTTTAAAAGAAAAAAAAAAGAAAGCACAGAGGAGGGACAACTTGCTGGGGGGATGAAAGGGAATCGAGAGGACCTGTTCAGCCCCCTAAGCCAAGTCCTAGGAGAAAGTGGGGAGGTAAGCAAATAGAGAGGTGACCTGGATTTCAAGCATGTGAGAAGTTGGGAGAACGTGACTCACTCATGCAACTACAAGTAGGTTATTAGGGTGGGGTATAAAACAGTATTTCTGAATCTTATCTCTTTTCTCAGTGGTAGGGAGGGAGGGCAAGGGAAAAGACCCACAGTGTTCCCCTCAGAGCTTAAAAATGTCTTCATCTTAATAATGTAAATGAACATCTGCCTATGATGAATCATCTGGATGATTTGCATACTCCCTTGGGTAGAGAAATTAAGGAGAATTGGGAAGAGTGAGTTGGGGTCAGGGCTCTTACAATAAAGTTAACTCAGGACAACACCAAATTTAGCAAAATGTCTTTTTCTTTTCAAGGGATATGTTTAAACATTGGTGAGAGATGTGGGACTGTATGTGTAAAGCCATGACTTATCTGCAGAGTTCCTGGTTCTAACAACAGCTCAGGGATCTGCAAGTGAACACCCCAATTCATCAGACCATAGGAAACACTTCAGTGGACTCATGGTTCAAGTAAGAGGCTTGTGCGATCTTTGAACTCCAGTAAGGGCCTTTTTGGTCAAGAATACTGAAGAATTGGAGCTATGAAGAAAGTCTTCTATTGTGGAAAATGGAACAAAACAGAGCCATCAACTTTAATGGGAAGGATGAAGCGGTCATACAAGAGAAGACCCATGTGTGTCAAATACCACCGACCGGGTGGGGGTGGGGCACTACATAAAGAGTAGCTTTTTCATGGGCGTGTGTTGTACTTGGCTTCTGCTTCATCTGGCTGAAATTTCATCTGTTACCTTCCCTTGGTCTTTACTACAAATAAACAAACAAAAAACTCACCAGAAAACCAAACAACAACAACAACAACAAAAACCCTCTGCTTTTACAAGAACTATCTGGTGCGTTTTTCAATGTGATTAAATGAATTGTCTTTTAACCAGTGAGTTGTGAATATGTACCACACCCCATAGAAGTATTAACCAGCTAAAGTTGGGGTTTGAGATGCAACTAATTTTAATGGATTTCATTTAGATACAGATAAATACTAAAACTGGCCTGTGAGGCATTTAGCAACTTAAGAACTTTTCCTTTTGAAGACTTTTTTAAAGTAATCTCTACACCCCATGTGGGGCTTGAACTCACAACCCGGAGATCAAGAACCACACGCTCCACGGACTGAGTCAGCCACACGCCTTACCTTGAGAACTTTTTAATAAAAGCCTCTATGACTTCAAGAGCAAATTGATTGCATATTAGTACAGAGCCTTGTCATGTCATCAATGTACACTGGGCATATTTAATAAATCATGGAAACTCCCTAGTAAAAGAACATAGCTTCCTGATGGAAAAAGTGGCAATTTATCCTCAAAATGTTAATTTCATTTCAGCCCAAAGTTTTGTTCCTTGTGTTTCTCCGCCAGTTAGAATGTAAGGACATGAGATCAGGGACTGTATTGCCAGCATCTAAAATACCGCCTGGCCCATGATAGATGGTACATCAGTATGTGCACGGTGAACTAACACCATGTACACACCTACTTTGAATCAGGCACTGTTTGGTGTGCTTTAAAAACCTTTGTCTCATTTGACTTTCATCACAGTTACTTCGGCATCCCACTGGCCCATGTGGATGGAAACCAAGGCTCAGAGAAGCTAACTGTACAAGACAAATAGCTAGTCTGTATGAGATCTGGGGTTCCATGCAGGCCTTCTAACTCTACTCTCAGTGATGTTTTGGTTTACCTCTTTTGGGTTTAGGGAATAATTCTGGTTCTTCGGTGGGAGGACTGGGTCCTGCCTTCTAGAAAATTTTTGGAAGTTTTTCTTCCTACTGCTGGTAAATATCCCCAAAGACCCCTGATGTGAATTTCGTAAATTTCTAGTCAATTTCCTTCTGGAGCCAAATGTTTAGCCGTTTACCAACATAGTACGCAACCTCAAGAACTTTGATTCCTGGGCACCTGGGTGGCTCAGTTGGTTAAGCATCCAACTCTTTTTTTTTTTTTTTAAAGATTTTATTTATTTATTTGACAGAGATAGAGACAGCCAGCGAGAGAGGGAGCACAAGCAGGGGGGATGGGAGAGGAAGAAGCAGGCTTATAGCAGAGGAGCCTGATATGGGGCTCGATCCCATAACACCGGGATTACGCCCTGAGCCGAAGGCAGACGCTTAACCGCTGTGCCACCCAGGAGCCCCAAGCATCCAACTCTTGATTTCGGTTCAAGTCATGATCTCAGGGTGGGAGATCAAGCCCCACATCCGGCTCTGCATTCAGAGAGGAGTCTGCTTGAGATCCTCTCTCCCCCTCTCCCTCTGCCCCTCGCCCCCATCTCCTTCTAAAAGAAAGAAATCAATCTTAAAAAAAACAAAAACAAAAACGAAACTTTGATCCCAAGAGCACCTCCAGTATTACCCAGGGGTCCCCCAAAGGGCTCTTGCTCAGAAGCTGGCTTTATGGCCCCAGGGCCCCTCACTTGGCTGCTTGCTGGTGGCAACCCCACTCACTCCTTCCTCTGCACACACGCTTCTTTACGAGTCACGTGGACAAACAGAGAGTCCTGTCCTGATGAGTCATTTTTGGCCCCGAAGCCACTTCTCACTAAGGAGGCAGGAGAGGGATGGGAAGAAGTCTTGGCATGACTTCTTGAAGAGAGAGGCTTGGCCTGGTTACACATATTTCTTTTGTTATAAAATCCTGATTGAAATAGACATCTTTCACTTGACACGGCAGATCTGCTGTTAGCACTTTTCTTCTCTGCTGTTACCAAAATTCACTTTCCCCCCAACCTTTGGACTTGACCATGAAGATGATAACTCATCATATAAACATAAAATTCCCTACTTCCTTTGTAACAGGATCCAGGGCAAACACTTTCAGGTAGGCTAAGCAAACGCTATTTTTGGAAACGTCATAGGGGACATTTGAAGGGCAGAGGCCTCACATTCAAATCTCCCTTCTTCATTAGCTGGTTGAAGTACAAAGTGCCTTGTCTGTGAAAGGGGCGTGGTGTGTGTGTTCAGTGTACATTTGTGCCTGGGCACGCCTGTGTGTATACACATGCAAGTGGGAAAAAAAAAAAGAGAGAGAGAGAATCCTGGCACACAAAGATTTTGTAATTTACACAAAGATGTTGATAGTTTCAGGACAATGTCTAGGAGGGAGAACTTTTACCCACTGGCAATTTCTAACAAGGAAAAGAGAGGGCTAACTGTGGGACTGTTAGCAGAGCCATGGGCTGGGAGCTTTATGTTCATCCTGAGTTCAATTTGTGTTTAAAAATATGTTTTACCTAGAGGATCATAGAAGGAGAGAGGAAAAAAATAAAACAAGGTGAAATCAGAGAGGAAGACCAACAACAAGAGACTCTTAATCATAGGAAACAGACTGAGGGTTGCTGGAGGGGAGAGGCTGGAGGGATGGGGTCACTGGGGGCGGGGCATGAAGGAGGGCACGTGATGTCATGAGCTCTGGGTGTTATATAAGACTGATGAATCTCTGACCTCTATCTCTGAAACCAATCGTACATTATATGTTAATTAACTGAATTTAAATTTAAAAAAATAAACTAGAAAAAAAATGTTTTACCGAGGACCTTTTAAAAGTAAGTTGCTGTGTGAGAGCTGGGAAACAAAGATGAATAAAGCACATTCCTTCACGCTAAGGAATTTACGGTCTCAAAGGTGAGGCAGAGGAGTAACTGGTGGTTATAATGAGGTGTAGTTAAGTGTGTTGTGCAAGACGACTGTACAGAGTCACTCCACCGCGGGGTGGGGGTGGGGCGCTCGGGAGGGGCACCTCCCCTTAATCTTAGCCAGAGGATAACAAGCCTCAGTATCGGCTTGGTACCATATGTGCATGGAAGGGTTTTAGGGGAGACTCCCCCAAGGAGGTGGCCTCTATTCTGAGTCTTGAAACCCTGGTGAAGAAGTGGGGGACAGCCTCCCCGCAGGCAGAGGGAAAAGCACAAAGGAGCTGCTGCTGGCGGGCGGGAGACAGCCTGACCCGGTCAAGGACACTGCTTGCTTGCATATGGCTGGGGGGCAAGGCCGTTTTAGAGCTTAGATTCCTCGTGAGGACTGTGGGAAATCAGTGATAGATTTAAAGTGGGGGGAAAAAATAGAACTAGTTTTGCACTTTTAAAAAATAAATCTGTCAGCATTTTGCATCAAGACATATGATTATTTTGGTGTGTTTTTGTACTTCTGATTATCTGGAATGATAAGGAAGGAAGGACAGGGACCTCGCTATAAATAAAAGTTCATATGATCTCCTGATCGTGATGCTGGGAGTTAGTAGAATTTTCTCCCCACGAAACTTTGTATTGAAATAGCTCATGAGTTATAAAATAAACGGATTTAAGTTAAATTGTCTTGCAAAGTGGTGAATGCCTCATGGAGAACGGTTCAGACTGGTAGCAGGAACGAGTCATGAGGTTCCGGAGCAATTGAACTGGTGGACATGTTGCCAGGAGATAGAATTGACACAGCTGGGAAGGGCGGGGGAAGAGAACCAGGTGTCCAGCTTGGGTTAGATCCTACAATGGGGAGTATTTATTGAGCACTGCTTATGTGCTAACAAGTCTACATGCCTTACCCAGACGAACTCATGTAGACCTTACAACAATAAATGGTGTGAGTGGGGGACTCGTTCCACATTTTACAGATGAGGAAACAGAAACAGGGAGCAAGGATAAGTCGCATGTCCAAGATTACATAATTAGTAAGAAACAAATTTGGGAGTGGTCCGTTCATAGAGGTCCAAAGGCAAAAAAACAAAAACAAAAACATGGATAGAATTAACCCGAAGGCAACTGTTGGGTGAGGAAAGGAAAAAGCCAAGGGCAGAACCCTGGGAAATCCCAATATTTCAGAAATTGGCAAAGGAAGGGACGCGCCTGAGTGAGATGGAGTTGGACCAGCCCAAGGGGTGGAAGAGCTTGGAAGACGATGGTGTGATAGACGCCAAGGGCCTGCAGGTTGGGATTGCCACCTGCCTTTTCCAAATGAGGATGTGCACGCTGGGCTTCGCTTCCATCCTCCACACTGTGCTGTGTCCACCCCCCCCCCCGGGGGGGCCCTCGTGATTAAGGTGGGCTTCGAAGGACAGACACATGATTTTGATTTTGATTTTTGGACTCTTGATTAACTGGAATGATGAGGAATGAAAGGCTGGGACTTGGTGATGAATTAAAATTCAGATTATTCCCTTATGATAATGCTGGGTGTTAGCCCAATTTCCTGTGTACGAACTCTTTGCTGGAACACTTCATGACTTAGAAAATTAACTGATTTAAATTGCATCTCCTCTTTTCTCTCCAGGAAGAACTAGCTAGAAAGTATCTAGGAGGAGAAGCAGAAGATCCCAACTGGGGTCCAATTATTGGGATCCACTTATCCCCCAAATACACATTGTTGGAACAGTTAACCTTGGATAGCTTGCAGCTGATAAAGTTTGTTGGCAATCCTTACTTCTTGTAATAAGTGGTACAGTAACCTACTGGAATAACTGGAATATTTTCTCCGGATTAAAATTCAGCAAATCACATGAATTCTCAGAGATCTCAGCTCTCAGGCCACTGGGTGGCCGGTCATTTTCTTTCCTTTTCTTGGAGGTGTCAGCTCCAGAAGATACTTGATGTTAGTCTTCGTCCTTGCCACAACACTCCTGGGGCCTTTCCTGAGGGTCTCGAGGGTCTTTAATCTCTCTTTTTTTTTTAAGATTTTATTTATTTATTTGACAGAGAGACAGCCAGCGAGAGAGGGAACACAAGCAGGGGGAGTGGGAGAGGAAGAAGCAGGCTCATAGCAGAGGAGCCTGATGTGGGGCTCGATCCCATAACGCCGGGATCACACCCTGAGCTGAAGGCAGACGCTTAAGGACTGCGCCACCCAGGCGCCCCGAGGGTCTTTAATCTCTGACGCGGGGCCACGCTCCCTTCATAGAATAGTCACAACCACACACGGCGTTTTATACATTTACTTTTCCTTCACACTCTTTACTTAAAAGCCACTTGCAAAAGCCAGCTTGAATACTTGAGTCATTTATAAAGCTTGGTGCTTGGCCTATTTTTTGAACGAATACTGCCTTTCCGTCTGAATTTTTATATTTTTATCCCCCTGACCCCCTCTGGCAATGTTTGCAGCCAGCCTCCCAAGTTAGTAGTCATAAAATCATCATAGTCCCTGCTCGCATAGCCCTCAGCAGAACTTGTCAATTTTTGTTTATTTGTTCTCTTATTCGTTTGGCTCTCTCTCCCACTGCCTTGGGGATCTAAGGAGAAAGAAACGGTGCCTTTTTTTTCACTCTGCAGTGCAAATTTTATTTGCCATTCAACCTCAGGGCTTTTTTTCACTACCTCACACTGGGACCGGAGGCAAGATGCGGAGAGGTGCCCTACAAATACAGCCCCGAGAAAATGAGATGGGAAGGCCATGAGCTCTGTCTCCTGAGGCTCCCCAGAGAAGTACCCCGATAGGTAGTCGGTTTAAGGGAGGAAAGCCAGGTCTGCAAGGCAGAGCTGAGCTGGGAGGATTAGACAGAGGGTCGGAGTGGAGGATAAAGGGGTCTGTGAACCACGATGCCAGCCAGCTACTCCCAGCATGGACACAAAAGAGAAGCTGGAGGGAGGGGGTCAGGGGTCAGAGAGAGATCAGAATTGGGCTAGTTCCGGATAAATTTTGCTAAGGCAGGGTATCTGAAAACAGATTTCCCTTTATCAACCAATCTCACATGTCCTGGCTCTGCATTTTCTTCCACAGCCACTTCCCAGAAAGATGTCATTTGGAAAACTTGAACCAGAGAGGAAAATCTGACTGGTGAAATGAAAATGATAAGAGCCTTAAGTGAAACTAAGGACCTATTATTCATTTCAACAGCGAAAGAAGGAAAATCCAGAATGACGGCAGGCAGATATCACGGATTCCTAGAAAGTAGATTTCAAAACACACAGTAAAAGTTAGGTATGAACCTCCCGAGATTGTTAAAAGGGAAAGTGCTCAAGAAGAATAGGAAGATTAAATATGACTCAGAAAAAGCATAACTAGAAGAAATCCGGTCAAAAATGATTTGGAGGAAGAAGGAAAAGGGTAGAAATCTGTGTAACTAAAGAGGAAGAAGTCTTACTGGAATTTCTTACAAAAAACCTACATAAGAAATGTAAGGGGGAGACTATAACCAAGTACAGATGTAAAGATGGCTTAAATCTATCTGTGAAAAAATAATTCTGCAACAAAATAAGGGAGGAGAAAAGCTAGTTTCTGGAGTGAACTAAAGCTTGCAGGACCAAAAAAAAAGAAAAGAAAGAAAAAAACAAACTCCAACAACTCCAGCAGAATGATGAAAGGGTCTTTACATTCTCAGTGAAGAGAAGCAGCACCAGCTCTGCTTTTTGGGCATTGATGTGAATTTTAATGGTATAAAAATGTAAGACCGGGGGGTGCCTGGGTGTCTTAGTTAAGTGGTCAACTCTGAGCTCAGGTGATGATCTCAGGGTCGTGGGATCGAGCCCCAAGTTGGTCTCTGCACTCAGTCGGAGTCTGCTTGATTCTCTCTCTCCCTCTCCCCCTGCCCCTCTCCACAACCCCTTCAAAAATTAATAAATCTTAAAAAAAAAAAAAGGTAAGATCAGGAGAGAAAATTTCTTCCATTCTATTCTGTGATAACTTAATCTTCTTAGTAGCATATTCTTTTGTTATTAATAATAACTTCATACTCTTTTTCCATACACTGTTATATTGAATAATATGTGACTATTTTCTCCTAACACTGTCCTAACCTGGAAAATTGAAATTCTTTGTTCTCTATCTAACTACTTAAGGCATTTTAGTGCTTTGCTGTATCTACGATCAGTTTAGCGTCTCTGCTGCCCAGTTGACAATTTCTATAACAAATTTCACCCCAGATCAGGAAACAATGACGGTCAATTAAAATGAAAGGGGCTTTCCCCCACTCAGAATAATTTTCTCGTCCTTTTTAGATATTTGCAGGCTATGTTTTCTCTACCGCCACTTCATAGCTCAAGTCCTTTGTTTTCAGTTATAATGAGGACGAACTCACACGCTCAGTGTCTGAACTGTATTCTCATGCCTATGTCCTAACCTTTCCTCTTTCGGACACCCGTGCACAGTGTCTCTTGTGTTTCAGGTTTTTTGGCTTTTCAAATCCAAGATCTCTGCCATTCCTTATGATTTTGATATTAAGCGTCCCCCGTGTCCCCCGCCCCCAGTCAACATCTGGTAATGGTAGCCTAGATAAAATTGTTCTTCCTCTGCCCTTATTCACACTTCCTTTATTTGCATTGTGCATTTGTGAGGTCTGGCTCTTTCCTTCTTTAGCGGATCCTTGGCTGAAAAAGAATCGCGCGGATCGCACGTGGATCTCTGTATATACTTCACTCATTAAACGCTTCCAATCAATATGGCCGTCTCCTTTCTTTGACATACTGCCTCGACTGAGCACTTTGATTTAGGCATTCTGAGATAAATAGCAGATGATAGTTTCCCCTTTTATAACAGGAGGAGGCAGATCCAGAAGTTAAGTACTTTCTGTGTGTGAGTGAGGGGTTTACCAGTTGGCTTACGCCAGTTTCTGCTGAGTTGGAGAAACTCTAGGGGGACCGTTAGGAGTTCCACTTTCCTAAGAATTGGGTGTTCTCATAATTTGGCTTTCTGACTAAATTTTAGATCGGGTCACTTTGCCCAGCTAAGTTTGACTTTCCTAACATGTTCTTTTTGCCCCTTGTTCTTCAGATAACGGGTGGTAGCTCCTTCCAAGGTGGTTGCCCTTTTTAGATTCCCTGTTCTCTGGAAGCCCTCGAAAATTTCCTGAGAATGTATTCCTTGTTTATTGTTTCTTCCATTATGTATCTAGGGTTTTTAAGTGACATCATATTATATTTCATAAAGAGAAAGAGTAAAGTAAGACTAGATTTGATGGAAAGGAACTGTGAACGTAATTAGGATTAAAGCACCCTACGTGTGATTTGTTCATCCTCTGAGAGCAGGAAGGAAACAACCCACAGCTCTAAAAAGATATTAACCAATCAAGGGGGGAGGTGGGTTGGGAATCTCCATGCAGGTGGGGAACCTGTGTTCTTTGTCCCATTTTGTGGGGTCCAAGTCACCATAAAGTGGTAAAATGCTCCTTTGAAGGGGGAGGGGTTGGGGGAGAGAATTGCAGAAAAGGAGGCCGCTGGTGCAGAGACCTGGTCATTAGTCCAAAAAGATAGTTTCGTCCAGATAATGTATAAAAATAGAATGGATGTTGGGGGAGAAAGAACAGCAAGAAAGAAACAATGCTGTTAAAAAGCTTTATCTAGAAAATGTTAGCTCTCCCTGACTAGTCTTGAAACAACTTGGGGGGAAAAAGTCTTTAAACAAGCTACTTTGCAGCTCACAGAATCTTTTCCACTTTGTAGCGAGATAATGCACTTTTACATGAACATTATCAGTTTCCAAACTCTCTAACTCATGCTTCCCTGCTTGCCTCACAACCCAGGAAGGAGGGGGACTGAGAACCGGGGGCACAGCTCCGTGCCTGACCCTCTCCCCACAGCCTGCTCTCCCTGTGCCCCTTCCCCGAGAGTCCCCTTTCCTGTCCCTCCCTTTTACTCCCCTCCCCTCCTTTTATTTATTTTTATTTTTTTATAATAATTTTTTATTATGTTATGTTAGTCACCATACAGTACATCCCTAGTTTTTGATGTAAAGTTCCATGATTCACTACTTGTGTATTGCCTTCAGTACCACGTTCCCAGAAGACCTCCAGTGGCCTGAAATTCAGCCATAAGCAGACACCTCCCATCTTCTTTCATTTCATTCCGGTTTTCTTTTCCCCATATTTCTCTAAGATAAATCAACCGAAGGTGGTAACGAACACAATGTCACCACTCTGCATTCTTCCCTCTTGTGAGTCACACCTAGGAAAGAAGTGTACTTCAATGTCTTTGGACTTAGTTCACTGTCCTGAGTAAAAACTACACTTTGGGAAAGACAGTTAATCAATAAATGTTAAATAATATTAAAACAAAAAGTATGCAGGAGTTTTTTAAGCTTCATAGAAAAAAAAAAGTAAAGACATTAATTTCCAGGAAAATTATTCTTGTAACCACTCCAAAAGTTGTTTTTTTTTTTATCAAAAGAACAAATGGAAAAAAGCACAAATGCCAAATAAAACACAACCCTTAGCGTTAAATATATTCCGGAGCTTGTGAAATTAAATTTGCATGTTTAAATGAATCCAAATGCCCCTTTAAAAAGTAACCCACTTTTCCCCCAATTTTTATTCCCTATGTTGACAGCCAGTAATAAATATTCTTTCCTCTCTCACTGCATATTCTTTTGAGAAAAAATTATTATTTGAAGAGAAATGTACTTTTGTCAGAGTGCTAGTTTAGAGAGGGAGGGTTACATTCTTACTTGTAGGTAGGCAGCAGGTAGGAATAACAGAAATAATCCTTGCATTAAATTTTTTCTCATGAAAGGAACACTCTAGAACTCCATAGTGAACACGTGTTTCCCCCCTGAAAATGGCTGAGTCCAAAAAGGAGAACTGCAAAATGTGGGAATAATTTTAACTCATTTAAGATTTTCAAATACAAATAGAATCCAGACCTTCCAATGGCAACACAGTCTACACAATGATCTGTCAACATCATTTGAGCTTATGTACTCGGAAGGAGTTCTTCATGGTTCCTGTGGCTTTTCCTTTTAGTGGCCCATGTCCATCAGGACTTCAGAAACCACAGTGTGGAAACTGTAGACGTTCTACATCCTACTGGTCCATAACAGGGGTATGGGACCCATTGATCACACAGGTCACCTACACAATCTTTCTCTCTTTCATCATCGGCCATCTGGTCCCCCTGAAACTGTAAATCCAATAACCAAATCATCTCATTAGAACACCCTGCCCCTTCTTAGCCAATTTCTGTCCTTTGTCCCAGCTCCCAAATCCTCTCATCTTTGAAGGTCTTTTCTGCTATCTTTTAGACTCTCTGTTAGGCCTCCTTCATTCCATGACTATTTCTTGAGTCATTTGTGCCTGGTATGGTCACAGCCCTTGCTTCTTTAGAAATACCTCACCTTCCCCCACAACCTCAATGATCATCCTCCCCACCCCCACCCCCCAGTTTTGCTTTTCACCTGGTGGCTTTCATTAATCTGGTGCCAGTCTACTGACTTGTGAATACAAAGTCCACTGTACCTTTCCACTGGAAAACACGAAGTACCTACTTTCGACACTCAGTGGGGACTCAATGAACATATATACACACATAAAATCAGAGGAATAAAATAATGGAAACTTTCTGCTTTCAGATTTCTAATGAAAATGAATCTCAAATGAGCCAGTTTTTTTGCTACTTTCCTAGGGTAGCTCTCTAAATATCAGCAGGACACCAAAGGCCTTTTATTACACAAAAGTTGAGAAAGAGCTAAGACACTTGGCTTATTTTTTGTCACTATAGTTGAAGTGCAAAAGAAACTCTTTTCAACTTTATTGAGATAAAATTGGCATATAATACTGTGTAAGTTTAAGGGGTAGAAAGTGTTGATTTGATACACATTGATACACTTACATATAGCAAATGCTTACCACTGTAGGGTTAGCCAACACCTCTGTCACATCATATAATTACCATTTCTTTTTTGGGGCAAGAACATTTAAATCTATGCTCTTAGCAACTTTCAAAGATGTAATACAGAATTGTCAACTGTTATACCATGATGTATGTTATATCCCCACAACTTATTCATCTTATAACTGGAAGCTTATACCCTTTGACCAACTCTCCCCATTTCTACTACCCGCCTCTCCCAACCCCTGGTAACCACCATTCTATAAAAAAAAGTCTGAAAAAACAAAAAAGAAATAAACAATCAATAATGAAACAGAGTTATGGAAAACATTCTGACAACACTTAACCAGACGCAGCCTACTCACTCACACACCAGCCACTAGCCTGAGGAAACATGAAGGTATCCTGCATATTTACGCACCTGTTCCAGAATTAGTTTCTTTTGCCATATCATTCAAAATCGAGGAAGGAAAGCTTGTCTAGAATGACTACATAAGTCAGGTTTAATGAAGTGACTTGATTCTACTCGACTCTCTCTCAAGTGGTGTTCTTTTTTAACCTCCACATCAGAGTCTCTTTAGTTCCACATGTCATAAATTACATAGAATTAAAATTAAAGAGAAAAAGATGGGGAGGCAGCCCCTGGCCGACACATATTTTGGTCTCTCTGATGTGTGAGATATTACAATTACTCTTCCATTCCAATCTGTATGTTCATATGTGGGCTGTGTGTGTGTCAGAAGCCAGTGAAAACACTCAAAGAGGGTATTTAACTTCAGGATAGGGGGTCGAAAACAAGATAAATGCCAAAACACCTAAGTGATAAACCCGGGGAAATATCGACTAAGAATTCTTCTGGATACGGACTCTTTGTTTTTGTACATTCTGAATGCCAGCATATCTGTTTCTTTGAGGTGCACCCACATGAGCGTTCTGATGCAGAATATTTTGAGATGATCTTGAAAGTAGGTTCAGAGAGCTGAATCAAACCAGGGCTTCTTAACGTAACAAAGTATAAGACAGTACCAGGTACAGAGCCCTGTTCCCTAAGAGAGGTAATACCCTGGTGTTAGGATATAAGGTGATAGTACATGGCTGAATATTTTGTATTTCCAATAGCTTAACGAACACACAATAGTTATGTTCATTTTAACGAGCATGAAACTATGATTTCATGTACATTACTTAACCATATATACCATGTATACTATATGTATACTATTGCTTACGATAGCAGTAATAGTACATTGCCTTAAAATTATTCAAGTAAAAGAAATTAGTCACGGAGCACTGGGTGGCTCAGTAGGTTAAGCGTCTGCCTTCGGCTCTGGTCATGATCCCGGGGTCCTGGGATCAAGCCCTGCATCGGGCTCTCGGCTCAGCAGGGAGTCTGCTTCTCCTTTTCCCTCTGCCCCTCCCCACTGCTCATGCTCTCTTTTGCTCTCTCCAATAAATAAATAAAATCTTAAAAAATAAATTAGCGAACGGAGACTATTCCATAAAAACGGACAGGTGGCCCACAAGGATGGCAACATTGTGAAAGAGGTTTATGAATGACTGAGGTTGGCGGAACGCTGTTAAAGAATTGCACCTATTCTTTGAAACTAAGGACTTGAAACTAAAGGCTTGCTGTTTTGGGCTTATGGATGAAAGCGTCAAGGAGATTGAGTTGCATGACTACATGTTTATAAAATGCAGGCGATGAATCTCTCCTGAGTGTCATCCTGTTTCCTCTGCTGAATCGACCATTATATTCTGGGCTGTAGAGCGAAGCGGTGTTGTTCATGACTCCTGGAGGTGTGTAATGTGTCACGGAGTAACGTCTGTAGAGCCCCCTCTTGCACAACAGCACGATGGGACCTCTGTGCTTCGCACTCTGCAGAGTGAAAAGCAAAATGTAAACAGGCACCAATATTGAGACTGGACTGAGTGTAGGGACATGGAGAGCTTCACCGTGCTCGTACTGAACTCGTTTCCCATTCTTTGGGCTCTCAAGCAACCTAACGGCTGTTCTTTTTGCTGAGCTAAATGCAACATCTCACGCCAGATTTATTGGCTTGGCAAAGTTGCAAATGTTATTACGCAAAAGTTGAGAAAGAGCAAAGCTGAGGAGTGCTAAAAACAGTACACTTTGCTACTGTGTCGTATCTGCATTTGGGGCTCAGGGTGTTTTATTTATAGATATCTATTAATACATAGCAAGAGATACAGAAAGAAATACATAAAAAATAGCTTTATCAAATAGTTTCCAGTATTCAAGTGTAATATCAAAAGCAAGGACAGCAATAGCAAACTGTTCTATTGAAGAAAAAAGCCGTGTTCTTAAGTCTTCTCTCCCTTCCCTTCCCTTTCCTCTCTGAGGTCTGTGGCTACAAAGAGCCCACACCCTCCTAGAGCTTGGAGGGGTGGGGTTCGGGCTGCAAAGAGAGGTGGGATGTCCCCATGTGTTATTTTGCCCAGCTTTTTTACCCTCCACCTCTCCTACCTCCCTGTCTAGCAATGCTGTAAGCGGAGGAGAGGTGGGAGCATAAAGCTTGTAAAACTGGCTTGTTGGGGTTCTTCCTCCCCCTCTTGCTTCTTGGGAAAATGTCTTGCCGGGTAGCTACCTGGCAGTGCCAGAGCTGCCTTTTCCGAGCTTGAGAGGGACTTCCCCTTCCTCCGACAGAAGGAAAGTGGGCTGTGCCTGGAGGTGGAGATGGAGAGAAGGATGGAAAGGGCAGATCCCACCGCTCCCCCAAGACACACAGAAAAGGAGAGGACGGACATATACAGGCCCATACGCATCTGGAAACTCAGGATTCAGAGCTGGGGGCGAGACTGTACTTGGAACAGTGGGCTTCTCCCAGATCTGAAACCCTGTGCATTTACTTTATAGAGTCCTAGAAGGCCTGGGGTCAGAGGTGGGGGCAGATCACTGCCCACTTTTTGTATTTATAATTTAAACACATTCACAGCATGACACACACAGGAGAGGAGGTGAGACTGTGGGAAGGCGTGTGGGCAGTTTCATTTTGCTTCAGGTCTCCACCTGATTGCTGGGCGCTGCTGGCACCCGCAGGGGTAGCCTCGGTCATGTGGGGGGGTGGGGAGAGGGGCTTCCCTGCTGCAGGGTAACCCAGGCTGGACCTGGACAGACTGGGGAAGGCACGGGTGGTCATTTCCGGGGAGGAGCTTAGGACAGGTTGGTCCAGACCGGGACCAGGGTTTTGTCAAAGTTGCCAGGAGCTTAAAGAAGGGGTGAGCGGGATCCCAGGCGGCCTCTACCTCACTGAGGGGAAGCTCGGAGACTGTGAAAGGGATATTAAGTCTTCTCCTCCTGCTCTGCTGGGGGGAGGAGGTCAGGACACACCAGCCAGAGCTGAGGTGGGCAAAGCTGGCTTCCAGCTTGATGTCGTCCTGTTCTAGGGAGAGCTGTGCCCTCCCCATGCCCCCAGGGCCGGGCTGAGGTAAGCCTATGAAGAGGCAGAAGGCCCAGGCAGAGTCCCCCTGGGGACTGGGTGGAGGCCTTTCTGGTGTGGGTGTGGGAGGGAGGGTTCCTGCCTCTCCTTCAGCTCCAGCCCTTGCTACAGTGGCTCTTTCAGGGAACAGATCTCCTTAGGCACCTGATACCGCTACTGTTACTGTCTCCCCAACTGGGACTTCCAGGGAGGTCCAGGGGCCCCGGGGTGCCCAGGTCCACAGCTTTCGTGCTGGGATGAAATCTGTCCTTTTGATTCTAGAGGTGAGGGGTTAAGCAGGGAGAAGGAGGAAGAAATGGTTTGAGGGGATCCTCCTGAGTATTGGAAATGGGTCCACACTTGAATACTCCTCCCTCGCCCACCCTAGGGAGGGGATTGGAGTTAAACAAGGAGAGGAAATGCTGGAAGTATCTATTCCATGGTGTCCGCAGGTGCTAGACATAGACTCACTTTCTCCTGCGCAGGGAGGATGCTCTAAACTTCTCCCCTTGGCCTTAGTGCGGGACAAGCACTCTGGTAGAGCATGGGAGCTCTGGGAGTCTCGGTTTTCCCACTTGAAAAATGGGGCTACAGGCAAAGCCAATGTTTTACATTATGTTTCGCTCTATAGGTCACAGCACATTCAACTCCACCGGGGCTGCGTCCGTCGGTACCTCAGGGGGTATTTCCAGGGCAAACAGACAGAAATTGCTTTGAAAATATCAACGCACTATTAAATGTGAGGTACTAGCTGTTCTCCTTATTCAGCATGGCCATTTCCTCCTTCCCAACACCACCCTCACTTCACATCCAACCTAACGCTGTACTAGAACACCCCTTTGCCCTAAATGAAGAAGCCGAGGGGGAGAACGATTCAGAAAAGGTGTCCCTGCGCAGGGAATAAGCGAACCTTCTGAGGGGCACCCCCTTCTCACGGGAGGCGCCGTTCCTGCTCCTTGGCTCCCATCTCGGGCTGCCTTCCTCCTGTTACCGGGCAGCCAGGGCTTTTAGTTTTTGTTCCCAGAAAACATCAGCCCCTATAGCTCTTCGTCTCCCCCTGGCGTTCCTCTCCCGCTCTTTCTTAACATTGGTGCTATCGAAGGGGGGCGTTCCGGGAAGGGCAAAGAGGGTGGGCGCAGAAATAAGTTTATAGGGGCTTCTACTCAGTGATATCGAAAGCACTGGGTATGTGCCTGAAAGGGCTTTTTTTTTTAAACGTCCTTTCCTTGCCATTCCTTCACCGATCTTTTTCACTGTGCACGCAAGGAACTTTAGCAAAAAAGACTTGGGGGAGGGGGCTTGGAGTAAGGGACAAGTACCTCGATCTGCCAAAATAATGTGACCCCCCGTGGGCGGGGGGAGTGAAGAGGGAGAGCGTTCCCCTGTTTGATCAACACTAAGAAATTGGAGACATAAAAGGAAAACGAAGTGAACAACAATTAAAAAAAAATCCCCGCGCACAACAATACAATCTATTTAAACTGTAGCTCATACTTTTCATACCAATGGTATGACTTTGCTGGAGTCCCTCTTCTGATTCTTGAACTCTGGGGCTGGCAGCTTGCAAAAGGGGAAGCAGACTCAAGCGCTGCACGGGCAGGTTTACCAAAGGTCTCTAATGGGTATTTTCTTGTTCTTAGCCCTGCCCCTGAATTGTCAGACGGCGGGCGTCTGCCTCTGAAGTTAGCAGTGATTTCCTTTAGAGCCTGGCCTTATCTCCGGCTGCACGTTGCCTGTTGGTGACTAATAACACAATAACATTGTCTGGGGCTGGAATAAAGTTGGAGCTGTTTACCCCCACTCTATAGGGGTTCAATATAAAAAGGCGGCGGAGAGCTGTCCAAGTCAGACGCTCTTCTGCAGCGGCGCCGGGGTGAGCGCGCAGAGGGTCCTCGGTCCGCGCTGCTGTCCCCGCACGCCACCGCCGCGTGCGTCCTTAGACCGCTCCCACTGCCGGCCCTCCTGGCAGAAACTTCTTTTTTCTCTCCGTTAAAGAGCACTTAGGCTGAAGGCTCACTTTGAGATCTGAATAACCAGAAGCGCTTTGAGGGACCCGAAGCTATTATTTTTCTTCGTTTTCCTTTGGGTTCATTTGTCAGGGGAGGACTTTGATCCCCCCCCCCTTTTTTCAGAATGGATTATTTCCCCATGATTTTCTCTCTGCTGTTTGTGGCTTTCCAAGGAGCTCCAGAAGCAGGTAGGCACGGCGACTTGTAAAGCTCTGAATGTTAATGTCTTCTTGTCCACCTTAATGTTTTTCTTGCTTCTGTTTTCCCCTTCTTTTTAAGGATTGCAGCTCAGATAGCAAGTGTCTGGGAATTATTGCTCAAAGCTACTTAAGTTTTCTAGTGGGGAAAAAAAATTTCTCTATTGAAAACAATTGCTTCTATAGCATTAAAATAACTTATTGTTATTATTGCGTAGAGTATTTTCTTGGCTTTAAAAAATATAACTCCAGAAAAGTAAAGACAAGATATTATTTAGCCAAATGCATATTTGCAATATAGGTGTTCGTATACATATAGGGACTTATATCTTATTGAAATATCTTATTGAAATAGTTTTAATAGTGTGTGAATGTGTAAAATATTTAAACATTTCAGCTCAAAGCCAAGGAATTTTATTCAAGTCATTCAAGCAATATATGAGCAGTAAAATCACCTGCAAAACAGTCTGTTGAATAACCCTCGGGCAGTTTCAGGGTGAAGCAGATGTTTTCTCTAAAAATTGTCATTATTGACTTTAGGCTTCTTTTGGCAGGTTTTTGGCACCCAAAACAGTGTGAGGTCTATTTTCAGTTTTATTCACCTGTTGTGGGAGGGGAGCTAGGATAAATCTTGGCCGCCTGAGGATTTAGATAGTGTGTGTATATCTGCCTATTTCCCCCTTCTTAGGGTCAATGCCCTTTTTTCGTGTGGCTTTTCATGACCCTGACTAAAGAGAAAAGATGTCAAGGGAATGAAAATCCTGGAATGTGTCTGATCATTTGAAATGTACAAAACTGGGCAGATAAGCTGCATGGCTAACTTGTCAGTAAGAAGAGGCCACGCTGCAGTGGGGAAGAGGGGAGGCGGCGAGTGCCCCACATGCCATCCTGCTCCGGGGATCCTGAATTCAAAATCCACAGAGCCTTGATTAGGTCCCCGAGCTGCTGCTCGGTCTCACCCTAGGTTAGTACTTTCTAGAGTTTACCACTTCCGACGAATATTGTAGAGCTGGTTTCTCTTCTTTCTCTCCAATCATCCCCCAAAGCTCTTGGATTCCACTTAATTTCAAGGACTATGTATCACCTGGGCTACTCCCTGCTCTCCACCAGGTGTGAAGTGGTGGGTTCCCCTAAACTGCATGGGGAAGTGGCTCCAGACCTAGGAAGAGGCGGGCGATTTACGTAGCTTTAGAGCTTTGGTCATCAGCCAACTTTAAGCCACTGTCCTATGAAATGGGGCTGTCCTATTAAATTCCATGCAGAAGCCACCCCAGATTTCTAACAGGCAGCATGTCCACGCCTTTCTCTGGGGGCTGGTCAGTCAGTGTCCTTTTCAGGTGGCTGTTCCCCCTGCACATGTGTGTAATCTCCCTGAAAGTGGATAAGCCCGTAGGGGTAAAGGTGAAGTCATGTTAAGGAGGGGAAAGATAAAGAGCGCTTTTTGCTCTGTGTTTCTTGCTGAAGGCGGGCTGCATGCTTCATGGGCTTTTATCTGCTCCGCGAGATCCCAGGGGACATGCCCTGCTGACCTGCTCTTTCTCTCCCCAGCCGTCTTGGGCACAGAGCTCAGCACCAGCTTGGACAGCGGAGGGGAGAAGCCCGCTCCCAGTGTACCCTGGCGGGCCCGCCGGTCCAAGCGCTGCTCCTGCTCTTCCCTGATGGATAAAGAATGCGTCTACTTCTGCCACCTCGACATCATCTGGGTCAACACTCCCGAGTGAGTCTCTAGAGGGCGTCGTCACTCTAGCTATTCCTTACCTCTCACTTCTCCGACACTGGAGCCCAGGGACGCTAGCTAGTTGCTTTTGGGGGGAGCTCCTGGTTAGGATTCTGAAGGTAACACTTCTGACAACATGAAGGTACCTCAGGGGGTGGGGACAGTGCCCCCCACCCCATTCCTGAAAATACCAGGCAGGGTGGTTCTTTGAAACAGAGGGGAGGTTCTTCTGAGACCCAGTGGCTCAAACACTCAGGATAGGATAGATGGAAAATGCTGATGGCAAGCAGGACTCTGCCACACATTTCTGAGGGGTGGTGTTCTTTTGATGGGATCTGCTTGGGTTTAGGGAATAAGTTGCCGAGGTCGGACGTGGCTTAGTCTAACCCATGCTACTCCTGGGAGGCAGAGGGGACTGTAGAGAGTGATAATCAGCCCCTTCACTTTACTTATAGAAAAGCACAAACCCAAATTGTGGGCATCACTTGCGCAAGAATGAGTACAGGGCAGCCCTAGACCTGGAACAGGGGTGTCCTGACTCCTCTGTACCCTCCCTTTAGAAAAGCCCATTTCAAGATAGCAATAGAAACATGGTCCGTAGATTTCTCTTCTGCCTCCAGAGCTGGAAGAAAGCAGATTCCCCCCGCCCCCTCTTCACCCTGAAAACTGGCTCACCCATCAGACACAGTCGTAAACAAAAACACGGCACACAGTGTCCCGTAATGGGCGGCCGATTATGGTGAGGGATGCCCAAAATCCAAACAAAATTAAACCCAACAAAACCCACAATAAGCCTAATACTTCAAAGGTGATACTACCAAGGAGAGGACTTTATTCCTTTTAGGTGAAGCTCAAAAGGGACCCTTTGGAATTTATTGGGGAGCCTTCTGGTGATGAGTCCTTTTATCAGTCATATGATGTCACCAGTTGCAGGAGATACGTGACGCTGGGGGCGAACCGTGCGTGCCCGTAGCAGATCCCACCCCTCCATCCCCCCACCCCGGGGGCACTTTTGGCATTACCATCTGACTTGAATTGAAAATAGATTTTCAAAATCCTGTGAGTCATGGTTTTACTTCGAAGTCCCTCCCCCGCAGTAGCTGTTAACTAAATGGAAAGTCAGAAAAGGAAGAAAATAGGAAACACACACCAAAGCAGAGATGTCATGATTTTGGACAAAAAACAAAGCTGCTTGTGTGGAGAAGAAACTGAAATTTGTTAAGAATCCAAATGGAATTTCATTGAGTTAGAAAACTGGTTTTCTCCTGGTGGGGTACACACTCAAGGCCATTGATGGGCACGTAGAAGGCATCATTTCAAAGGCTATTAATTATTCTAATATCTTTTGTTCTTCTTTTTTGATAATAGGCACATTGTTCCGTATGGACTTGGAAGCCCTTCTAGGTCTAAGCGATCCTTAAAGGATTTATTTACCACAAAGGCAACAGACCTCAGGAAGAGATGCCAGTGTGTTAATCAAAAAGACAAGAAGTGCTGGACTTTTTGCCAAGCAGGAAAAGAACTCAGGTGAGGTGGAAACCCCTTTGCTTTCCATCAGTTTTAGGGCCTCCTGATCTTCCCATCGTGATGCTGTCTTTTTGTTTAAGAGAAATTAACAGAGACTTTGTGAGAGCTGAAGGTACCATTGCTGAAACATTTTGCCCTATCTGTATTAACAGGGACCAGGACAGTATGGAGAAGGGCTGGAATGACCATAAGAAAGGAAAAGACTGTTCCGAGCTTGGAGAAAAGTGTATTCATCAGCAGCTGGTGGCAGGAAGAAAAACGAGAAGGTGAGAGACTCCCAAGGACAGCTAGCCGCAGTCACCAGTGCTAATGGGCTGCTCCCCTAGCTATTCTCACCTTGATGGGAGAAAGGCTTAGAAGAAAAGAATAAAGATCTTTAAAGTCTATAGATTAAGAAGAGAAAAGGAATCCCTCTCAAACATTTTTTGAATATAGACCTTTGCCCCCTGTACACTTGGATGGTCTTAAGCACGTGCCACTCCGTCCAAAGGTAGATTTTCCCAACAAGATAGATCCACAGACACCTTCGTCATTTGGTCATATCGAGTCCTTGCTTTTCCAAGTCAATGTATTTGCCACTTTTCCTGAGAAATTAACCGTCGTTTCAGAGAAAGGAGTTTTGATGTTTATTTTGTTTTACTTCATTTTATTTTTAAATCAAAGTGTCATGTATGATCAAGTTTTTCAAAAAGCAGCAGTTACTCCAATGGCCAGAGGGAAAAATAAAGTCATTAGGTAGGGATGGTGAAAATTAGACATGCTGTTTGAGAGGTTTATTTATTTTTTTACATGGGGAAGTGCATTTGCTGGAGAGCCCATGTCACTCTGAAAAGCTCTCACCACTTCTAGTAGGTCCTGAGCTGGGGCAGAGAAGGGATGCAGATTAGTTCACAGCATGGGGTTGTGATGGGCAGCTCTATCTAGAGAGACCCTTTCAAATCCAAAACATTTTGGAATTCACAAGCTGGAGGGAGAAAATCTGCATTCAGAGCTGTCCAACGTGCTCTACATTTCCCTAACCTGGTTCATGGAAAGTTTTCCTAGAAATCCAGTGGCACGTTCTGTGATCAAAGCGTGCTGAGCAGCAAGGACTATTACCGATGCGTGGGACGTTCTCCGCTGTCTGGGACGTCCCGCCAGCCATTGGAGTTTCCATACTTATAATGTCAGGCCCCCGATGCTCCCCCCGATCACCGGATTACAGAAGCCACAGTTCCTTAACTGACTTGGGAATTATTCTTATCTTTCTATGAATGATTAAATCACTAGTACAGTTCCCTCTGTTTCTTGCCAAAAGAAAACATTTAAACCTGCAAAAAATATAGATCTATATTTTATAATTGCTATACACCATTTGCTTTGGGCCTCCCTGGACGCTTCCTCTCTTTTTGTTCCTCTCCCACCAAGTCACCTTTAATTGCTTTTGTGATGAAGATGTCCATGGCTATTTGCAACCTATGCAGAGGGAATTTCTGCATAGATTCCCATGGTGGTAGTTGGGATGGGGCAACAGAAGAAAAGAGAGTATCTCTAGTTTACCTTAAAATTGTACTTTAAAATTGTACTGAATGCCCAATTCCCTTTAGATATGACCATAGCTCCCCTCCCCTTCCCCTGTCCCCAGCATAAAGGGTGGGCTGTATTTTCACTTGAGTTTAACTAAGTTAAACTAAGTTAACTAAGCATGCTGTTGTGGTCAGTGGGGAAAGTTCAGGAACTGGACTTAGATTTGTTTGTGCCGGATTCTAATTTTAGATACTTCTTTTGCGCAGAAAAAAAAATTTTTTTTTTAAATAATGTTTGTTTTCTCTTGTCTTGTTTTAATAGGTTGGACACCATCAGCAACCGCATCAAAACAGCTTTTCGTGTGGCAAAGCTGAAAGCGGAGCTCTACAGAGAAAAGCAAGTGACCCACAACCGAACACACTGATGACAGGTCACCCGGGCCCGTGGCTGGCCCATCTGCAAGCCTTCTCCTCCACGGAGGGAACGCTGTGGCTGATTCTGCACTCTCTCCTCCACGGCTGGGATCAGAGCAAAAGCATCCTCTCTGCTTCGACCAAATGTTTCTTGTTCCAGACTGGCAATGGACCAGTGCCCTCGCTCCAAACATTCCAGGGAAGGTTCAGGAGTCCCCCAGTCCATCTTCGTTTGCTTCCATCAGCGATCACCGCTTTCATCTCTCCTCCTTTGGGGTGACAATGGACCACGCAGAAAGCAGAGAGACACAGTGACTTGCGAATGAGGGTGTCATCCTCCAGAGGGAGGAGAGGAGATTCCACACAAGGTGGAATTTCTGAAGAGGGTCCGAAGGGAGTCTTTGTGTCTCACTCAGGCGCCTGGCACATTTCAGGGAGAAACTCCAAAGTCCACGCAAAGATTTTCTAAGGAATGCACAAATTGAAAACACACTCGAAGGACACTCAAGTAAAAAAAAAAAAAGAAGATGACTTTTTTTCTTTTTAAATTCACAAAATGCAAAACTAAAAGAAACTGTTAGTACTGTAAATCAGGATGAGTTTGCTGAATCTGAGTCTACCTCACCTCTATTGCACTCTGGCAGAACTTCCCCACCATTAATTATTGTCCCCCTTCCCTCCCTGACCTTGATCCTTGGAAACACAATGGTCTAGGGTTGTTTATGAAAGACATTGCAAACTAAATATTAGGTTACGCTTTAAAGCAGTAAAATTATTTTCCTTTATGTAACTGGCTAATGGAAGAGGTTGGATTAGATTTCGATGTACTTATTTTTTTATAGATATTTATATCAAAACAATTTATTCCTTATATTTACCGTGTTAAATATACGTTTGGGCAGGCCATATTGGTCTATGTATTTTTTTAAAATGTATTTCTGAATGAAATTGAGAAAATGCTTTGTTTTGCCTGTCAAGGTAATGACTTTAGAAAATAAATATTTTTTTCCCTACTGTACTGATTTTGAATCATTTCTGAAATTCCCAAGAAATGGCCAAAGTGTTAAGAATTACGAAGGGAAATGATTAAAGTTGTTTTTTTGGGTGGCAGTAAGAAGGAAAATAGTCTTGGCTAATCACAAAAGAACTCGATCTGGATCTTAAAGTTGCCCTTAGATTACATTAAGGTCCAAAACCAAAACAAAACCCAGCTTTAATACCTCCGTCTTTCCCTGGATAGCAGCCTTCTGCTTCCTCTTCCCCCCAGAAAACTCTCCAGGGGCTTGCTTCATCCATTAACTTCGCTTAGGCTATGAGACAGGATCCCACAGTTAAAGCGGATGGTGTGGTGAGAGGTGCTTTCTCCGAATCAACGGGCCGAAGGAAGCAGTGGCAAGATGAGTCCCCAAAACGTCCCTAATTAATGCTTGGAGGAAACAGCCGTTTCAGAGCAAGTGAGGCCCCCCCCCCAGCTTTTTAAATTTGTTTATGGTTGGGTGGTTTGTTTGTTTGTTTTTTTTTTTTGGCTCAGATTTGGACTTTTGTTTATTAAGGAACATTTTTTGTTTTTTTTGGCTCAGATTTGGACTTTTGTTTATTAAGGAACACTAAGTGCCTTCGCCTTTCTGTGGTAGCCCAGGACTGCACGCATGCCGGTGGCGGTCGAGATACCGAAGGCTGGATCTGGGGCAAAGGCACTGTGGCACATCTTCTTCTCCACTGGGCCTTGCTGGTCTTCCCAAACCATCCGGGAGGCTGCTGTTTCAAATGGTTGTTACCAACAGAAGCCCGGAAGAGCTTGCTGAGCTCTCAAGACTCTTCACCTTCTTTCCCTAATAGGAAAGAATGTGTGGCATTCCACAAATATTAGCCCATGACGATCATGTTGTCCAAACAATGACACATCTGAGGGATGTCGAATACCAGCCTTCAGGTGATCGTAGCCAGTGTCCCAGGGAGAGTGTCTATCTTTATTGACATGGCTTTTTATCTTCCATTCTCCCTCTCTCTTTCTCTCTCTCTCTCTTTTTTTTAAGGGAGAGTCCAATATCTAAAAGCGCACTTTCTGGAAGCCCATTTAGAGCAGATTTCTCTCTTTGCACGAAAGGCCAGGTGGAGCTTTGATCTCAGGACTCTGAGGACCAGCTATGACTTGACCTAGCAAACTGTTTGTCGGTGTGTGATTCTTAAGGGAATTGTGACATTCTGTCCACAAGGACCAGGGGCTCAGCGCCAACTTGGCCACTGTCTAATCCTGAGCAACCAGTCCCCCCTGAGTTTTCCCTGCGGCTAAATGAGGTAGTGGGCATTTCTCTAGTGGCTCCAAGAAAGAGTATGTGATGTCATGAAGCACGATGAAGTTGAGGTGACATGAGAGAGTGAAGGTCTGAGCTGGCAGGATGTGGGTCCGTCACCTTTAAGAGGGCGTTGGGATGGGAAGAAGCCACTGTGTATAAGAACAACACAGCGAGGAAAGGATTTTCTCTTTCTTTCTTTTTTTCTTTTTTTCTTTCTTTCTTTCTTTCTTTCTTTCTTTCTTTCTTTCTTTCTTTCTTTCTTTCTTCTTCTTCCTTTTTTTAATTATTTGGGCCTTCAAAGCCTCTTCCTCCATGCTTCCTGCTTCAGTAACCAGCAAGAAAAGCAAGAAACGTGAAGGAGCTCTCCCAGGGCAGGGGGGTCAGTAGTAAAATTAAGCTGGAAGGTTTAGAGGAAATGAGTATTTTTCAAGTATGTAGAGGAAAGATTCGATATTATTTAAGGCTCATGCTGGCTTGAGGCGTGAAGTGGTGGCATGGTCTGTCACGTTTCCTGCTGTTTTTCTTTCCAGTAAAACTGTGTTTTCTGGAAATCCATTTAGGACAGATTTCTGTCTTTGCACTGGGGGCCAGGCAGAGCTCTGACCTCAGGGCTCCAAGGACCAGAGGATCCTGGGTGCGGAGTAGTGACCTTTGGTGGAGGGAGAGAAGCCCACTCAAGGGTACTGAGTTTTTTCCCAATGGAATGGCTTCCTTTGTGATGGAAAGCATTGGCTTTAATCCTGCCTATGCTTCCTGAAATGGGGAATGATAAAGTAGAGTTCTTAAAACTCGGGGTATTATAACTAAGCTAGAGCCCCCTCAGGAAGACTCCTACTGACAGTGAGAAAGAGAAATCTTTTGTCTTTCCATGTGAAAGAGCCAGCCTTCAGAGAAGGCTAGGATCTACCTAAGATCACACAGCAAGCTGTGACATCTCTGGACCCTGAACCCTTGAGCACAGATGTTTTACCCAGAGGCACCTGGAGGTCAGTGGAGACTGATGCCCAAGTAAACCTTAATGGAGGGTTCTGGATGGTAAAGGCAAAGTCAGTCTTCACAAAAGCTTTGCCTTCCAGCCTCACAGGTGGTGGTTGGCAGGTCCATCCTTGCAGCATGTAAGAGAAGAAATGTAAGGGACGAGAAGAGGAATATAAGGAGGCATACAAGTCCCATGGCTTCATGAAGTGAATTTCTATAGGATAAAATAGAATATCCCTTTTGTCATGGATCCCCCGCCCCCAATAACATTTTCAGGATGTTGGGGCCATATTTTTATACCCATTTGACAGCTGAGGAAACAGATATATTGAATGAATAAGTGACTTATACTGGATCTCAAGACCCTTGACTCTTTGTCCTAAAACTGCCCCAGAGCCCAGGGCATGGCACTGGCCCTGACTCTTGGACAAATGTAGATTATTTCCATCTCGCCAGTGAACTATGAGTGGAATTAACTTTTTATTACTCTCTTAGGAATATCACTGTTCCGCATGTGCCCCCACAGCGTAGTCCGGAGCATTCTCATTGCACAATATGTGTTTACTACATCATCCTGTGCCAATGCATGGTTGGTAGAGAAATCATGACAATTTATGAAGCACGTTTCCAAGCCTGGTACCATGGAATGCTTCATTGACAATGCACGGAAGAAATTGTCATGATAAATGTGATGGCAGAGGCCGTACCATTTCCCTAGAATAATCAGAGAAAGATCTAGGGCTGGTGCCATTGGATAATGAAAACAGAAGGGCCTAGACCTTGAGGACACTGACTAGTGGAAATGATGGGTCCCAAGCATGACAGGTTGCTCACAGCTCTGAGAGGCAGCACACTGGGAATCTGACATGCAGACTTGCTTGTTCAGAGGGGTGTTTTTGTGTTTCTGCATCTTATTTCTTCACTTTCATATTCTGATGCATAGCAGGCCTCCACCCTAAACTGCTGTGGAAGTATCTGGGATGAAATGTGCAATATTAAGCTACCACTGGTTGGCATGGGCACTGACCAGCTGGAACAGACAGGGGCAGAACTGTGGGCGCAGATTCCTGGTGGCCCCCAGCTAGGCCAGATTGAAGCCTCCAGGTGTTGGATTGTGGGGAAGGGGTGGGCAGCCAGGGTTGGAATTTTTAGGCTTCTCACTATAGCTATTTACCGACAGGATGGAAATATTACAAGATTTTTAAAAACTGAAATGGTCTCACTGGTACATGCCCCTGTGCATGGCAAACTTGGAAGTATCAAAACTCTTTTCCACTTGGTAAATTATCCTCTCTACGGCTTCACTGAGTGGGATCCCATTGTCTCCATGCCCAGTGAAGTCACTCTCCATGTATCTCTGTTGTCCTGCTGCACTATCGTCCTGCCATGTTTTTTCTTTCACTCTCCATGTTCCCTTTCACACAGGCCTCGGTCTCCTTTGGTAGAAACAGAAATACTCTCAAGTATTCTTTGTCTCTTTGAAAGTTTGTAGCAGGACAAGTTTATGGTCGCCAAATCTGAGGTTTGCCTTACACCAGGGTTTGGCAGGGTCCTAGGTCAGCTCTAGGATTGTCATGAAGAAGGAGCTGCTTATAAGCTCGGGTCTTGCCCTTTTAGATTGGACCATGAAAGGGTGTATATATAATTTATTATTAAAACTGGACCATGAAAGGGTGTATATATAATTTATTATTAAAACTAGGGTACTTTTGATAGTGCCTAGCAATTACCAGAAGACCACAGACTGTGGTGGGCGAACTGGGACATATGATTAGCCTAGACCAGGATAAGCCTTGAAGCAGGTCAGAATTTCAGAACTTCAAAATCCCCTTGATCTCTTAGAGATGACCTAGACCTTGGCCCTTTTTAGCCAGACTAAATGTCTGCATCTTATCATGTGTAGATCAGGTTAGAGCAGAGGATGTACACCTTCTCTAGTCCCTCCAGCTTTGAGCATGGAGCTTTGGGCATAATATGTCAATGAATTAACAAATGTACAGATGGGTTACAGGCTTCAGTAAAGGAGAGGTGAAGACACTTCCCTGGCCAAAATGAGGCTAGATTAAAGAAGGTTCATAAGACCTACTTATAGGGGTCGCTTTAGGGAATTTGTCTCTTTGAAATATTCCTTTATTCGGGCTCCACTCTAGTGGTAATTATTTGTCACAATGAGATGGATCTTTTTATTTCTTTCCATCTAATTCATCTCATCACTCCATTTCACCATCCTCATAATAATCTTCCCCAAATGCTTTAATCATAATTTCAATGAATCCAGAGCTAGAAAGAACTTAAAAAAATAATTTATGTTATTTCCCCATCTCAAAAAGATCTTTCATTGCCATTCTCTGCTTATAGAATAAAAAGTGTTATCTACTGAGGCAGGGAGCATTAGAGAAGGAACAGATTGAGAAGGGAGGATGGAAATGATTATAATTTTGGTATTGGACATCATGAGTTTTCAAATTTCTCATTATGGGTATCTTTAAACATACTCAACGTTTGAAAGAAAAACATAATAAACCTCATATAACCATCATATAGTTATCAAGACATGATCGGTGTTGTTTCACCCCTACCCACACTCTGCCTTCCCTCTGTGGATTACTTTGAAGCTAATCCATAGTCTCATTGTCATCTCATCTGTAAATTTTTCAGTATGGACATAATGAATTTGATATGATTTGTTCAGCCAGGTGAAATGTGAAATGGTCAATCACATATGTGGGTCTGGAGCTTAGAAGTAATGAACAGTAAATGTTCCCAGGCCCTCGTGGGACCCATAATAACAAAGGAGACTAACACATGTAATAATAGTTAACATTTATTTAGTGCTTACTATATGTCAGATATAGTAAACCTTTGGAGAGGTTTGCACTCATCAACTCATTTCCTCATGACTATAGCCCTATGAGGTATGTACTTTTATTTGCCCTATTTTATAGATGAGGAAACTCAGGGAGACATTAAGTGGTAACTTGCCCCAGGCCAGGTAGTTAATTAAGAGGCAGAGCCTAGTATGACCCAGATAATCAGATGCACTGTGCTTCATGACTAAGAAAAGTACAGTAATAAAGGTGACAACCAGGGAGGAACAAGTCCTATGATGGTATTAAAGTGGCAATGATCAATTCTGCCTGGGGACAGGGAGAGGGAGAATGGTGGTTTCAGGGAAGGTTTCATGGGAAGAGACTGTGAAGGATGGACTTGGAGCCCCTCAGAGTGTCTCAATAAAATGCTTTGTCTACAAATGATATGATAAGAAGAACGTAGCCTAACGTGCTCATGTGACTGACTCACGGTAAAGGTAAATAGGTATCTTTTTCACCAAGAGGTGATTTATCCTACTAAAATTCAGAAAGGATAATTAATTCAAAGACACCAAAAATCTTGAGGCAACATCACCACAATAAATAAAGTCAGAATTTTATTTTTCTAAGCGGTGTTGATTTTTCTGAGAAATCATTTTGCTAAAACCCAGAAAGGGTGATTAACAATATTGAAAATCTTAAAACAACACAACAGCAAATGTGAGGGAAATCTCGTATTTTCACGTGACATTCAAGTGGGTCAAAATTTGGGGCCATGACTCTAAAAATAAAAAGAATGCAATTCTAATAGTTTGCAACTAACTATAGAAAATTTTGCCAAACTTGTATCTAATAAGATGAAATAAGTCTACTGGAAGTCTCTGTACTTAGCCAAATATAAAATTATTTTGTAGTTCAGATACTTTGCCAATCTCCTACTGTTTGCCACATGGTCACAAACATCCTCGCGCCACGTCAAGAATTCCCACTTGATATACAAGTAGGAACTGCTGAACCAACTGTCAACTTAAATGTCTTCTTCAGGCCAGCAGACTTGCTAAGGGGCTATTACCAAGCACCCTGCCATGGACATTTTTCACTGGCTTGTTCCACCCATTATCTGGTTCATTGTGCTCTGATCAATGGCCATGGGTGGTGTCCCTCAGTTTGGTGAATGCACAGGACAACTAAGGAAATGATTTTATTCAGGCCATTACACTTAGGAAAATGCTCATTAATGAAGAATCTTTCAAGAAAAGGAAAGGGGCCTGGGGTTTTATAGAAGCAAACAAACAAAGAAGTCGTCCATTAGACTTATGAGAGTCACCAGGAAAGCTAGAGATGGTCTCCTCTGCATCGTTGGTAAAGAGCATAGAGGAATATACAAGAGCAAGGTGGTCCTTTGTGGTTAGCCATTTCTCAGAACCCCAAAGGGGGAGGAGACATCATAACTCTGGCTTTTGAGGAACACAAGGCTCAGATAAAGTTTGACATTGTCAGTCCTCTCTTTTTGTGTTTGAGATGGATATCAGCATATCCATCACACAACTCAGCAGCAACCATAACCCTCCAGAGTGGGGCAAAACAAGATCTCAGAAATGGTTTACAAGGAGTTTTGCTTGGCTCCTGCTAAAGCATATGAAGCAGCTGTAACGAAGTGATGGTAAAGAGCAGTGGTTATAGCATCCTGGAGACCAGCCCCTTAAAAGAAAGACGCTTGCTTACAACGAAAAAGCGAAATGTCAATATAAGAGGGTATATTAAAGTGGAGAGCCGGGAGCTGAACTCTGAGGGTAAGCAGCCCAGTGGGTTGCAAGAGGACAGTGGAGGAACACTTCATCGTTAGGCACCACGGCTTGTTGAGTTTCTAGCAGCTCTTGAGCTAGCATATTGATGCTTCTGATCATGCTGTCCCCAGGCCGTGCATGATCCTAGCATTCTACCAGGCTTACTTAATGGTCCAGATGGTGCCTTTTCAGGGAGCATCAGACCTATGACTGGCCTGCTGTGGCACTGAGTTCCTCGAGGCCCATGTCAAGCCACGGGCCTTAACTCACAGTGCTTCTTTGGATCCTAGGAAAAAGCGCCAGCTGCCAAGCAACTTAAGAGTCCTCACAGGGACCCGGAGAGTTAGGTCCTAGTTCTCAGTGACACCGAGTCAGGCAGCCAGAAGAAAAACTGGAAACATTAGTTTGAAGGACTATAGTAAGATATTGAAGGAATCTGGAAGACTGAAAATCTGATAAAGATTGACAATTTGAAAAGGTAACAGGAGCTAGTTCAGTTTACAGATAGATACCGCCAACAGATTTTTCCACAGTTGGGGAGCAAGTCAATTAAAAGAGCCACCAGGCAAGATAGAGTTTGCACATGCAACAGTTATCCACAATTTAAAAAGATCTCTATCTAAAATAGCTCAAAGACAATGGCCGGGGTCAGAATCTGGTAACCTGGAAGGGTCCTGCTACATGACATCTAGTTTTTATTAAGATACAAAATTTCCCTCTACAGTCACCCCATTTTGGGTCAAAGATAATCTCAAAGAAAGGCTATTCTTGATCACAAAATCAGGCTGGTTTAGTTAAATTTGGCATAGTTATCTAGATGGGCATAGCAGGAATGGTAATTTACCATATAGGCCATTTTAAGCTTGCTTCCTGGAAATTTTCATAAGGAATTTCAGATTGAACTTTTTAAAAAGACTCTTGATGTTAGGATGTCAAGCTGAGAAGTTGCTACCAGATTTCAGCTGTAGTAGCTAAACGTTTGGGCAAATTCCTCTCTTCTTGAGGTCACCTAAATACTCTGAGACTCATGGGCCTTCCTGGAAGTGACCTTTCTTACTCACCTGTAAGGCCGGGAATTTATAAGCCAAGTGTCAGGGCTGTTTGCCCATGACAGCTTTGTAAACACTGGATCCATAAAGCTAACCTCAATTTCTTCAAAGCGTCTAGTCATATCTGATTAAATAAGCAGCATTCTCAAATAGGACATTCCAGGCAAAGCCTTGGTTGCATAACCCCTATTTTCAATTATGTCATGGTAACAAGGACAGATCCTTATTGAACCTATGCTCAATCATTGCCACGAAAATAGAAATACTCAACCAGAGTTTCGGAATTCTGGATAATCAGGCAAGAGTAAGATATCATTTGCAAATCTTTCAGTTGACAAAAACAGCATCTACTAAATTACCAGTTATACAGAGTAGAAGAGGAAAAAGTAAGGGCTTCTTTATTCCTCAGAAAATAGGATATTAGAAAAACCACATTCCAGACAAAAGCACAGTAGTTCTTCATCAGCTCATTTATGTAATTAAATCTTGTTCTTCTCTGTCTGGAGTAGTAGTCTCATGAGCCCATCTGTTTCTCAGCTAGAGTTCTAGAAATCCTGACTCAGTCCACTGGTATGATCTCAGCCCGCTTGTTTAAGTGAAGCCACCAGAACTCTATACCCCAAAGTACTTCTGTGTTGGAGAGGAAGTACTCTGGCCTGTAGCTGATTGCAAGAGCTTCAGGGAAGCATCAGAGTAAAACAAAGAGCTATATGTAGATGACATAAGATTTTAGATGGTTAGGGGCGCCTGGGTGGCGCAGTCGTTAAGCGTCTGCTTTCGGCTCAGGGCGTGATCCCGGCATTGTGGGATCGAGCCCCGCATCGGGCTCCTCTGCTATGAGCCTGCTTCTTCCTCTCCCACTCCCCCTGCTTGTGTTCCCTCTCTCGCTGGCTGTCTCTATCTCTGTCAAATAAATAAATAAAATCTTAAAAAAAAAAGATTTTAAATGGCTGTGGTAAACTTATTACTGATAATTTTCAGTAGTGAAATATTTGAGGATTGTTCATTATAAGAATTTGCAACTGACCCAAAAAACATGGTTGTTCATGTAACATGCAAAACAAGATAATAAAATCAATCCAAAAAGTTTGAGACAAAGTAATTATAAACATAATTGCTACTTCTACGTCAAAGAAGAACGGATATTACATCTAATTTATAAAAATAGGTGAACATTATCTTTGCAGATGAAAAAACATCTTCAGATATAACTGTGAGAATCCTGACATGATATGCCATGAATATAGTATACCTGATGTATAGTGAGAATATTCAGGAATATGTAAAGAATATCAAAGAAAGAGATTCTATAAGTCTGGAGTATGTCCTACACATCTATGTGTTAATGAGACCCATAGGCGAGTGATGTGAATCCCAAACTGAAAATCACTGTCCCAAAGATGCCAGATTCAATTAAAGAAGTAAAATTGTGATCAAGTTACTATTTTTTAAAAAATACCAGAAATTATGACTGATAGCACCTCAGTATTGTTGCCTAATATTAGACAAAGCAGTAGTAGTAGGACTCTGATAAACAGAAACATGTCAGGGATAAAAGGGTACTGACGATTCTCCAGGAACGTCTCATATAACACACAATTTCTGAAATATTTATGACATTTTATCTGTACACATCCTACCTAGGGAAAGTTAAGCATCTCTTCTGGTGTGCTAACTTATCAATGGAACACTTCAAATATGCCTAATTATTTCTAGTACTTCTTTTTTTGCATAGAGGAAAGAGTAAATCATGGTGATTTTGCAGGGACCTTTAAAAAAATATACATATATATATATATGGCACCTGTAGACTACATAAAAAGAAAAGGCAAAATTATAATGATCTAGCTATGAAATGAATATCCATTCATTTACTCAGTATAGTAAGGTTCAAAGTTTTACGTTTCTTAAAGATCTTGCAAATTCTCTTCAAGCTGACATACTGCAAAACATAATTGTTGCTGAAATACAATTTTTCAGAATAGTGAATCAAATGGGTAAAACACAGGTAACATTTTTCAAAGTCTTAAACATTTACTAGAAGTCATGTTAGCTTATTCAATCAGTAAATCTGTGAAGTTGAGAAAGAACATACATGAGTAGAATAAAAATCTATGCTTACATTATATTTAACACCAATAAATCAGAGAAAACAGCTGTTTTCATGAAACCAAAATTAATAAAATAGGATTTCTTGTCAAAACTTTCCCAGATTATGTGAACTCGAATTCTTAAGTTATTTCTGGGTTTCTTTCTCTTTCTTTTTTTCTTTCTTTCTTTCTTTCTTCCTTCCTTCTTTCTTTCTTTCTTTCTTTTCCTTCCTTCCTTCCTTCCTCCCTCCCTCCCTCCCTCCCTCCCTTCCTTCCTTTCTTTCTTTCTTTCTTTCTTTCTTTCTTTCTTTCTTTCTTTCTTTCTTTCTTCTGAATTGGATTCTATAAGAATCTCTCTTTCTTTCTCCACACTGAAAGTTTTAAAGATCCAATTTATTTTTTAGTTCTGGGAATTTTAGGAATATTCAATTTATATAAGTGCTTATTTACATCTAAGCCAATCAGACTGAGCTCTTTTAAGAGAGATTCTAATCTAGTTTATTAATACTATCAAGAGATAGGAAAATATTACACACTCACATAAGGAGAGGCAAAGGCCTTTCTAAGTTACAGGTGTATAAGCATACAGACTCACACACAGCAAGCTTATAGTTTCAATTCTAAATTTCAGCTATAGGTCAATCATAAACCCAGAAATACAAAACCCACCAGTCCAGACAGTCACGTCCTGGTTGGCATGAAATTCTTAGTTGATTTGAGCTCAAAAAAGACAAAGAGACGAGATTAACCAAATTCTCAGTTATCCTTCGACCAACAGAGACAAGATGTCTATAAACCATCAACTTTTTACAGAGACCATTCAATGGTCAGACCAGGAAACCAAAAGAGGATAGCACCAGAAATCAAACAAGTGCTCAGAAAGAATCCAAATCAAATCTTTACGGTGCTACCAATGGATAAGGGTCTGGGGCATGGAAGTTGGACTCACGGAATCACCAGTCAGAAGCACAAAGGGCCCCAGCCGGCTCATTCTCTGGATGGAATGGGGATCTGCAGGTGCGGTTCAATTCTATCCAATCATTGCACCCAACTGAGAGAGTCCCTGCTTACAGGGAGAATATGGGAAGATGGGGGAGCCAAGTCAGCACAAATGTCTGAAGGAAATTGGCCCAAATGCATGGGAATTGCATGGTCATTGGATTCATGCATACCGGATTCAAATCATGGATCCACCACTTACGCGACCTTTCGAAAGCTATTTTACCTCCCCGAGTCTCTATCTACTCATACATAACACTGGAGATAACAGGACCTGCCACACAGTGTGACAGTAAAGATGAACATCCCACATAAAAGAACACTCCAGACACCAGCTTTCAATACTTGACGCAAACCTTGCACTGTGTGCCTCCAACTTGTTTCTCCTGTTTTATCTTCACCCTCTGACATCTACCTCCTATTTGAGGTGCTATTTTAGGGCAATGTTTCTCAAATTTTTTCTGCAACAGAATTACCTGTAAAGCTTGCCAAAAACGAACATCCCTAGGTCACAAACCCCAGAAATGATGATGTAGGACGTGGCGGGACACAGAAAACTTCATTTGAGCAAGCATCTGAGTGGTTCTGATACAGGTGTCCTTTGGATTATAATTGCAAAAAAATGTTATGTTAGCTGTTCTTCACTCTGACTGCGAGCTTTCTCTTCATCCTGGGTTTTCGTGTACTGCTTCCTCGGAGTGGAATGCCCTTTCTTCACAGTTCTGCTGGTGAAATTTTATTTATTCTTTAAGACTCCCTTCAAATATTTTCTATTGTATGAGATCTTCCTGGACTCCTCAAGGCAAAAGGGCTTTGCTGTCTCTACTCTGGTATTTGTTTATACATCTCATTCCCCACTTGACAGTGAGTTCTTGTAGGGGAGGGACTGGGTGTTTTTTATCTCCGTGTGTTCAACATGTAGAAAGCGCACTCTTTCAGTGTCTGGTAATTGAAATGACAATCCCAACCCCATATTTTGGGGAGAATGATTGGAATCTCTCCCATTCTTGGCTTTAAACTACAAGCCTGAACTGAGAACCGTACAAAGGTTCAGTTCAGAAGAGAGTAAGGTCTGTCAAGCTACAGAATAGAAAAAAAATATATTTGCAATACATATATGAGATAAGAGACAGGGCATCTCTGTGGGATACCAGCCTCTAAGAAAACGGTGCTAACACGTCCCTGCAATTAATCAGAAAAACAACACTCGTTAACTCAGGTTCCCACCAGCAACTCTTTTCATCACTGGCAAAACAGAACTTTGCTCTACTTCTGCTAAAGTAGATAGTGCCCTTCAGTAGAAATAAAAAATGTCCTAGCCTCAACCTATCTCTGCTATTTTTGTGCACGAAATATGTTACTCGGGCAATGACAGATCGCTAACCATCCCTGAGTCCAGCCACCTGACAATCACCCAAAGTCAGCAGTAACAGGCAGTTGACATTCTGAACCCAAAGAAGGCAAGACAGGGTGTTCTTTCCAGGGAATAATGCTTTCTCGTTACAGGCCTGTTGCTGACCTCTACTGAAGAGTGTGAATAAAAATGGCTCTGCAGCTCTGGGCAACCAGAGAAGCCATGAAATGAAAGATTATTCCAAGTACGTTGAAATGATCAATTTGGTAGGACGTTCACATAAGGAGCTTTACAAGCTCATGAATTTAAAAAAGCAGTTTCAATGCTAGGAATCAAGAAAGTCACTCCCTTTGGGGGGTGGCCACGACTAGCAGAGAGCCTGAGGGACTTCTGATGTTCTATTTCCTGGTCTGGGTGCTGAAAACATGGGTGTGTTCCCTTTGTTGGAATTCTTGGAGCTGTACATTATGATATATGTGGTGTGTGTGTTACATTTCAAGAAAGTTTACCTCCTCCTCCCAAAAAGCATTTTTGTCCCCTTTCTTCACCAAATAAATGCTGAGCAAATATGTACAGTCTGAAAGAGACGTCGGGCTTGTAGCAGGACTCTAGGAGCCATATATGTCTTGGTCTGGCCTGGGTATCGGATGTGCATTTTTGCTCCTTGCAGTTCCCTTCATTGTTGCAAAACCTAGCTTTCCTCTTCCGAGCCAAGGCCTCCTGAGCATTTTTCTCGCAGAAGGTCCCCATCTTGGCTGCATCCGGAGCGCTCCTCCAGTGCCATCGTCCTGCCTCAGAGTCGTTTCCTTGTGCGTGTTGCCTGGTTTTGTCAGGTCCTGACGCTATCCTGAAGATGGTAAAGTGAGCCAAGTGATTTCATCTCTCATGGCACACCTTGAGGACATGACTTGGGCACAAGCCAATGTACTGCTCAGAGCCTGAGAGACCTTTTTTTCCCACGAGCTAGCTTACCTCCCCCTCTTTCACAGAGAACTTCCTCCATGGGAAGAGACACATCAGAGAATACGGAGCATTGTAGCTAGTGGGAAATATGCTTGACATGGGAGATGCTGTCCCCACTCCCTCCTTCCCCACCCACTCCACACTGATGTGTCAATTCTAATTTCTTACTAATGCTTGGGTCTCACTCGAAGCTTTCTTTGCTTGCTCATGCCCGTCAGCAAATACAGAAAGACGGGCCTGGGTGGACGCAATTCTTTGTGGTTGCTGATCGGCCTTGAGCAGCTTGCAGAATTTCACTTCCTGAACTCTTTAACAGAAGTAGGTGCCCTGTGAGTATATTTCTCTCCACCAGTGACCTGGAACTAAAGGCAATGATGAGCCTCAATTGGCAGTATGTGTTTGTTGATGGACACTTGACTCCAAGACCAAGCTGCGTATTCTCATTGTTAATTTCCCTGGTCTTTCCACTTGGTCAGTTCCATGACTCTGATCCAGGGCCCAAGGAACTAGCATCTCTGCGAAACTAGGCACAATTGCAATACCAAAAGGCTTGTGCAGAAGGATAGAGGGAGTACATGCAAAGATTCAGTCTTTCGTTGGGTTGTAACAGTGTCGCAGCCAATTGGTTTTGGGAAATTTTTGTTTTGTGCTCCTCCAAAAAACGTTTTCAGAGATTTTGCCTTTGGTTTTTCAAGCAGTTTTATAAATTATGCATCTTTTATATTTAAAAAAAATCTTATGAAGTGTAATTTTTATGCAGTTAAAATGTAGACTTTAATTCTATAGCTTGGTGGGATTTGACAACTTCATAGACTCATCTAAACCAAGGTGTAGACTATCTTCATCCCCTAGAAAAATAAGTCACATCCTTTTTCAGCCAGTACCTCCCCCCCCCCCACACTCTCTCTATTCTACCCCCAATGGAACTTAGAGGAAACCATTTTTCTGATTTCTTTCATCATAAATTAGTTTTGCCTTTATAAATTGGAGGCATACGATGTATCTTCTGGGTCTGGGTAATTTTGCTCGACGTGATGTTTTCGAAGGTGGTCCATGTCATTGTTTGCATCAGAAGTTTGTTCCACGTTATTCCTGTGCAGTATCCATTGCATAAATACATCATCATAAGCTGATCAATTCTCCTCTACTGGCACAATGGGATTACATTCAGTCTGCAGCTATTATTAAGACTGCTGTGGACATTGTTGTAAAAGTCTTTGCGTGCTCTTTTTTTTTTTTTCCCATTTCTCTTGTGTAAGTAGACTTGTAGGACCATAAGCAGATATATGGTAACTTTATAAGCAATTTCCAAAAATTTTCCCAAATAGTTCAACCATTTTACACTTTTACTAGCAATACCTAAGAGTTTTGATTGCTTCATATATGGAATCGCCAGTATTTTAATTTTGGTATTAAATTAATACCCATATTGGTATTTTCACTTTTTATTATTTCAGCTATCTTGGTTAATGTGAAACCACATCCTTTTGTGTTATCAGTTGGCAGGTGCCTGATAATCTGTGATGCTGAGTGCGTTTTCACGAGCTTATTGGCAATTTGTTCTTTGGCGACATGTCTGTCAAATCTTTTGCCTATTTTTAAATCGGGCTGTTTTTAAAAATTTTGGGGTTTTAAGAATTTTATATACGTTCTGGATATGAATCTTTTATCGAATGTATGTTTTACATAGATATTTTCCAGTCTGTGGCTTGATAATTCATTTTTTCATCATGATCTATGGTGAGTAGAAATTATTAATTTTTGTGAAGTTTGACCAGCAATTTATTCTTTTATGATTAGTGCTTGTTATGTCTTGTTTAAGAAACCCTTTGGGGTGCCTGGGCAGCACAGTCGTTAAGCGTCTGCCTTCGGCTCAGGACGTAATCCCGGCGTTATGGGATCGAGCCCCACATCAGGCTCCTCTGCTGGGAGCCTGCTTCTTCCTCTCCCACTCCCCCTACTTGTGTTCCCTCTCTCGCTGGCTCTCTCTGTCACATAAATAAATAAAATCTTTAAAAAAAAAATTCCTTTAAAAAAAAAAAAAGAAACCCTTTGCCTTTTCAATGGCGATGATATTCTCACACGTTTTCTCAAAGTTTATATTTTGTTTTGACATTCAGGTCTATGACCCATATCAAATTAATTTTTGTGTATAGTATGAGATAGAAAATCAAGATTAATTTTCCCCCCAAATACTCAGGTGTCCAAGCTGTTCAAAAGATTTGTTCAAAGACTTTAATCTCCTTATTAGGATGACTTGGTGCTTTGGTTGAAAATCAGTTGGTATATTTACTAAGTCAGTAGGCAGGCTTCTCAGTCTTCTGTTCTGTTCCGTTGATCTATTTCTGGACCCCCTTCAGTCCCACAGACTATGATCTCATTTCCTGTAGTTTCAGAGTAAGTCTTAAAATTGGTTAATGTGGCAGCACTTGGGTGGCTCAGTTGGTTAAGCATCTGCCTTCAGCTCAGGTTATGATCCCAGGGTGCTGGGATTGAGTCCCACACGGGGCTTCCCACTCAGTGGGGAGTCTGCTTCTCCCTCTGTCCCTCCTCCCCACTTTTGCACTCTCTCGCTCTCTCTCAAAAATAAATATATACAATCTCTTTAAAAAATTGGTTAACGTAAGTCTTCCAACTTTTTTTCTTTATTAAAATTGTTTTGGTTATTCCAAATCCCCTGGATGTCTCTATTTATTTTAGATTTGGCTTGTCATTTTCTTTAAAAGACTCAGCTGGAGTTTTGATTAAGATTAGGTTGAATTTATCATCAATTTAGGGAGAATGGATGTCTTCACATGATGAGCCTACCAACTTATAAAAATAGTATGTCTTCTCATTTATATAGGTTTCATTTCTCTTTACAATGTTTTATAGTTTTCAAAGTATAGAGATCCGGCTCACCTGTCACTATATTTATTCCTAGTTATTTTTGGTAATGTCTTAAAAATTATATTTGCCACTTTTTATTGTTAGGGTAGAGTTCATACCCTAGGTATAGTGACTTTGTGTCCTGAGGCTTCGCTAAATTTACTTATTAGTTTTGTGCAGATTCCATAGTGTTTCCTATGCACAAAATTGTTTTCATTGATAACAGTTTGATTTCTTCCTCTAGAATCTTTACACTTTTTATTGCATTTACTTTTCTTATGAAATTGCCACAGCTTCTAGCACATTGCAAAATAGAAGCAGGAGTCGACGTTCTTGCCTTAGTCCCCATCCTAGAGGAAAAGCATTCAGTGTCGTTAGTTTGAAGAATAGCTTGTAATTAGATGGAGAAAGGTTTCTTCTATTTCTGTTTGCTGATAGTTTTTGTCATGAATGGGTGTTGAATTTCATCTAGTTCACTTTCTGCATTTATTGAGATAATTATTTTCTTCTTTGTTCTAAGAAATTCATTCATTCAAATTACATTGACTCACTTTCACACATTAAACTAATCTTGCATTTCTGGATAAATCCCACTTGGACATGATTTTTATTTATTAATTATGACTTTTTGTGTGTTGCTGGATTTTAACTGCTAATATATCATTAAGGATTATATACATATACATGTATTATATCTGTATATGATATATATTTAAGTATGTATATATAATTTTAAAGACCCTTTCTGAAAATACCAGTACTTCTTGAGCTCTGGTTATAGTAACTATTATTCTTTGATTTTAAATTTTAAAGACCCTTTCTGAATTTTAAAGACCCTTTCTGAAAATACCAGTACTTCTTGAGCTCTGGTTATAGTAACTATTATTCTTTGATAATATTTTTGCGGGTTTGCTTTCATGCTTTTTCATATGTTCCTTAATTTTAGATTTTCAGTGTTTCTTAATTTTAGATTTAATGCCAGACACGTGTATTAATAAGAATATTACAGACCCAGACCAGTTCTTTTACACCGAGAAGAGGGCATGTCTCCTCTTCTGTCAAACTTAGTATAGAGGTTTGGTCAGTAAATTTTGTAGTGGAGGTGGGCTGAGACTCTGTTGTTACTTTAGTTCTTCTGTCCTGATCCCAGCCTTAGGCTGTTAGTGAAGTCCTAGCATATCTCAGAGGTACGCCTTGCAGTTCTACTCTGCCTCCAGTGGAAGCCTAGATGCCTTGTTGGGAGTCTATCAGCTCTCCTGCCCTATCTCCAGTCTTTGACAGCTTCTTCCTTGTACTAATCAAAGGCCCCATGTATCTCATATCTCCCAGGACTCTCTTGTCCCCAGTCTTATGTGTATCATCCTTGTGTACGGGTCACAGCCCAAAGCAAGAATTGGAGAGTGAGTGCAAACTTGATTTGTTTCTAGGGCTCCTTAAGTCTCCAGTTCACCATCCCAGCCAACCAGTGAGCATCAAAAGTCCATCAAAAGTTCAACTGACTTCTCCCCACCTCATCACAGAAGACTCTTCTATTCCCCACCCACAGCCAAGGCTTGAAGCCGTCATGGGCCCCTCTCTCCTGAAATTCATCTCATTTAGGTTTTCTTGCTCTACAGTTCTTTAAACCTTGTTCTGGGTTTCTTTAAACCATAATTATGTAGCTTGTCTAGATATGTTTTTGCAATGATCTCTTGCTACATTTTATAACCTAACAGGAAGCAAATGTTTCAAAGTGGTGTTAAAAAATCATTAGGCAACTGAAATTCTACCACCTATTAAAACACACACACACACACACACACACACACACTGTTAATTCCTTAATTTCTCTTAGCTCTTTCCCTACTCAGCCATCCACATCACTTCCTGTTGCCCACCCCTGGTAACTCAATGGCTCTCCATTAAGATGCTTATGCTCTCCCGGGGACACTTCTGATTGTTATGGCTGAGGAGAGAGTGCTATTGGCATAGAGTGGGTAGAAACCAGGGATGATGTTAAATATCCAATGAGTAGGACAACAGAGAATTATCTGGTCCAAAATGTTAATGGTGCTGAAATTGAAAAACCCTCTTCTAAGGGAATATGAACAAATACCCACAGCAAATTCAGTCTTCATTTGTTTATTTTTTAATCAAAAAATTCTGGTGGCTACCAAGCAAATCACAAAGGAATGGAAGGGAAAGGAAGAATATATGTATTATCTCCCTAATCCCGGGAAGGCAGTGAGTGAATCTTACACATTGCCACATCTCCTGTCACAATGACTTACCGTGGTAGCGTCAGGAATAAATGTTTGCTGAACGAATACATGGATGAAAGAGTGAAATGTAGGTGCCACCTGCTGTCGGATAGGTCTCTTTATAAAGCCTCTCCCTGAGCCTCCCACTACTTGTCAAAGACAAGGGCATTTGAAATGTGTGTCCCCAAAGTTAATATACAGTGATGTTATGCTTTTTGAAGTTAGCTAGTTCAAACATCAACTCATTTACTTTGGGTATTCTTTCAAAACCATCCTTCCATTTCTACATTTGTGACTGGCCACTGCTGTGGGGCACTGTGCTGAGCCCTGGGGTAGCACTCTGAGGACTGTGTGGTCTTTGATTCTGCAAGATCCTTCCCAGGATATGCTCCACAGAATAGGACACATCCCTGAGTCACCAAAGTCATGTTCATGATGGCTATTCTGAAAGCATAACCTCAAATTTGGTTTAAAAATCTGAAAAGATAAAGAAAATTGAGTATGCTATAGTCTTGATTAATAAATTTAACTTGGGGCGCCTGGGTGACTCAGTCGGCTATACGTCTGACTCTTGGTTTCCGCTCAGGTCATCATCTCAGGGTCCTGGGATTGAGCCCCGCTTTGGGCTCCGTGCTCAGCCAGGAGTCTGCTTCCTCTCTCTCTCTCTCTCTCTCAAATAAGTAAATCTATCTTTAAAAATTTATATATGAAACTCAGCATTTTTTAAAACCAATTATCAGTAGAAATCTGTATCTTCCAAAGTCATTTGGGGACAAGATGCAAGGCTTACAACCAATTTATCCAGACAGGGAAGTGCTACGAGTTAGACCGATGTGGGTTGCTGGCATTTATTTTTGTTATTTTTGCTCTAGTTGTCTGATGCAAATATTTAGCTGGATGATTTATCACCATGCTTGAGTCCTGAGGCTTTTTCACTGAGACTTGAATAGTCAGTGAGGAAATGTTTTTTAAGTATATTCCAATTCAAATGATTTAAATAAATTATGTGTCTATGTGTGGGCATGTACAGCTGTGATCTGCACTGTACAAGAGGGTTACAGCAGTTCTCAGTTTCCCTTTAAAAAGCGTTTCGGACTCATAAATTATGAAAACCTCGTGAGTGGATGAAATACAATGTCTTCATCTTTTTGACAATCATTTAAATTTTTTTCTCCTTAATTATTCATTTGATTTTTTTTCTATAGATATCCTGGTTTTGGGAGATTCAGAAGTCTTAAAATTACTGGAGTCTTAAGAGTTCTGGTTGAACCAGGGCTAAGGTCAGGACATCACTAGATCCCAGTCACAGATGAGTGACCCGGAAGTAGGACCCCAGCCAGCTCCACGTGCTCGTGGTCACAACCTTCACGTATCTGCCTCCCAGTTAGGTGACTGTGAATGAAGTCCTCTTAGAGACTTTAAGTTAAGGAGGGGAAACCCATCTCAAATGAAGAGGTCAATCTACAGAAGTAGTACAAAAGAGTGAAAGGCAGTGCCTAGTGACTTGTTTCTATGGGGCTCAGGAACCAGGCACTAGGCGTGTCCCAGGTATGATTCATGAGCACGGAATTTATTAAATTAGCTTAAGGAGGCCACAGACAGTATTTGCTAGCCTAGTATTACCCTTTATTCAGCCAAGAGCCCAGCTTGCCAAACAGGACTGCGTGACTCTGAATTGGAAAGAAACGATCTGTAAACTAGAAGGCTGGAATCTTTGCTTACCGCGGTGTACCCACTCGGCAGTCAATCAGAGGGGAGTAATTTCCTTTTTATTTCTCACAAGATCTGGACTTAGGAACGCGGATCTCTTCATTGGGGAAGGAAGCCCAGATCAATTATGTCTTCTTTTCCCACCCTACTGGTCTCTTTTCTCCTGCACTCTAGCAAAGGAGATGGAGTGGGGGTGGGGGTGGGGGTGGGTATCTACCCTTCCAGTGGTTACTTTGAAATTATCATAAAGATAAGGTCAGCAGATACACACCAAGTGCATATGGTGACTAATTGAGACTCCACTTCTTTCTGCTTCTTCACCAAGGATGTGGTTAGGAAACACGGACAGGGAGGACAGGTTATCTCACTCCTCTGGAGGAGGCCCTGCCTTTGTCTCCTCGTTCGCAGTACCCCGAGGGCAAGACCTCTACTGTGGGTTTGTCTGTCACTTTCTGGGTGGTAGGAGCCCTGCCAGCTCCTGGTGGGAGATTCACAGCTGAGGAGGGACCTTGTCAACATCCGGGGGGAGGGGGTGGTAACAACAGCTCTCTCATTACGCCTTTAAGATCCAAGCATCTAATTAGGATTTTGCTGGTGGAATTAGAGGTATTTCTTCTTTTAAGTGGTTTAAGAAAAAGGAATGGGAATGGGGGACTGGTGTGACAATCTTTAAGCATATATTAGCCACTGAGACCAAGAAGAGAATAATAAAGACTTCCCGCAGGAGGAATTACTAGGCCTTCGATGGGAAGACTGAAGAATGTCGTGAGATTCCAGTCCCTTGCTATCTTAAAGAACATGATGAAGCATAATTTCTCAACAATTAGCAAGATAAAGCCAGCCTGGAGGAAGCACACAGCCTGGAGGAAGGCATGATTTATTCATTCACTCAGAAAAGCTATTTCGGCACCTGCCGAGACAGGCAGTGTGCAAGACTGTTCTGGGGCATACTGATTGGACCCAGCCTTTAGCCCTCATGTAGCTCGTAGTCTAGTTAGCATAGAATTCAATGATTTGTGGAGGCTTCTTGTTTTTTATTTAGTGTAGAAAACCACACAGAGTCCTATTGAGACACTAGATTTTTAATGGTTGCGTTATACAGAGAGCAGCCTAGATGCCACGGATCTGCCATGCTTTGCAGCTTGCTTTTTCAAAGATCTGGCTCACAGTGAGCTCCTGTGTTAGTCTGAGTTCAGCTCTTTGGCTCACGGGGCTGCTGCCCCGTGGCCACCCTCCATTCCCAGCTACATCCAGAGAGCTGGTAACAGGAAATAGCGAAGTAGAACACATGACAGCCTATCCACAGTCATTACTGTGCACCCTTCGTCCACGGCTCTGTAACCAGAGGCTGAAGGTCAGAGGGACCTACTGAATTAAGCAATTCATCCATAGTCCACTCAGTGTGATTAGACAAATTGCAATGGAAAGTGTATATCCTGGAGCCGCACCAAGAGAAACACATCCCAGGTGCAGAACAGCACGTGGAGAGACTAGCTCCCCACCCCTGAGAAGTTTCCATTCTCCACGGAACACTAATATGCCTTCCCCTTGCCCCCCAGAATACTGCAGGCGATTTAATTGGCAAAGTGACAGGAAGGCTCAGAAACTGTGCAAACTATCCAGGAATGAAAGGAAGGGAGAGAAGAAGGAAGGTGAGGATTTTATTACTATCTCAGGCAAGAACTACTGATCCTTAAACTTCTGTACTCCACTTTGAGATAATGGTTTATGAGTTTGCATGCAGTTTATAAAATGCAGGAAAAAACAGCAACTAGTCAGCTCCACATCTGTATCGTGTGGCTCATCACAAGAGAGTAAGATTTCTGCCCGCTCGGTTCTATTCCCTCAATATTTGCTAGGTGACGGACAGTGCTACTAATGCCGAGGGTGTGGTGATTAGCCAGTTCTTAAGAAGTGTGGTCTCCTGGAGGAAATCCTCATGAGCAAACAGAGTCATGGCCATAAGACTCAAAGAAATATTTGTTAAATATGGGCATGAGGAAATGTAGAAAATTTCAACTGGCAGAATTCCTTTTGGAGTAAGTTGACAGATTGCAAAAACATACTCAAGTACCAATGGACGGTTGCAACAACACCTTAAGGGGAGAGTAGATCTTGTCAACCAAAGGGCAATTTATTTTCCAAACACTATGGGGAAATTGATTATGTGCTTTCTGGGAGTAGAAGCCAGCGCAGTGATGGGTATGGTAGGGAGGAAAGAAATCTTCAGTCTATAGGGAGCAGGGAGCAGGGACCTGGAAGGGAAAAGAGAGCTATCTACCAAGCAGGGGCATGGGAGGGTGTAATGGTCACATGACACTGTCAGCATGGCTTGTTGTGATAGTGATATAAATGGTCCCCCCTCTTCAGGCCTCCCAAAGGAATCTTCAGTGAAATGATTACTATGGCTTCGTGTATCTTTTTGAAGAACTGGAAACCCCACTTGAAGTTCTGTCTGGATTGATGAGAGGACAGGGTGAGCAAATGAGCCTGCATGGACTTCCCACTCACTAATGACCTCCAACTTTGTCAATTGTCTCAACTGTGGAAATAGGCTCCCAACTCGTCTCCCTCTTTCCACCTTGCTCCACAATGGCCCTTTCTCCCCAACCTAGCCCAAACGATCCTTTTAAAACACAAGTCAGATTGCATCCAAACTCCGTTCAAAACTCTGTAATAGCATCCATTTCCTTTAAAACAAATCCGCTTCCCTAATCATGGCCGACATGTCTCCACTTGACAGGTCCCTGGCTCCTTGCCGCTCTCCTCATTCTTACCCTGCTGCCATCTCATCTGCTTCCCCTTATCATTTGAACACTCAAAGCCCTATTTCATGTTGGACATTTGCATTTATTGTTTACTTTGTTGGGATGCTTTTCCTTCAGCAGTTCACCTAACTCATCTTTCCTTTCTTCGGTGTCTTTTCTCAAGTGCCATCTGCTTTGTTGGTAACATGCCTGTCTCCCCTTTTGACTGAGCATTCCTTCAGTGGTACCCCCACCCCTGACCTGCCAGTCTTTAATTTACAGAGTTTGTATGTTTGTTTATGATTTGCGCCCACCTCCTGCTAGAATGTAAATCCCATGGGGCAGGAGATTTGTCAGCATTGTCATTCTGGGTCTCCAAAGCCTACAGTAGTACCTGGAACAGGAGAGGTAATTAATGAGGAAGTATGGAAGGAATGGATGGATAGAGAGATGGATGGATGATGGTGGATGGATGAGGTTGTATGGAGGAGAGACCATAGAGTATGAAGAGAAACTTGAAACAGAGTGAAAACCTCACCAGCAACTGAAGTTTCCTTCAAGGATTCATAACAGCAGTGGTGGGGGATTGTTTCCAAAAAGTCTCGTCCATTTTCTTTTATTTTTGGCTTGGCACACTATACATCAATGATATGCTTTTTTTTTTTTTTTTTTTTTTTTTAATCAAACAAGCCTTTTGGAGGGAGACATAGGGGAGAAGATGGGCCTGGCCCCTTATCTGAGGATGCACAAGTGGCCTCTGGACAATAGAATTCCTGGCCAGGGGCCCTGGGAAGGCAATGCAGGCAAGTGTGTGGTGTCGTGCACGCACCAGGCCTATGCGTGGGGTTCAGGTAGCTCCCTTCTCAGGTTCTTTAGGCTGGGAGCATAGAGAAGAAATTATAGTTGTGACAACTCCAGGAGCAGAGCAGAGAATGAGGAAGAGGGAGAGGAAAAAGGAAAAGAAAGTAGTGGAGCTAAGCAGGGATTTGGGAATAAGTATGACATATAAAAAAAGCAGCCAGGTGGACTAGCAATGTGGACTTAGAATTCACTTATTTTTTTCTTCACTAGGGAATTGCTCCTAACTTCCTTCTCTCTTGTTCCTGCTACTTTGTATCCCCAGCTAGGAGAAAAAGCATAGCAGTGGCTTGGATCCTTTTTTTTTTTTTTTTCAGGATCAAAGATACTTGGGCTACAAAATAAATCATAAAGAATAAAATATTACAAATGACATATTGGATCATGCTAATGCCTACCAGTTGTGGAGTGCCTCCTCTTGTTCAGCTCAGTAGAAGGCCTTTTCCGTAGGTCACCCCATTCTTACACAGCATCGTAAGGTGGAGAGGATCCTCACTGTACCTCTGAAGAAACTGAGGCTTGAGAAACATGAAGCAAATGTAGACCTTTGGTATCTTGGAAACATTCCTCTTGGCCATTTTCTCTCTCACAGAAGCCCACATACAGCCTTGAGTAGAGTTGATAGTCCAATCAGTAATTAATTGAAAGAAAGTAGAAAGCCTCCCCAAATGAGATTCTAATTACCTTTGACAATGGTAAGAGTGCATGACACTGTATCTCAACAAATGCTTGGCGGACTGGAGTCAAGGGATTAAATGAAAATGTCAAAGATTGATGAGAACAGACAGGGTAGCAACAGGAAGAGCTCAAGTGCCTACATCATCCCCTCCCACCTCACCCCAACCCTCATGCCAGAATGGTGATATTATGTAGTTAGAAATGTGAATTTTTAAACACTAAGGGAGTTATTTCTTTGGGGAAGAAGGTTCAAGTGTTAAAGCTGCGAAGGAGACCCTACAGCACGTTTTGAAGTAGTTACTGGGGGAAAAAGAGGACGTAACAGACCATCTCGAGGGGATTGTGAAGAAGCAAAGATCTGCTCTGAAATCAACTCTTGATGACTCATCACCAGGGCCCCAGAGAGAGGGAGGGGAAAAAAAAACCCAAACCCAATATCAAAACCTCATCTTCATTTCCTACAGCAGACCTGCTTGGAAGACTGCTGAAAGGTGGTTAAATTCGTAATTTGCATTTCGCTTTCCTTCTCTGTCTTTCTCTCCCTTTCCTAATATGAGAATGGACAGACAGATGGAGCCCCGATTATTCCACGATTTTATCATAGAATGATCGGGATTTGATTACTTGCAATTCGGGGAGCTTATTTTCCAGTTTTGTGTGTGTGTGTGTGTGTGTGTGTGTGTGTGTGTGTGTGTGTGGCTGAAGGCTGTCTGACCTATCAGGTGACCACAGAAGAACCTAGCTAATTCGTCCATTAAAAGATTTGTCAACTAAGCAGCTCCCCACACAAGAGCTGCCCTAGGCTTCAGGGCAAAGAAGCCAAAACAAACAGCAGTGGGGCCCACGGGTTTGGGTCACTGGGATAAAAGGAAAGGAAATTTCTAAGGTGCCTGGCCTGTGTTATCTCTTCCCAGGCGGCTGCTCTTGGCGTTGACTGCTGTGAGGCCCAGTGACCCGAGGCAGTTCCTGGTTGAGAGAACCAGATCATTCCCTCATCCCTTACTACTTTCAGTTCTTTGAACCATGTGTTCATCCATTCATTCATCAACCTCAGCTGACTTCCTCTGTAACTCTCAGAGGTGGGTCTCGAGGGCATTTAGAGCAACACTGAAGAGTCTCAGGGGAACTGGATGACAATCAGAATGGCTATGACTTTGAATATTTTAACCAAAGACATGCTTTGGTTAAAATACCTGATAAATCCTTGGCAGGTGGACGAATAGCCTAGAAATCCGTAGCATCCGCGGCCTGAGTTTTCACCTACTTGAGCCCGATCACCCCGAAGTGTAACAGCCTATTTATCTGTCTTCCACTCAGCAGCCAGCTTCTGCAGTTCTTGTATCTTAGCGCCCAGAACAGTTCTTGGCAAACAGTAGGAGCTTAACAAATATTTGTTGAATAAATTGAATGAGATTGGGCAGATTCCCATGATGTCAGCCCATGAGGTCTTTTTCAAGAGGTAGGTGTACTCAGTGGCTCCTCTGGAACATTCTAGAAGGGCCAGTGAGTACCTTGGGGGCAGGGACTGTATCTGGAGCGCTATGTTTGCTTAAGGAATGAGTAAATGTCTGTATTGCTCAAGGGGTGGGCATGTAATAATCTATCGGGATAGTCCCACCCTCTCCTCAGCTTGGAAGGTCCTCAGGCAGTCAACACAGAGATGAGCCAGACCGATGCCTGACAGTTGCTAAAAGACCTTCAGAGGGACCTGAATGGGGGCACTTTCTACAGGCCATGCTTTGAATTTGTAAGCTCCTAGCAACAGCTCAAAAACTCAAGGAGGTGGCCCGTGGGGCAAAGGGCAAGGCCCCGTTAGCCAGTTTGGGGACACAAATAACAAGAGCCAGAAGGAATGGCTTTAGCAATAGTACTTTGTTATGATTTCAGGAAAACCACCCAGGAAACGCATGCCTTACTGCTGATAACTACAAAAACAGGAAATGAACAAAAGTAATGACAAGATGAAGGAATGAGTAGGTCAACGGGGGGGAAAAAAACAACAACAACAAAAATAAGGCTCATAAATGCACCATGACTCTACTTTTCTTAAGACCATTCATAAAAATAAATTCAATATGGATTTGCATTAAATATGAAAGCTAAAAACAGATTTAAAAATTAGAAGAAAATGTAAGAGAATCACTTGTACCTGATCTCTTGGAAGGGAAACCATTTCTAACCACAAAGGCAAAAACAGAAAGCCAATTACAAAAGAGCAACTTACAGCATTAAATTAGAATACACATAGAAAACTTCATATCCTTCTTTAAGGCTTCATTTCCATATTATACACAAAAAATGTATGACTCTTGAAATCAGAAAAAAATAAAAGCATGTGTTTAATAATTAAGCCAAAATGAAAAAAATATGCATTTGTTCCATAACATCTCACACCAGGCCAACTACCACCCCCACTCCACCCCACCCCTGCTTGCCACTAAGGTTGACTTTTTTCGTGCTTGTTAAATTTCTTTTTTTTTTTTTAATATTTTATTTATTTATTTGACAGAGAGAGACAGCCAGCGAGAGAGGGAACACAGCAGGGGGAGTGGGAGAGGAAGAAGCAGGCTCCCAGCAGAGGAGCCTGATGTGGGGCTCAATCCCAGAACGCCAGGATCACACCCTGAGCTGAAGGCAGAGGCTTAACGACTGAGCCACCCAGGCGCCCCATGTGCTTGTTAAATTTCTAACCTGCCTTCGAAAACTCGCATGAACACCCGTGTGGAGGGAAGGTTGAGAAAGCACACAGTGCGATTCGTCTCTGGTCCTGCGACTCATGAAGGAATGATCTGTGCTGTTAGATGTCTGTTCTCTTACTTACCCCACTGTCCCAGTAATTTTGTCTTGAGAGACATCCTTCTTTCATTGGACCTAAGGCCTCCCCTCTTACATTTAACATTTGTTTCTTCCTCTTTCTTAGCGTGGCATTCTAAACTTCTCACTGTGGATTTCAGGCTCCCGGATTTCCTGCGCCCCGTCCGATCTGGCATATACACACATACGAGGCTTCATCTAGTATCGTTCTACCTGGAACGCTACACTTTCACATTGTTCTCTCCACCTGGATTTTTGTTTTTCCTCTTTCCCACCTAACAAACTCCACTCATTCTTTAAGAATCAAAACAAAAGTGATTTCGTGCATTATTAAGCCTTTCTTTCCTAATGTCCCTGTTATAAGGCACCTCCCATCCCCTCCACTGTCACAACAGAGTACCCACACCCCCTTGTTCCACTTTATCACATTCAACCCACTAGCTGTGTATAGCTTTATACCCCTGACCCCACCAGAGGCTCCTTGAGGGAAGAAACCATGTCTAATTCCTGTCTCATTCAGCTTCGTACCCCCAACATTCTGCACGATGCCGGAAATAGAGTAAATGTTTGTTTTATGATGAATGAATGAATGAATGAATGATATTGTAAATGGTAGATTAAAAACTGGTTGGTATATTCTCCCCTGAACTAGTTTTAGTTCTTTAAGGCAGAGTATCACATTTGGCCTCTAGGAGAAGTAATTCCCACTTCAAGATCTATTTGTTTTATGCTTCATTTTTCAGCTTCTTGTATATTGGAATCTGATACGTCTGGAGTCTGAAGCACAAGATTTACCATCAAGTGCCCATAAAGAAGGTCAAGGAAAACTCCAGCCTCTGGATTCTACCTCTTCTTCTTATATGGTTAAAGGTTCAGGTGTCTCCAGTTATTTGAAAGTGCGTAATAAAACCCTAGAGGCTGCACATATCTGTCTGGATTGGTATATTTATTCCTATGACAATGACTGTAGTTTTCCCATAGTTACAAACAACAACCAGAAAGCTCCCAGAGCAGACATCATGTTTTTACTGAATAACTTACTTGACCACAGAAACTGGACCACCACATGCTAACAGGCTACTGGTTTTCTTCCTTTCTGGAAGGGCACACGTGAAGTCCGACCGAAAGGTTCTTGAAAGTCTAGGGGTATTCGAGGTGAAGGGTTAGGCTGAAAGGGTCAGTTTGTTAATTGGTGATGGACAGGTGACTTTCACTGAGGGTGATTCTCAGCTAGACGCTGTCATCTCTTCTCTCCAAGTCAATGTTCACAATAGCCCTGTATTACACAGTATTATGATTATCTTAATTTATTATTATTTACAGGTAATGAAAGACAGCCTACGAGAACTTAAATCATCTGCCACAACTCACAGAATAGTAAATCAGACACTGATAGACTCCAAACTCTGCAGATTCGAAGACTTTTTCTCTTCACTAGGCCTGGTATCTCCTAGCAATAGAAATTTGATAAGTCGACAAGGAGTGATAGTAGGTTTTTATCACAGCAGGAGTCCTTCCAGGCTCCTTAAAACACTGCACTCACAATGAAAGAGCACAACTTCTGGATTTCCAGGGTTTTCCGTCGGCTGGGAGAAAGTCCGGAGGAGATGGTGTGAGCTGGTGCCGATCCCACAGGAGGTGATCTGTCCTATTCTGCACTCAGGGCTTTCCTTTTTCTCCGCGGCGCGGATTTTCCAACCGCCCACTGTCATAGGCTTTCAGTCTTCGCTGCTTTCGAAAGTTCCTTATTTGTTTGTTTCTTCCTTTTTTGCTTATTTGGGCAGGAACGAAGAAGGGCCACGCACATCCAGACACTCCAGGTGGCTCAGGGGTGGTCAAGTGACTCCTTTCCTTGCAAAGTCCTTCAGGGCAGAGCCTGGCTGAGAGCTGACATAATCTCACATACCTTCAGACAAACAAATAAACAGAGGAGGAGTTTTACTAGGACCCATGACAAAAGAGCAAACAGAGAAGCAGCTGGAAGTGAAGAACTCACCACAAAGGGTTTCTGCAGTCACACAGCCCGGCTGGCCTTAAACCTGGAAGAATCTAGAACTAGTCCTTGAAGTTATTACTGGCAACCAAATTTCACCTTCTCAGCTGAGGGCCATAAAGATGGCTCCCAGCACAGCAGGGAAGAACCTAGGGTTTGTGTCTGGACTTTTGTCCCACACCCTTCACCTCAGCAGGGTTGTGGGGTGTGTCTCTTGCCAGCTGATAAGGGCTTTCCTGTGTCACAAAAGACAACTGCCTTTTGACACATGGAACGGGGAATCCCCCAGTACTAATTTAGTGTTGAATGTTTATTTCCTCTTGTGTAGTTCTATTCCATGTATCTTTCTCTTCCCAATTAGGATTGATGAATTATTTAATCGAGCAAGCCCTTGATGAGGCCTCTTCCATTCCAGACACTGTCACAGGTAAACTCCCGTTGCCTGTGCACTTTTTACTCAGGTAGGTAGCTTTTGGTGGGATCCAGACAACACCTAGAGATTCACGGGCCATTTGGACTCAAAGGAACTTTGGAGAATTAATGGCAACAGTAGTATTAAGAATAACGACTAATATTTATTGCCTCCTTGCTATGGGCCAACACTTTTGCTAAATTTTTATGGTTTACTATTTCTTCGAAAACTCACAAGAGCTCTAATGATCTCCACTTAAAGAAAGAGAAATGAGCTGAAACAAATGGTAGTAAAAACTTTCCCAAGCCCACTTCCCCCCCCCCCCCCCGCCCCATTCTGGCAGAATCATGGTGTCGTCCTTCCTCCCCAGTCCTGCCCTCCTTAATTGAAGCAGGGTCACACAGAGGGCGACTGGACCCACTGCTTCCATTGTCAATGGACTGAACGAAGTCCGTAAGTCTCTGAGAGTTAGAACAATGAAGATGTGTATTTAGAATGATGAATCTTAAGGTTGCTATTTAGAAATTGGGGAAGGGGCACCTGTGGTTCAGTCGGTTAAGCTTCTGACTCTTGATTTCAACTCAGGTCATGATCTCAGTGTCCTGGGATCAAGCCCCACCTCGGGATCTGTGCTGAGCATGGAGTCTGCTTGAGATTCTCTCTCTTTGTCCCTCTGCCTCCCCCACCCCCACTCACGTACATTCTTTCTCTCTCTATAGAAAAGAAGAAAGAAAGGAAGGAAGGAAGGAAGGAAGGAAGGAAGGAAGGAAGGAAGGAAGGAAGGAAGGAAGAAAAAGAAAGAAAAGTGAGAGAAATTGAGAGAGAAGCAAGAGAGGAAGGGAGAAGGAGCCCAAAAAGCTGGGGCCATGTCTTTGCAGAGGACAGGAACAGTGAGCTTCAAGAGGGGGTTCAAGGGTAAGAGGTTTATGAGCAGCAGCAGGTGTGGAAGGGAGATGGAGAGAAGAGGATGGGAGTTTTAAGGAGAATTTCTCAGGGTTGTGAATTAGACCTCCCTCCTTGAAAATATCTCAAGGGACTCAGTAATAATTGCAATTACTTTTACATTTTTATTAGTGGGTAGGCAGTGTTTCTCTGAGTAGACTGGCAAGGCAGGAATTGGCCACATGGAGCCTAATTCTCATAGGTTGCACAACCATTTTTCAAGCATGTATTGACACGTATTTTGTCCTAAGGATGCAAAGAGAAAAAGGTAAGAGCTTTAAGATCAAGAACCTCACAAGCGGGTGTCTACCCTTCTACCTGGAATGACTGCCAGACCTTTGCCCTTCTTGCTGGTGCACTCAATGTATCTGCACCCAAGAGGAAACAAAACAAAGTCAAGGTCCTTGGCTTGGGAGGGGTGGACTGTAACTCAATGCCAGCAGTGAACCAAAAGGCAACTTAACTCAAACCTTTCATTTGACGAATAAGAAAACTCAGAGGATTAAGTGGCCTGGCCAGGGTTGCGGGGCAGCAGGACCCCAACAGGGACTGGAGACCCCTGATAATCCGTCTCTTCTCGCAGTGGGCTCTCCAGCATTACTGGGCTGAATCTACGGACCTCAGCATGCAATTCCACCTCACTTATCCTTATTGGGAGTAGACAAGACTTGTCAGGCACTGCAAGAGGGGCTGCAAAGAAACTGGAGGCTGGAGAGCCCTTCCCCATTGCCATGGTGAATGTCTGTGATGCCAGTCATGGCTCTTGCCCAGTCAAGGCCTCCTGGCTGCTCTCAAGTCCTGATTCCCCTTGGGTTCTGGTCTTGTCGCCACTTCCAAGCAGGTTCGAGGATTCTGGTCATTCAGTGTTAGCTTTCATTGAGGGGAGAGGCACAGAGGGCCGAGACCCTGTTCTTTCCTGGAGAGTATTGACTCCCTGCCTTTCTCCACAGCCTCATCAATGGGAGGCCCACGCATCCGAGATAAATTGAAGATCAAAGGTTCACCAGGAAGGCAATTCATTCCAGTGAGCTCTCGGCCGCTTGGGTTTGTCTAGGTGGGGAAAGAAACAACAGTTCTGTGTGACGTGCTACCAAAATGCTGCCGAGGGGGCTGGGAGGCTGGATGTGCCTCAACCTGGTCATTTGTCAATGCTGTCAGCTGTCCCTGCACCCGATTTACTTGTTTATTTGGCAAATGGGGAGGAGACATCTCCCGGGCCCAATGCTGTGGGGCCAACCGTTCTCTGTCAGCCGGCGGAGAGCCCGCCATGCTCCTGAGAAGCAGCTCAGGCCCAGAAATTTGCTGTCGAGACGGGGGAAGAATTAGGGTGGAGGCAGATTTTGTGTCTCCAAGGAATCTTCAAGGCTCTGGGTCTGTCATCGTCTGGAGGCTGGAGGGGTAAGTGGGTGCTTCCTCACATTCTCTCACACGCAGAGGCCCCAGAGCTCTGAAGCAGGGTGGGGTTCTGGAGACGCTGTGCCCTGGGGCTAGCCCCGGGCTGTGGACCCCCCACAGGAGGGCCAGTGTAAATGACTGTGCTCCTGGCCTTGCCAGTTCCTCCCCCGGAAATGCAGGCCATGCCATGAATTTACCGTGTGATCTTGAATGAGCCCCTCAATGACTCTGACCCTTGTTTTCCCATCTATCAATAATGATCTCTGTCCAACCATAACAACAAATGTTTTCCAAACCCCGGTTTATGCCAATCTCTGCCCCCACTCCCTATCAGAATTCCTGGGGACATTTGTTTAAAATATGTGTTCCTGGATCTCATGCCAAGGAATTCTGATTTAATGCTACTAGGATTGGCCCAGGTGTCTGCATTGTTAACAAACTCCCAAGGTGACATTTTAACGCATTTCACTTCCCTAAATGCACGTCCTGGTAGCACACTGAACCATTCCATTTAGTACTGGATCGTGTCATGTACGGTGTTGATTTGCAATTATTTCAGTCCCATAACGCAGCCTGCTTTGATCATGCAAGCTCCCCAAGAGCCAACATTCTAGTTTTTTTCCTTTTTCAAAATTGCCCTACCATGAAGATTGATTAGATGGAGCAGGAAGGAACTTTCTAGGGTGACAGAAATATGAGGGGTATAGGTTACACTGGTGTATCCATTTGTCAAAGCCCACTGAATTGTAACACAAAGAATTTGAATTTCACCGTATCTAAGTTGTACGTCAATTAAATAAATTAAATCAATTAACATTAAAAAGAACAACAAAAAATGCTGACTCGAAATTCCCATCGAGTTCATATGAAGGCAGCCACCCTGAATCAGTACTGCTTTGTTTCAGGGATACTGTAGGCAACATTTGAAAAGGCCCTGCAGCTAACAATGTCTTTCTAAACTAAACCCCTTCCCACCCTGACCACCAATGGGGTGGCAAAGCCAATCGCAGAGTTAGCCCTTAGAGTGGGGACCGGCAGGGACTCTGAAGTGAGTCAGGGAAGCTCAAGGAGAGGAAGGAGCGTCCTGTCCATCCCGTCCTGGCTGTGGACACCAAGAGGGCCTGAGGCTCATGTCTGATCAATCAGCCAATCAGCCCCAGCTCCCGCCCTCCGCTCCTCCTGCCACTGTCACCAGGATCAAGCTGTGAAGGCTGCTCAACTTCATTCCAGACATTTCTCTGGGGCTGCTTTCCTACATGAAAATGTGCATCCCTTCCTCCATTCAGTCCACACCGATCAAGCGATCAAGCGTCTGGCAGGCACGGGGCTGGGTGCCGCAGTGGGTAAAATGAATGAGAAGCGGAATCTGTCCTCAAACCCTCACAGTCCAGGGGGCCCGGCTGAGTAAATGTGCAATCTGAGGGCAGGAAGGGGGGGCGCCCAGGGGGCTCAGTTGGTTGAGTATCTGTTCCGCTCAGGTCATGATCCCAGGGTCTTGGGATTGAGTCCCACTGAGCAGGGAGCCTGCTTCTCCCTCTCCCTCTGCCCACCCCAGCCTCCCACCCCCCCAACTTGTGCTTTCTCTTGCGAGCTCTCTCTCTCAAATAAATAAATAAAAATCTTAAAAAAAAAAAATCTGAGGGTAGGATGTGACCCACAGTCACAGGTTGCATGAGCCCGTGACCCCAGAGGAGGAACTTATCACCGCAGGGTGACACCTGAGGCCCGGAAGAAGGGGCTGGTGGTGAGCTTAGGAGGGTGTTCTGGGGAGAGGAGATGACATCATTTAGTTAGGGGAGTAGTGAAAAGGGGGGCCTGGGAACGGGCTAGACCACAAATGTCTAATGAGTTTGGACTTTATCCTGAAGCTGCCAAGTCCTGTTGTTGGTTGTTGTTTTTGTTTTTAAGTTTTTTGTTTTCTTTTTCAAGTGCAGGCGTGACACTCTGTATTTTATTTCCCTTCCTTTTTAACCTAAGGAAACGCACAGTAAATTTCTCCCACTCCGTTCTCCACCCCACAGTGAGAACGGCCCCGAGCTCCAGCAGCCAGAGGACGTTCTTGGGGGCAACTCCTTCCCCACTCCCCTTCCAGTCATGAGGAAGCCCAGAGGCAGGGCTTGTGGGCCTCAGGTTCTCCAAACACCAGCTGAATATCCAAATCCTGATCTCCTATAATTACAGCTGGGGCTCTTAAACTCCCTGAGACTTCCACTCGGGCTTGTTAAATAACCAGTTCTACCCATTTCACCAGTGGGAATGCACAGGACCACCTCATTCATCCCAAGGTGTCCTGTCTGGGAACCTCTCCAACACCAAAGAGAGCTGGGAATAAGAACATTTCCAGAGTCCATAATCTCTTATGGTTCATTCCCCTTTCTGTTTACCCCCCCTTCATTCTTCCCTTTCTTCTCCTCCCGATCTTCCTATTTCTTATGTTCCATAAATAAGTGAAACCATAACATAATAAAAAATTATTATAAATAAAAAATAAAAAAATTCATTTTAGATGCTCACATGTGGAAAGTTTTTCTCACACTGTAGCAGTGAATGTCATACAATGTAATTTATAATAAAACAATTCAAAACTTCTGGAAATTATTATATAAAATGTATTAATGATCATTTAAAGTAAAAAAAAAAAAGAACATTACCAAATAGATGAAGTCAATTCCATTACATCCATGCTGTAGACATTGTTCACATGTACTCTGTTATCCAGCCCTTTATTTGGAGGCTGATCTGCTCATGTTAAACACAATTGGGACAAACCTGGCATTTTCCATTTCCAGCCCAGGGCAGATTTAAAAGTAACAGAGTGAGGGCAAGATCCAAGTCCATAGCAGGCAGGTGAGAGGGAGAATTTAAAAGGCACAACAGAGGAAGAGAGAGAGACAAAAGTTCTCATAATTCCCTTTAGGCCTGGGAGCGTTTCTTTCCGGTGGAGCAAACATTTTCAGTGCTACAGTGAAATGATCATTTTAATAGCCATCATGTAAAGGCTACTCAGGCTTGCCGGGCTCTATTTAATAAGGCAGGGACATGTGCAATAGACGTCAGAGAAAATACCATGAAAATGATTATAATATAAAAATGTTAGTGCTTCAGGGAACATATTTCAGGTGTCTGGGAATTCCGTTTATGGGGACTGCGTCACTCTCCAGGGGTACAAATGAATGAAGCGTTTCTGTGTTTGTAAATTACATCGAGTGACCACGAGCCACCACAGCCTTTACAGGTAACTTTACAAACAGAACTCTAAGCCCTTCCCTTCTCACAGCATCAACTTCCTTCCGTGCATAACAAAGTGCTTAGAAAGGACCCCTTTACCCCTTTTTACAGTAACAGGCAGTGAAGCTCCCCCGGTTCCAGGCTCAAGAGTCTTTCCCAAACTTGGCAAGAGCAGGAAGACCGCTATTTCCTCCCTGCCGCTTAGAACCACTCTGGGAACGGTGGCTGTCTCTGAGCCCAGCAGTACTCGTTCTTCAATCACGGGACCAATGAATCTCATACACGTTAGCATCCGGTCAGCATCCAGCAAGAGTCCGCAATGATCAATAAAACTTTGTGTAGGTGAGGTTTGGGGGTAGTGTTTGGTGGAAGTGAGATTCTGACCGCCTTGAGGCTGGGTGGAGCTGAGATCCTTGGTTGAAAGCCTCCCAGCTTGAAAAGCATGGTTGGGTGGACCTATTAAAAAAAAAACCTTACAAGCTATTATTTCGTTTTTTGGTAACACTTCACACTGGCAAAAAGCTCGCAAATTCGATTTTCTTCAGCAATTATTCTTGGCAAATTACAAAATGCTTTCGAATGTACTACCTTTTTTCCGACATTCTCCCAATGCTTCCAAAAACTTTTTTCTTCTGACATTGGTTCCTTATCTAAAAAAAAAAAAAAATTACAGTCAGAGGAGTAGTTGGTCTGTGTTTCTGTTAACTGAGTTAAGGAAATGGAAGCCTCTTCATTGCATAACTTGGGCTTTTCTGAAGTCCCCTTCTGTTGAAAAATTAGCAAAACCAAAAGAGGAAGATAAAAGCATTATTTTCCTTCCTCACGTTTCACTGGTGTTTTCCAAACTCCCCGCAGTGTTGCTCTTGACAACCGGTCTGCTTGGTGAGGTCCAAACTCTTGTGGGGCTTGAGTCAGGGCTTTGGATTCCTTGTGTTCGGTGACACTCCGTGTTTTCCTACCTTGCTTTGAATGAAATCCTAGCGGCCGGAGCAGGGGAGAACACAAGGCCAGGGGCCAAGAGAACTATGCTTAGGCCATTTACTATCTGCGTGTTTTGCCTTCCTGGGCTATAATCCGAGACCAACCCACCTCCCCACGTGGCCTCGCTCTCAGGTAGTGTGCGGTCAGTGGCGGAGGTCATCCATGCGGTTTTGGGTTAAAATGTCAAGTTCCATGCTTCTTATCATTTTATTCAAAAGCAACTCTCTTGAGAAAGCGTTGGCATGATTCGGATTATTGGAGGCATTGCCTTAGACATCACCCCCACCCCACCCCCCCACCCCCCCGCCCCCCCACCCGGCTCCGGTGGGGGTGGGGTGGGGTGGGGTTGGGGATTGTCAGAAGTAAGTGTAAGGAGAGTATCAGGAAGGTCCGCGAACACTTGCTCTTCACCTGGAATATTTTCTCTGTGCGGGTTTTCTGATTTCAGTGCGTTTGCAAAAGGCTAGTGAGACAGCCCGCTGCTTCTGGTGGGAATTCCTTGTGGACCTCATTGCAATCAGACCCATTGTGCACAAAGATACGTTTAGTCACAGTTCTCGTCCCTGTGCAAATTGTAGCTGCTAACACACTCCCAGCGGGGCAGAGAGACTGCATGAGTGTGCATGAGGCTCTGTGGGATGAATTCAACCTTCCTGGCACTCCTAACCTCGAGAGTCTGCGGGTTTGGGTGGGTGCTTTCCTTTGCCCTTATTTGTCTGCCTCTCACCGGCTTTACCAGCCAGCTGGCATTTCCACTGCCTCCCTGTTGTTGACTGGACCTGGGGATGTGTTTGGCTTTTCACGGATTGTAAGTAATTATTAACTCCATGGGGTAGGTTATCGTTTTATGTGCATAACATTGCAGGGGGCTTTGAGATACCGCAGCTTGATAAGACCTTCAGAGGCTGTTCTCCTGGGGGGCTCCTGGGAACCCGCAGATGGTGCCAGGGCCCCACACTGGGACTGACCCAGTTTCCCGAGGAGGAAGTGCTTTGCGCTGGAGGGCAGGGAGAGCGCTCCGCTCTGTCCCCAGTCTGGCTTCCTGATCTCACGCCAGAAACCTCAAGCAGCTAAAATCCTTTAGGCGACAAGGTTCGGGTTTCACATAGAGCTGTCCTCTCTGGTGAAAGCAAGCAGCCCGTTCACATACCCTGCAAACTGTCGTACCACGTGCTTGTTGCAGAGATCTGGGAGAAGAATGATTCCTGGAAGGTGCACATGGTCCGTCGGCTGAGGCCATAAATGGAGAATTCTCTTGGGGTGGATACCTTGTGGACTCCACGAGGCAGGGAGACTGGCTAGGGGACCAAAGGGAGAGAGAGACGTGGACAAGGGAAGAACGAAAATGGCACAGCTGCCCCCTGCTTACCCTCGAGGACTGAGAGCTCCAGCATGGGGACTGCACGTAGGCCCGTGGAGCACTGCCACAGGTCATGCTTTATTCCCAACTGTGACTGTCGCATGCAGTCTGAGAGACACAAACAGGACCGAAATCTTTGCTAGGAAGCCCGATGCCCGCCAGCGTACATGCTGCTTTGGACATGCAAGCAGACATCCTTGTCTAGTTAGTTGCCACTTTTTCAGAATTTCTAAGCATTTGGTTCTAATTGATATGAAAGCCAGTGTACCAGTGATAAACATTCGTGGGAAACTGGCTCACCCTTTCCTCTGGCATAGGCCCTATACTTTGTGCATCTGTTGACCCTACTGGCCAGTTCACCACCCCTTCTCTGCAGCTGTCCAGGGAGCTGTCGAGCGGTCCCCACCCCCAGTCAAAGCCTGCTCACAAGAATAGAGCCTAAACCAAGTCCGTTCATACTAAAAAGGCCAGTACGTTACCTCTTCCCGTGATATGGGCATGATTATTATCCTTATTTGGGAGAAAGAAGTTTCAGCCAAAGGAAAACATATCTAACTGTAAAGTTTTGAGAGCAGTGGAATAAGTGTTTATTGTCTACTATGTCCCTGATATGCTGTGCACATGATCTAGTTTGATCTGTAAAACAGCTCTCTGAGGAGGCAGTGTTACGTTCATTTCCTCAAGGAGCAAAATGAGAGTAACCTCTCTAAAGGTACATACTGGTTTCAACCTGAAATGGCTTCTGGACTTCATCGTTAGACCCCTGGTTCATCAGGATCCAGGATTCTGGAAGTATCTCAGAGCTGCTACTGGGAAACAGGAAGCTGAGTTAAGTGAGAATAGAGAATGGAGGCATTCCTCCCTGACTTTGGCCCGAGCAGTGTCATTTGCGTACATTTTAAATCTTGAATTTCAGAGAAGTTTCTGCATTAAGAGTTCAACTGAAAAATAAAATTTTAAAATAACTTCTTTGGCAAAGAGGACTCTTTTGGAAGGGATGGAAGCAGGGATGGCTATACTGACTTTTTAAACCATCACCCTTGGGCTGTGTGGAGAATGGATCCTGCCTAGAACCAGTTGTGCAGAGAAGAGGCCCGGAGGGCCCAAACCAAGACTTATGAAGTTTGCAAAGACACGAGAACAGATGTGAGAGATGGCCAGGAGGTTGACCTTCCAGCCCCTGGTGACTCTTTGCAGCTGCCTTGGCACTGTTTGGGAGACTGGGAGAAATACAAATTCTCAGCCCGCCCACCCCCAGAGCTACGGAAGCAGAATCTGCCTTTTGACCAGATCCCCAAGTGATCCCTACGCCCCCTTGAAATGTCAGCAGCACTGGTTTAGGACTGTTTGCCTGGAAAGGGGGAATGAGGAAAGACTGTATGATGACTTTGACCTTTGACCTTCTGTTCAGGCATCCCAAAATAGGGGGCGTGTTGGAAAAGCACTTCACTTGAGTAGCGCGGTTATGGCAAGAGCTTTCTGGTGTCAAGACATCTATCTAACCGAGCAGGCAAGCAATGACACTGGTTAAGGACCTAGTTGCTCTCTTATTATATTCTCTCTTTCTCTCTGAGTACAGATCTCTTCAAGCAACTAGGACCATCTCTCCAGGTTTGAGGTGTCCTACTGGATTGGTCCGTGGTAAACCTTTGATGCCTAGACTCTTCTTGACTTTCTTTTATTCTCTCCCAACAGTTTCTTGTCCAATGTTTTATTCTCTCTGGGCTTGCTAATTTAAACTAAACTGCCAATGGCAAGGTATCATACTTCTTCAAAGACATATTTCAGTGTTCACCGAGTCTTAATTTACCGCCGTTAGAGATGAGACTATTTCAAACATGGAGTTCAAGGGCTCACATTCGGAGGCACGGGGGTCTTTAAGGCCTCCTAACCTAGACAGCAACATCTCTCATGGCTCCTCCACACATACCTCGTGCTCTTGAAATTCTTGATCTCAAAGGACTGTGTTCATTCCTATGTGGAATGCGATTCCCCAGCTGCCCTGCTGTCTCCAGGCTGAGGTGGGTGCTCCCCACCTGTGTGGTCTCCTTGGGCGTCTCTCCGTCAGGGCGAGCGATCACACTACCCCTTGTTGATTGACGTGTCCCTCCCACCCTTGATTCTGTGTCTTTTCATCTTTACACCCTCAAAGCATAGCAGAGTGCCTAGCTCATACCGGAGGCACAATAAATAGTTATTAAATGAGTCAATGAAAGAATGTGTGACTGTGGATGAGGCTGGTTTGGGGATGTAGGAAGGATTTGGGGAGTCAGAACGTAGTATATTGAGCAGTTTGGGATTAGAACTCATGAACTTCTTGACCTATGCAGAGGTCAGGAGCTACTCTGTATTCTCACATAGATTTTTGAGTATCTCTGAATTACTCTTAATGTCCTCATGGGCCCTTCTGGTGAGCAATAATCTAGAACATTCCTCCCCACCTTAACTTTACAGGCAATCATTGAAACCTGCTGCTCAGTTATTTTCCCTAAGAAACTTGTATACCACTGACTGTAAGGTGGGTTTGGTCACTTATTTTTACTTCTATGGATGTTTTATTCTTAGTTGCAGAGGTATTGCTAGTATGTTTTTACTCGTTGAACACTTACAGCCCAAGGAACAAGTCGACCCTGGCCAACCCTGTTTGTGGGGGAATTTCTGGCCTTAAGAGGTGATGCACCCCTACCAAGTCTAGCTACCCCAAACAAATTCCAGGACAATGCAAAGAATATCAAGAATAGCAAAGTAGGAAAATACTCTGTTGCAGCTTCAAGCTTGGGGGATGCACTCCTCCCCACCTTAACTTAAGAATCTTCGTATGGAAGGAGGAAACAAAGATCCCCGGGCAAGAAAGAATGACAGAGTATGTGTCTACACTAATGGACACATGTGTGCTTTGTTGTCATTATTGTCATCAATGATCCTCTGTTGTTACAAACAGAGACTATGATATTATCCTGATGGCCAAGTAATCTTTTAATTCTTCTCTACTAACGATCCTCTGAACATAGTCTACTGATCACTTTTTCCTCGCCTTTCATCTTTTATCCTAACACCTCTGAAATGTAGTTCTTGTTCTGCTTCCTCCCAACCCCCATGGTGGCCACTTCTTCTTTACTTCAAGACTCCATTTCCCCATAGCTCCACTCCGCATTACACAGTCCTATGTGGTGACACATTGCTCTTTTCTGGTCACTACCCCACATACGTTATGTAAGAACATCGAGAGTATCTTTGAAAATGAACCCCAAGCTTATTTTCAGGTGTTTCTTTCCCATGCCATGGTTAACATGGTTGGTTTATTACACATCACAGCTGAGCCACCCATAAGGATCAAGATCATTTTCTTGCCCTCCAACAGAAGGACGGCGGCTGGCTCCTCTTCCAACGTTGCAGAGAATTGCCTTAATTTCAGACTCCAATCATCAGAGTTAGATAGCATGCACATGGTCAAGACTGAGACAATGCGAAGATGAACGGAGGTCCTGGAAACGATGCTTGCCAAGAAGAGAGAAGCACCAACAGCCTCTTTTGCCTCTTTTCAATGTTTCTTAGAGCCAGTCCCAAATTTAGTTATACTACTTCTAATTCAAGGGACTTCACTGGATTTCCTCATGTCTGCCATAGTTTGGCCAATACCCACAACGATATTGTTCCAATTGTAACAGAATTTTTGACTAGGTGGAAAATTGACTTATGCAAGGCAAAGTATACCTGAAATGATTAATATCTTTTCAAGTTTCTATGTTGCATATCTAGGGTTAAAATGCAAGATTCAGAATCCATTGTGAATGCAACTTACCACTGCCATTTAACCAATAACTTTGACCAAACTAGCTTTTGCTATGAAAACAGGTGCCTGGCTCTGGTGTGATCATGGGAAAGCAACAACTTTTCACTATGTGAATCATTTATATGTTCTATGGAATAGCGAAAGAAAGAATGAAAGAAAGAGAATAAGAGAGAAAGAGAGAAAGGAAGAAGAGAAAAGAAAAAGAAAGAAAAAGAAAAGAAGAAAAGTGAAACATCATGTCCAAATTAAAAATGCATTAATCTGATCTCAGTGAAAATAAAGCATTTTTCTTTTTTTTTTTTTTTTTTAAACATCCCTGGAATGGGAACAAATACAACATAGGGGTAAACTGCATTTAAAGTCCCATATTGCAGAGGGTGCCTGGGTGGCTCATTTGGTCAAGCATCCACCTTTTGGTTTCGGCTCAAGTCATGATCTCAGGGTGATGAGATAGAGCCCTGCGTTGGGCTCCGTGCTCAGGGGAGTCTCCTTGTGATTCTCTCTTTCTCTCTTCCTCTGCCCCCAGCCCCCCGCCCTACCCATGAGCGGGCACACACCCACACTCTCTCTCTCAAAAGAAGGTTCCATATTGCAGAGAATATTATTTCGTGCTCTAATTCAGTTATTTTATTTCTTTTCTTTCTTCTTCGTAACTTATTTAGTTATTTTTGTTTTGTTTTGTTTTTGTATGTGCATGTTTTGTGTTTTGCTCTCTGGAAGATGACAAATTATATAGTTCAGTGACATAAATTACCTGAATTTGCTGGAGAAGTTCCTGGCAGAAAAGGCCTGCTAGCTCCTGTGTTCCCTTTCTTGCTGCCACGAGAACACTATGGACCTGCCGGAGCCTGGGGCGGCCTGACCGGGCTATATCATTTTCATATGCACAGTCCGCTGCTTCGGGGCCTAAGAGGTAGAGCATATTGTCCTACTCTAAGAAGAGTCAGGCCAGGCCTTAGTAGTGCCCCTTCCGCTCTGCTACTCTGCCTGTGGTAATGTCAGGATTTGGTAATTCAGGGGAAAGACAATGCCAGTTATGCCCCTGGACAGCTATGGCACAATGGCTGTCAGCGGCATGCCAGGATTTTATAAATTCCAGCCTGTGATCGGATCCTACCCTGAAGAATGTGTTCTTTTTTTTTTTTTTTTTAAGATTTTATTTATTTATTTGACACAGATAGAGACAACCAGCGAGAGAGGGAACACAAGCAGGGGGAGTGGGAGAGGAAGAAGCAGGCTCATAGCGGAGGAGCCTGATTTGGGGCTCGATCCCATAACGCCGGGATCACGCCCTGAGCCGAAGGCAGACGCTTAACCGCTGTGCCACCCAGGCGCCCCTGAAGAATGTGTTCTGATCGAGTCTACCAGTGCCGGCATATCTACAAATAAGATATAAACACAGTTGTTAATCAGCTGGCACCTTTGGAAAAGACAGGATTGTCCTGCTATCTAGCTTTTGGTGCTCGTAAGGTCTGATACGCAATTGTGAGACGTGTTAGTGCTTTCCTCTTTTGGCTCCAGATCAGGAATGATCAAATGTTTGCAGACCAGGGCCCAGCCAGACCCTCGAGCTGCGAAGTCTCCTTTTACCTGTCCTGAAAGCGATACCCTCCCCCCACCAGTTTCTCCAGGTTTACCCTAATTGTCCCTTTCTTACTTCTTCTGGAAGGCACATGTGTAAATACATTAAATGTATCTAGAAGACAACACGTGTGTGTAGAACGGTCTCGACTTTAGGTAGTAGTGAGCCTTACTGATTCAAGGTATCCGAGGCCGGAGAATGCAATGGGATTATCCATCTTTTTCCTTTTCTTTCCTTTCTCACATTCCAAAAGTGAGTTTGGTGCTGCCCAAATACCAGACACAGAACGCGTCTCACCCCAAACACAACAGCGGGTTAAACCCACCAGTTTCTCCCCTCAGGTGGTCACCCAGTCCCTAATTTCCCATTTCTGTGACTAACCCAGTATCCTCTGTGTGATGTTGACCACCTGACTTTCTTTACCTCTGAGGGCTCAGGGCCTCTCTTCCTCATGGTCACTGCCGCTAACCGCCCACAGCCAAGCTCACACGGGACTGTGGAAGTAGCTCCTAACCCTTGCACCTGCGTCCAGCCTCTCTCCCTCCCCGTGGCTGCCAGAACAAGTTTCCACAGGTGCTGTGGGCAGTGCCATCTGGTGACACATTAAAAAGTTTTGCCGATTACCTTAGATCTCTGACAACTGGCTTTATTTTAACGTCTCTCCTTCCTCTCTTATTCCTCCTCAAACTGCCTGTTTCCAACTCAGATAATGTGCTTGTTCTTCGCTTCACAAGACTGGCTAGATATTTGCCCTGAAGGCTTTGTTCAAATCTTTCCACTAATCTGGGATTCTCTCTCCCCTACTCTCCTTACCCCTCTCAAGACCCGTGTTCCTCATTCAGGACCCACTGTTGTTAGTCAGGGGCTCGCTCTGATAGCCTCTTCGTTCTGCCTCCTCTGTCTCCTGGAAGGTTTTAGCCTATTGACGTTTGAGTGACTAGCAAATCATTTTGACCTGATGATATTTCGTTTTATAATTACTCACAAGGCGCTCCTGGCACATTTGGAGTGTACCGCAACCAAACTCTCCCCAACCCAACCCATCTATTTCAGAGAAAACTTTTTGGAGTCAGGAGCATGTCTCCTCTTGTTTTTTTATGCCGTTCCCCCCAACAAAGTCATGGATCTATTCAGCATTCCTTCAACAAATGTCCATGAGCATATAAGGGCTGCAGGGACAGGAGATGAGGAAGACAGACCCAGTCCTTGGCCTTAAGAGCCAGTGTGGAGTGGGCTTATAGAGCTAATATCCTGGGACATAAAAGAAAAATGAGGCAAATATTTTCCAAAGGAAGAAAAAAGCCCGTGTGATAGCTTCATGAACAGTGGCAAGAGAGATGGGAGAATCACATCTAATGATTTATTTCATGACACAACAGTGCAGGTAGAGAATACCACGGCAGGTGGTGAACACAGCCCATCTGTCAGATTCCACAGACTTTCTATGTCCTCTCGAAATAGTAGGGCCAGACTTCTGGGGTATTCTGGAAGTATTCTATATCTTGGTCTGGGTAATGGCTACACAGGTGTATACATATATAAAAATTCATCAAGCTGTCCATATATCACAACTCAGTAAAAAAAAAAGGTCGTGTGTGTCTGTGTATGCTTAAAGGAAAATGGTAAGAAGAAGAGCAAAATAAAAATTTGGCGGTTGGCATGACCTCTTATTCCCATAAAAATTCCCCCAGATCAGTCCTGCCTAGATTCCTACGACCCAGGTTGGAGATACTTTTGTGGCCATAAAGTGCAGAGCCATCCAAATGGTTTCTTGTTGCATTCCATGGGAGCCTTGGAGGGAGTCAGTGATTCTCAAAGGCTGAAAGATTAGTAATGAACCTAAAGATGAGGGCAGTGTTTCTGAACCCTGACAGCACATTAGGACCACCAGAGCATTCTTAAAGAAACACCAGTGCATGGACCCCGCCCTCTGAGATTCTGATTCAGCTGGTCTTGGATGGGGTCCCGTACCACTGTTTTTTAAAAAGTACCATTTTTAATGTGCAGCAAGAATTCATAATCCCTAGTGAAAACCATGTCCTCTTTAGAGAGTTAAGGAAGTGGGATTTCACAAAGTTTAAGTGATTTGCCTCAAGCAGTGCTCCTGGGTACACGTCTCAATTATCGGGGGGAACTTGTGGAGTGTATCCATGCCTGGGAAGAACCACTGGCTCAAGGTTACAAAGGACTACGTGGTCAGAGCCAGGAATCCAATCCAAGTGTTTCGATTCTTAACCTCTAGTTTGTTCCACTTCATCTCCCCCAAATGGAGACATCATTATTGGCAAAAGCTTTTGAAATAAAAATTGGAGCTATTGCCTTAATCTAAATTCGAGCTCATTAGAGCAACCCCACTGACTGGAAACATTAGAAGGAATCTAGGAGGGTGGAATTTACTCTTTAAAATTCTTCATGATGTGAATAAACAATGTCAATGGCGCCCCCAGGTCTTGTTTCTCATTTCCCTCCTCACCAGCCTCCCCCCAGCCCCCAACGATAGAATCTATTGGTTGGGTTAATACATTTGACACAACACACTTTGTGGCATCACTCTGGCACATTTCCATATTAAAATATAATAACTCAAGAAACCAGAAAAATGAGGTGGCAATTAGTCAGAAAAAGATTAATGAAGAAGCTGATGGATATTGAAACATCTGAGAAAAAACATTAATGAGATCTTTGCAAGCTAGCTTAAAACTTCTAGCAATATATGAGCCGCCCAACTAAAATGACCTCAAGACTCTCTAATGGTAACTTGAAATCTACAAGCAGTTATGTAAGACATTGAATACAACGCCTGCTTTAAACAGCCCACAGAAAATTCATTAGTGAGATCACCATTCAGAATCAAATGCAAAGGACTTGCTCAGAAATCCATCATCCAGGTGAGTTGAAAGTACCTCATCTTCCTACAGCTTTTTATCAGTGCCTTCCTTTGAGGTAATCAAGGCAATTTCTGCATTCACATGTGATGACTGCTCTTTTCTCCATTTTGTCACTTTCATCTGCATGGTTATGTACATTTTCGCTGGATGATCATTATGCTTTTCACGAGAGTACACAGTACATTCAAACATGAAAGAAAGATACATCTATTAGACTCTGTGTCCATGTGGTTGCATAAGTGCATGTAGACGAGAGATTGGGTTAGATCGGCTCTAACTTTTCTTCAGGGCTGGCAAATGTAGGAAATAAAGTATCCTGGAGCTCTGATGTCAAGTAGCACTGAATTCAGCTGTGGTCTGGCATGGAGAGGACAGCATGGGGAATTTTTCTTCAGATGCTCTCATCCTTCCTTTCTTTTTTTTTTTTTAATTAAGTTTTTTTTTTTAATTTTAATTCCAGTGTAGTTAACATACAGTATTACCCTAGTTTCAGGTATACAGTGTAGGGATTCAACAACTCTGTACATTACTCAGTGCTCATCATGGAAAGTGTCCTCTTAATCCCCTTCACCCATCTGCTATCCACTTCCCCTCTGGTAACCTCCAGTTTGTTCTCTCTTAAAGAGTCTGTTTTTTGTTTGTCTTTTCTTCCTTTGTTTTAGTTCTTAAATTCCATATATGAGTGAAATTGTACGGTATTTGTCTTTCTCTGACTGGTTTCACTTAGCATAATAATCTCTAGCCCCATCCATGCTGTGGCAAATGGCAAGATTTTATTCTTTTTTTTTAAAGATTTTATTTATTTATTTATTTGAGAGAGAGAGAGAGACAGAGAGAGAGCAGAGGGAGGAGCAGAAAGAAAGGGGCAAGCAGACTCTGTGCTGTGCATGGACCCTGAGATCATGACCTGAGCCGAAACTGAGAGTCAGATGTTTTAACTGACTAAGTTACCAAGATGCCCCAAGATTTCATTCTTTTTTATGACTGAGTAATATTCCACTCTGTGTGTCTGTGTACGCGCACACACGCACGTGGCACACCACCTCTTCTTTATCCATTCATCTATTGATGGAAATTTGGGCTGCTTCCATAATTTGGCTATTGTAAATAATGCTGCGGTAAATATATGCGTGCATGTATCCTTTCAAATTAGTGTTTGCTGGGTCAAATCTAAAAATCACTTCTTATCAGCTCTGTGACTATAGTCAAGAATTCTGAGAAACAAACTGAGGGCTTCGGAGGGGAGGGGCGTGGGGGTATGGGACAGACTGGTGATGGGTAGTAAGGAGGGCACGTATTGCATGGTGCACTGGGTGTTATACGTAACTAATGAATCATCGAACTTTACATCAGAAACCAGCGATGTACTGTATGGTGACTAACATAATATAATAAAAAAAATTTTTTTAAAAGAATTCAGAGTAACAGAAGCATTTGGTCAAGAATGCTTATGTTAGTTGGGATTCTCTGAGAATCAAAACACAAAACAAGATGAGAGGTGACAGATTTATTGAAGAAGACATCTGTGAAAGATAAGGAAGGAGGGAGAAGGAATATGCTGGAAGAGCCCTCAAACCATGATGTAGGTCCGATTCCTGGGATGCAGAAAAGGAAGGGAGGAGGATTGGATAGGGAGAATCTGAGATTCCACTGCAATTGCTAGAAAGTTTTAGCCAAGTTGATGGGAGACTTTGAGCCAAAGTCACACACTGGAGGAACCCTGCATCTCACGGGAATGGCGTCTGTGCTTAGCCATTGGGGAATAGCAATTAACCTGAATGTGCTCTGAGATCCAGAGGGCAGCAGCTGGGGTTGTCGTTCACTTATGCTCCCCCCCCCCCCCAGCAGGACATCCAAGCAGCCCATGACCACCACAATGCTTTTGACTGGAAAAATTAAAAAAAAAATTCAATTAATATTTGCTTAAATAAAGAGTTGAGAAGTCTTTTCAGTAAAAGAGCAGATAGTAAATCTTATAAGCTTTGTGGGCCACACAACTCTGTTGTAGGATGAGAGAAGCCATAGACATTATGCTACTATATAGGTATCCCAAAAAAACTTTATTTACAAAAACAGGCAGGAGTACAAAGTTGGCCTGTGGAGCATAATTTGTGGATACCTGGTTGACATGGATTCGGTGATACTTCCTCACATTATGCCCAGAGATAAGATTGCTGGTGATACTTTAGTGACTCAACGTGACATAAGACTTTTTCACCTCTCGCTCTTTTATTCTCAGCGTGCTTTTAAGGCTGCCAGCTGATTTTCAACAGAAATATTCTCAGCATTTTTAAAAATAGCAATGACTTCTCCCATGCTTATCCCTTATATAAGGGAGAAAATTATTCCCCTAAATCCCCTCGCATCAGCAACTTCATTAATTAATCACATATTTATTGAGCAGTTATTTTAGATCAGGTATTTTTCTAGGTGTTCCTACAGTTAACAAAACAGAACAAATCTTTGTCCAAATGAAGCTGGCATTCTAGTGGGGATGGGGGGACAACAGAGAGCAAACAAGACAAGTAAAATATGTAGTACCAGATGGTAAGAGATGCTGTGGACAAAATAAAGTCAGGAAAAGGGAGGATACTCTACGTGGTGGCAGTGGGGAGAAATTGAATTTTAAGTGAGGTGGCTCAAGAAAAGGTGTCATTGACTAGGTAATATTTGCATAAAGACAAGGCAGTGTTAAAGCAGTACACTATGAAAATAAATTATGGAAAAGTTTTCCAGAGAGGGGGGATCTATCAAGTGCAAAGTTCTAATGCCAGATCAATGTGGCTGGAGCAGAGTGAGCCAAGGGGAGAGGGGGAGACTTGAGGTAAAACAGGTCAGGAGGCCAGGTCACGTGTTGGGGACTTCTGGGCTTCTGGGATGATTTTGGCTTCTATTCCAAGTGAGATGAGAAGCCATGGGGCCATTGTAAGCCAAGGAAGAACACGATTTACATATTAACAGACCCACCGTGTTGTACTGAGACTACACTGAAGGAAGTGGCAAGATGGAAGCATGGCGCCCCATTAGGAGGCTTTAGAGCCAAGACTTGCTGGTGACTTGGAGCAGGACAGCGGCAGCAGAGGTAAGGAGAAGCACAGAGTTGCAGAATCTGAGGGCTGACTGGATATGAATGGAGCATGAGAGGAAGAGGAGGCAATGATGGCTAAGCTTGCAGGCTTGCGTACCGGGGACAATAGAGTTGGCCTTTACTTAGATGGCAAACACGAGCAGTGGGCAGATACACTGGGAAGGCCGAGAGGATGAACTGAACCTGTCAGACTGAGAGTCTTATTGGCTCCCTGGCCAAGGATACTGAGTGGGCAGTTGGATACATAAGTCTGCATTTAGACTTGAAGTCCACACTGAGAATCTTCTGCAGATGCTTCCATGTCATTGCCTGGAACTTTGTCATATAGGCAGGCTACCCCTAGCTTCAGAGAAGGTAGAGAAGCCTATGTTCACCTCTTCCATCTTCCACAGAGAAAGGCAGCAAGAGGAAAAGGATTGGTAATTCAACTAGCAACATCTGTACTTAATGTCTCTTAGTTCTTCCTATGCAAAATGGGGATAATGAAATCTACCTTACACGGTTATGGTGAACATTCACCTGAGCTAAGCTATAGAAGGCTCTGGGCATACATAACATGTTCTTTAAATACATAAGTTCCCCTCCCTTCCCTTCCCTTCCAGTGACCTGAGATGTCATGGTAAGTTGTTAACTCAGTCAATAATACTTACTTTTGGACTTCCTCATTTAATAAAGCAGTGACACTGCTATTTTTACAATCACTGCTGTGGCCGAAGAAAGGAACTTTTTCTCCCCCCTGCCCCCCCGCCCCCCCCACCCCCCACCCCCCACAGCCACATACTTTCGAGACTTGGATTGGTTAACCTGGCTCTCTTCCTCTCAGTGACTCTTCCTTCTCATTTCTCGGGGGTTTTGTTTTCACTTTTGCATTTCAGTTTCTGCGTGTAATGATGGTCAGAGGATTTACAAATTCTTAGTAATGATTAACCATCATGAGACATGCACAGCGCTCCCCCAATCTGAGACTTCACTGGAGAGTGTCTGGGAAGAACGTTCACAAAATACAAAGAAGTCCAAGGCAACACTGGCCTCATTCAAGGCCAAGTGGAGCCATGTGTTTGAGCCACTCGGCGGAATGAAGTCAGAGCGAACCCAATGGCCGTCGGAGGAAAAATAACTCTAGAGATGTTTTTTGCCACTCCCACATCTGGCAGAAAACTATGTAGTAGCATTCCGAAGCCCTTTGTCAGCCTTATCAGTCTGTTTTATATTGGCTTTACACCCTTTTCTCTCTCCCAGTGTGACGAGAGGGCAAAATGTTTGTGCTTGTTTCTACCTATGGAGGGTGCCCATAAAGTCTTGACGCTAAGATAACACCATTTTATCATTTATTGTAGTGTGATAACAGTAAACCTTTTATAATGTGTTTGTCTGCTTTTCCAGACTTCGTAGCCACCGTGTATGTGTGCGTATTAGTTAGCTAGAGCTGCTGTAATGGAATACCAGAGTGGGTGGCTTCACAACAAAAATGTATTTTTCCACAGTTCCTGGAGGCTAGAGGTCTGTGATCAATCCGTCAGCAAGGTTGGTTTCTTCTGAGAACTCTCTCTTTGGTTTACAGATGGCTGTCTTCTCCCTGTGTTCTCATAAGGTCTTCCCTATGTGCATGGTCTATGTCCTAATCTCTTCTTCTTATAAGAACACCAGTCATGGTGTAATAGGACCCATCCTTGTGGTTTCATTTTAACTTAATCATCTCTTTAAAGATACTCTCTTTAAATGCACACACATTCTGAGGTACTGAGGGTTAAGACTTCAATATATGAATCTCGGAGTAACACAATTTAGCTCATAACAGTATGTATTTATAATATAAATATAAATACTACATATAAAATACATATATAAAGTATATATTGTATTATATGTAAAGTATTATATTTATACTTTTATGCATATACATACAGATATCTGCACACATGCATTATACACACAGGATTCTGAGACATTGTCCAATTTGCGCTTGAAACTTCCTCCTGTCTGTAGAAATACCAGTCCCCTGACGGCCTGCGGCAGCTTTCTCCTGTAAGTGTAGATGTCTGCCAGAGGCTTGTCGTCCAGATTAGTTAAACTTTGTAAGATGCTCTGAAGGGCAGGCTACCTTAACCTTCTAACCTCACCACGCCTGTTAAGTAGGAAAGGAGGCGCTCTCCTCCTGGGCCAACTTCACCTGTGGCGTCTCTGAGCAGAATCTCAAAACCAAAAGGCCTCCTGGATGGGGGATAAAGGGAGGGGAGGGGGGGTTGCTCCATGCTTTTGTTTCCCTAAAATTCCTTTAGCAGCAGGCAGGAAAAGTGACCACAGCAGGGTAGGTTTCTGTTTAGGCTGAGGAAGCAGGGAGCCAGCCAAAGACCAGGAAAAGACCCATGCTTCTGGGTTAAAGATAAACTGAAAAGGTATTTTAAGAGCTAGCTGTTGGTCCAGTGGGAACAATAGATGAGTTAAAGGCCTGGGGATTAAGCCAATTTCATCTGAGTAATTTTTTTTTAGGAAACTGTGAATGACATAAAGATTGGCAACAATTGTTCACTTGAAAAGAGATTTTTCAAGAATCTTGACTTTTCCCTTGATATATGGTCAAAATGGGTAGAAGCAGCTTAGCTTTCCCTGTCGCTCATACTTGACTTCTTTGGGGTGACTTCTCTACTTGTCGGTCACAGATTGATCATTTTTATTTTTAATCATGTGTAGGAGCTAATTTGTCCAAGTTCTTTGCTACTCAAAGTCCCAAGTCTGGACCAGCAAAGTCCACACCTCCTGGGAGCCTGTGAGAAATACGGTCTCGGACCCCTCCTAGACCTATGGAATCAGAATCTGCATTTTAAAAAGATCTCTATTCATATTCAAATTTGAGAAGCAGTGGTCTAAGGGCCTAACATCTTACTTGTGACCTTTTCTAGAAGGTAGAGGCCACATACAAAAGTGTAATACTCTGTTAGGAACCATCTCCTATAGTGCCCCATCTTGAGCGGGCAATAAACAAACAGTGTGCTTTGATGATCGACAGGTCTAGCTTCATCCTGCCTTTTGGTCTGTACATTGGTAACTTTATTACTCATGTAATTACACTATTTTTATGCTGTGTTTTCTTGGGTCACTTACTTGACCTTCTATGACTCAGTTTCTCTTCTATAAAATGGGATTTAAAATAGCATTTATCTCATAAATGTCTTGTAAGGTTTAAATGGGTGGCTTGGGTGGCTCAGTAGGTTAAGCATCTGCCTTTGGCTCAGGTCATGATCCCAGGGTCCTGGAATTGAGCCCCACATCGGGCTCCCTGCTCCCTGGGGAGTCTGCTTCTCCCTCACCCTCTGCCTGCATCTCCCCCTGCTTGTGGGCACTCTATCTCTGTCAAATAAATAAATAAATAAATAAATAAATAAATAAATAAATAAGTTAACACCTGTGAAGCACTCATATTGGCATACTGTGTCTGGCAGATGGTAAGAGCCAAATAAATGTTAGCTAAAAATATAATACAGCAGGACCTCTATAAATATTTATGTGTCAAAATCTTCCCAGGTGTGAATTGCTGTGATTTTCTTTTTCTTTCTTTCTTTCTTTCTTTCTTTCTTTCTTTCTTTCTTTCTTTGCATGATCCGGTTTCTCCCTATGCATTAGCATACTACCCTTCCTGCTGTTCTTTAGGTTTCTCGAAGGAAGAGTAAAAGAAGGTTATCATCTTCCCATAAAACTATATAGCACAGTGCTCAGCATACGGTAGATTCTTAGCTTTGCACAATTATCTGTGTTCAGGTGCACAACCATTTGACAGTGAAAACTTATTTGACTAGTTTGATGTTTTTCCACAGCAGCAAAAACTAAACTGGCTATAGTTCACACATTCATTCATTCCCCTGTTTGACAAAGATTTGAGCACCTACTATGTTCCAGATTCTGTCCTAGGTGCTAAAGATACAGCAGGCACAAATCTTTTGAAAAGTCTTTGAGGATGGTGCTCGAAAGAGAAGCAGAGAAATTAGGTGTTCGCGAAGGGAGATGGGGGTGGTCAAGGGAAGTTAAAAACATGGAGGATGTTACAGCATGTGCCTATACTCATGGAAATTGAGACAAGATGATGAGAGAGAGACGGGGTGGGAGGTCTCTTCTTGAGATGGCAATAGAGGGTGAGATCTAATGCACCAGTGTTGCAGTTGGCCTTGGTTGGCAGCAATGACAGTTTAACCATAGAGAAAGGAGAGAAAGCAGAATACATGGATGGCACAGATGCCAATGGTTGGGTAGACGCGACAAGAGGGAGAATGGGGAATTTCTCATCTAATTGCTACTTAAAAAAAAAAAGCAAAATAGGAAACGAGGTAGGTATCAGCTCAGGGAGCTGAGTAAAGGGGAGAGATTGGAAGTTTCAGGGGAGAGAAGGTAGGAAAATGGGGAATTTCTCATCTAATTGCTACTTAAAAAAAAAAAGCAAAATAGGAAACGAGGTAGGTATCAGCTCAGGGAGCTGAGTAAAGGGGAGAGATTGGAAGTTTCAGGGGAGAGAAGGTAGGAAGTAGTCATTGAGGAGAACAGGAGAGGGGATGGGGTCTGCACACACAGAATGCCTGCCTGATGGTGGTAAGGTCCATTGTCCATTGTGGTCATGAGTTTAAGGGGAGATAAGGCAGCACCTTAGTGGGTTTTTATCTGGTCTCTTTTAGCTGCCTGGGTGCAGGTGTGGACTAGGCTAAGAGTTGCACCTCACCAGGTTGCATTCATGGTTGACACCACAGGCACATAGCCACTGGAAAGACTAGATGTGCCAGTTCTTTAGGAAACTCACAGAACAAGTACACTGGATATGAATTATTTGCATAATAAGAAATCATTTACTCCCAAAGACTATGCCATTTTCCCTGGTATTATTCTGTTCATGTTAGGTTTTTATATTGCCGTTATCAAAGGCTTTCATTTCTGGAGAAGTAACAAATATTCACATATTCTTTTACCTGCATAATTTCTTGACTTCACTTAGACCCCAAGTTTACCTATGCCTTCTTATGACCCTGAAAATATGGCAACCTTATTTAGTACCTACGCCCTGGAATGGGCAACCCCCAACTGGAAATCAGTTTGCTCTGCTGACTCAGTAGTTTGTTGAACAGCCTGAAAGCATTAATGCTGCTATTTCTGGGATTTTGGGTATCTCTTCTATGTCAGGATCTTGCTTTTTTTTTAGAAACATTCGGAATGGAAACTTTCTGTTTCTCCCACAAGGTTGAGAAAGGCCCTAAAGATAGATTTGTGTCACCCAAATTTCCTTTTTTGTCCCTTCCTTTTTTGTCCCTTCCTCCATGTCAGCTTACATTATTACCCAATTTCCATGACTGCCCTTTACCTGAAACAGCAGTGTTCCAGAATAGCTCTTAAAACCTTACGAACAAGGAGGAAATGAAAGAGCTTTATTCTCTTGAAAATCTTTTGCAACCTCCTGTGGTGAGTGCAGGGGTTGCTCTGTGCATTCTCAATTCTCTCTGGCTCCTAGGCCACTCTTGGGCAATGGGAAGCTGACTGTGCTCTGGTCACTAAATTGTCCTTGACTTGGGGATTGCGTTGTGCTCTCTAACGTAAGCATTGTTGGCTGCATATTTCTTACCATACACAGGTGCAAGAAGTACCCAGGGGGCTTCCCCACAGCTCTGGATCATGCATATCCTTCCCTTGATCACATTCTGTACCCTCTTCACACCTCCCCTCCCTCGAGTCTTCCCTGATAATGCCAGGGTAGGGACATTGTGTTCCAAGCTCATTAGTCAAGAATGTTACCAGACTGCCCTGAGGAGCCCCCCCCCCCACCCTGCCCCGGTGTGGGCTCTCCCCAGTTGTGCAGAAAATCTGAAAATCATGCTGTCTTCGTACTGAGTTCAACTCAGGATTACATTTCCTCACCTGTGCCCAGGCATTACAGAGATGTTCTCTTAAGACTCCACCAAATTGACAAAGATGTCCAAATTAATAGTTATTCAGCATATGGAAGAGTTAGATGACTCCCTGGAATAGTCATCCTTGAACTCACTCTTCCAAATGGTTCAGGGTTTGGCTTCATCTTGCGGCAAAGAGTAGCCCTTCTGAATCACTAAGTCAGAGCAGGGTAACATTAGTGTCTGCCTGCAGCCACTTTGTGGGGAAAAGTTTCTGGGAAAGCTAGAGAGCCAAGCATTTGATTCATGAATATTTATCAAGTGCCTACTATGTGCCAGGTGCTGTTCTTTGAGAATCACATAAGCGATTCTCAAATTTTGCTGGATTTCAGAATCTCCTGGTAAGCTTAAAAATAACGCTGATGCTTATGTTAGAGCCCATATCAAATACATTTCTGGGGAATGGACCAAAGCAGCAGAATTTTTTGAAGCTCCTAGCAGGTTTTTGGAGCACATGTGTGGCTCAGTAGGATAAGTGTCTGCCTTTGGCTCAGGTCATGATCCTGGGAGGTCTGGGATCAAACCCCTCATCAGGCTCTCTGATCAGTGAGGAGTCTGCTTCTCCCTCTCCCTCTGCCCCGGCTCCCCATTCGTGCTCTCTCTCTCTTTCTCTCTCAAATAAACAAATAAAAGAAGAAAAAAAAAGCTCCTAGCAGACTCCAAAGTGCCATCAAGGTTGAACCAGTGTTTTTGACAGGGCTCTTCAGCTTTAATATGAAAATAAGGCCCCTGGACATTTTGTTTAAAATGTAGATTTTGATTCAGTAGGCCTGGGGTGGGGGCTGGGGTTCTACATTTTCTTAGGGTTCCTGGGGAATACTGATGCTGCTGGTCTGCAGACCACACTTTGAGTAACAAGAAATAAAGTTCCTTTATCCCTCAATGTGTCAAACTTTCCTGCCCTTGAGCCTTCACACTGGCTCTTCCTTATTCTCTGAAATCACCTCCCTGGAAATCCCCAGAAAAGATGCCATCTCATCCTTTGGTCCTTCAGGTTTCCCCTGATGACCCAATAGAGAGTAATCTCTACCTTCTTTCTCTATAAATATTGATTTATTGTTTTCTCAATGGTTCTTCTGACTAGTGTAAGTGCCAAGAAGCCAGGAACCACCTCCATCTTGTTCTAGATAAATTATATTAAGCATTTAGCACATGTCTAACACAGAGAAAGCAGCTGACAGATGCTTGTTGAATGAATGACAATAGGGGAGCCTGGCCAGTTTCACCTATTTTTCTGTTTCAAGTGCGATAAGAAACAGAAGTGAGAATAGTTCAGTGTTTTCCATGAGATAGAAGAGAGTATCTTTGAGCATGTCTTATCTGGCCCTTTTAAAAATAAAAATGAATTTTGACTGAAAAACTATGGGCAAGCTCAAGAAACTCAAGACCCCCTCCTAAAAACAGAACTTGAGGAAAAACACTAGGAGAATCTACTGCATTGCCTAGGGAATGCCTTCAAAAGGCTGAATCATCAGTTTGACAGTACTATCTTTTCAGATCATTACAGCTCACTAAGATAGCACCAAGGTGAATAATCAACAGAGAAATGCATAAACATCTCAGAAATTGAGGTGACCTTGGGGCTGGTTCATTAATAAACTGAGACCTTATCAGAGGCCTTAAGTCACCACAGGCAGTGTCTCGTCCTTGCCAAATCTGGGACTTAAGACGGCAAGTACACCAAGAATCGTATTTAACTCCTCATTTCAAATTTAACTCATGAAAAACAGTAAGTTGTATTGCTTTTTCATGGATGGTGCAGAGGTCAGAGATAGGACCAAGGCTGTGGGTGCCCCCCAGGTAAAGGACCACGGAGAGTGGAACTGAAGTTATTTGAAGGGATTAAGAGATACAAATTTATCCAGTCTCACAAAATGGGAGGAGAAGAATATCATCAGCTCCCTTACTCTTTAGAGAACTAACGGGCAAAAGAACGAATTGATCACCTAAAGTCATCCAACAATGGGATCAAAGAATAGGGCCAGGTCATCTCTCTTCCCAATAGAAGCCTATCTACTCAGTGACACAGGTTCCCTCTTCCTAAATTCACTACAAAGGATTTATGTATTATGTTTTCTTTGATTTTTCTGAACTGGGTATGACAGAATCTCAAGCCTGTTTCAGGCATACACATTTTAAGGGTAATGAATTTTTGTGTTTGCCTTTAGTGTTTATTTAGTTTTTCATTTTGAAAAAATTGACTGTTACCATTGACCTTTTCCTTAGTGCTGAGAATGCCCATGGGCTGTGTATGCTGGTGAGTGTTTGTTAGTGACACTACCTTTCCACGTTATAGAACAATAAACAGGGAAATGGCCAGAAGATGTTGGAGTAGTATTTAGGGACAGGACACATACCATCTTTGAGACTGGTATTACTGCCTGAATCAGCGCCACACCATTATTTAATCTGATCCCCATGTGGAAAAGGGAACTTTCAGTAAGATTGTCCATCTCTTGCTCACATTTCCAAAGTCTGGAAGTCTCAAAAATGCCCGTAGCTGAGATATTCTGTGTGATTACAACCTCTAGAGGTCTCTACAGCAAAAATATAAACCAGTAAGAGTAGGTGTATTCCAAGGGAAGTTTTTCTGTTTGTCCTTCAGCCATTCAGTTCTAAATCACAGAAGTGGATGAAATTCTTTTTTTTGTGGGCTCCAGGATAATCTTTGAAGAACAGGCATTTGATCTGCATACAGCACCTCACATTTCTAGCAAAGCTGAAGAAGCTGCTTTGAGGGATTATAGAAGTCATAGGATCTCAGCACTGGATACCAAATGGATGGGTCTCACCTAATGAAAGCCTCCTAGAGAGCATCCTTTAGGCTGGTGAAGAAAGAAAGAACTCAGAACTTTGGGCAAAGTCTTTCTTTGTTGTTTCTAATTTTAGAACAGTTCTTTAATTTAAGCCTATGTCTGTATTGCTCTAACTTCTTTTTTTTAATCAAATGAATACTTAATTTTTTCATTTTTTTACAATAATTTTTTATTATGTTATGTTAGTCACCATACAGTACGTCCTTAGTTTTTGATGTAATGTTCCATGATTTATTATTTGCATATAACACCCAGTGCTCCATGCAATACATGCCCTCCTTAATACCCATCACCAGCCTATCCCATTCCCCCATCCCTCTCCCCTCTGAAGCCCTCAGTTTGTTTCCCAGAGTCCATAGTCTCTCATGGTTCATTCCCCCTTCTGTTTACCCCCCTTCATTCTTCCCTTCCTGCTCTAACTTCTACACATCTTAGTTTTCACCTCTAAAGCAATATATGTAAGATCAATTCTTTTTCTGGCCATTTCACATCCTTTATAGAAATAAATAGTTTTATTTATAAGTTTAAAAATGAAAGACTCTTTCCAACAATAATCCTTTGAGCATTTAAACAAAGATATTAAGACCTGTCTTACTTAATGTTCTCTACTACACTTGAAATGTAAATGACTGATTTTTATATATGGCTCTCAGCCCCTCGTGCTAGATGGTCTTCGTGCATTCATTTATTCATCAGGTTACCACATACTCATACAACTCTCTGTGTATTTTATGAAATATACAGCTGGAGGACTATTACTCTCCCTGTACCTTTAATACAGTAAGCTCATTGGGTGTTAGCTCCTTTATTAGCATCTTTGTTGCATAGTGATCTGCTTTAAGCTAAGTCCATCTCCCTCTGTCTGGGACTGGGAAGATGTTTGTCAAAGGGTTCGTGATAAATATCTCCAGATTCATGTTAAACTGGTCTTGAGAGAGTGGAACTATACCAAATAGTACTACTCTAAAGAGACAGATAACTATAAAGAAACAGAGACAAGAAAGTAGAGTCTAAAAGAGGTAGTGGATTGTCTTGTAGGTAGCAATTTTCCCTTCACTAGAGTTTCCTCAGATGCTGTTGAGGGACATCCCGCCACTAACAGCAAACTACAAAATTTGATTTAATTACTGGAGTCATGATTTCAGCTGTCTTTAGACTTTTCCACTTTTTCCCCCAGTTATTTGGTTTTGTTTTTAATGAGTGTAGAGAATAAGCCCTCCCTCTGCTCACTGCTAAATAAAGAGCCCACTCTTTGCCCCATGGAGCTATCCATGCATGAGCCAGGCAGAGGTTGTATCATTCACTTGGATCCAGGCATGGTTCAAAGAGCTTCACGTGCATCTACTCTTACCGTTCTAATAGTTGTATAGTTTTAGCTCTTTACATTTAGGTGTTTGATCCATTTTGAGTTAGTTTTTGTATATGGTGTAAGGTAACTGTCCAACTTCATTCTTCGGCATGGGGATATCCAGTTTTCCCAACATCAATTGCTGAACAACATCCTTTCCCCATTTAATGGTCTTGGCACCCTAGTCAAAAATCATTTGACCCTATATTCCTGGGATTATTTCTAGGCTTTCTACTTGCTTCCAGTGCTTTAAATGCCTGTCTTTATGCCACTACCACGCTCTTTTGATTACTGTAGCTTTGTGGTTAAGTTTTGAAATCAGCAAGTGTGAGACCTCCAACTTTGTTCTTTCTCAAAATTGTTTTGGCTATTTGGCATCCCTGGAGAGTCCATACGGATCTTAGGATAAATTTTTCTATTTCTGCAAAAAATGCCACTAGGATTTTGATGGGAATCACATTGAATCTGTGGGTCACCTTGTGTAGCACTGATATCTTAACAACATTATGACTTTTGATCATGAACACAGGATATCCTTCCATTTATTTGTGTCTTTAATTTCTTTCAACAATGTTTTATAGTTTTTAGTGTACAAGTCTTTTCCTCCTCCTTGGTTAAGTTTTTCTTCTGTACTTTATTCTTCTTGATGCTATTGTAAATGAAATTGTTTTCTAATCTTTCCATTAATATCCCGTTTTAAGGATGAGGATACTGAGGCACAAAGACATTAAGTCACCTGTTCCATGAGTAGTAGTTGTAATAGGACCACCAAACTGTGAAACCAGGATTTGAACTCAGTCTGCTTGATCCCAGAGTTGAGTTCTTAAGTGCCCTGCTGTGCTGTCACTGCAGAAAGAGGAGTGGACCTTCAAGGGCCCTCAGGATGGTGATTTATGTGGAAAAGCAGGATTTCTGTAGTTTCTGACCACTCCTCCCTGTCCTTCCTTCACCCTTCCAAACTACCTCTTTCCAACAGTTCATTGCGAAAGGGAGACAAATTGTAAACAACAGACCTTCAACTTTCAAACTTTAGAAGCTTGATGAAGATTTATAGCCCATTCTCTTTAGAGTGCCCCTTTTCCTTCCTTTCTTAGCTGGACTGTGAATAACTCTTATCTACTTATGTGTTTTTATTTTTTATTTTTTTACATTTTACTCCAATTTCCCAGAATAATTCATTTCAATAAATGATTAGAAACTGGTTTGAACACATAACAATAATTTTTTTTAAATGAGCTTTGTAGTAGAGACTTTGGCATTTTCCTTTTTATGGATTTGTCTGGATTGTACAAGGATCCCTTTGTATAACCAACCTCAATAAACCAACGGGCCAAACAGAGGCTTCATTTATCTCTGGCACAGTAGCACTAACCTAATTCAGGTGGCCGATCTGAACTAGTATGATAGTCTCTCTCACAAGCGCAGGTATCAACGACTTGAAAATGCATGTGGAAATACCCTAATGTTTCACCTGTTTTATTAAGGCAGTGTTCTAAGAACTCAGTGGGAAACCCCCAAACGAAAGTACTGGAAAAATGTCTATTCTGTAACATCCTCTATGCAAGCAAATGAGGAAATAATGGAGCAGAGGGCGGTGATTCTTCATTCTTTTCTGTCTCTCTATCCATCCAAATAACCACCAAGTCCTACCCATCCTCACTCCTAAATATCCCTCCAGCCCATTCACTCCCTAGTCCCACTGCCACTGTCTTCATTCAGGCTACCATTCTCATTGCCCCAGATTGCTACTGCAGTCTCCTCACTGCACTCTTACTTTCAATCTCCCCCCTAGGGCGATCCTCCAGGAAAAAAAGTCTCATCGATGGATCTCCTCACCTGAAAACACTTGATTTTGAATCATACCACTTCTTTTTTCTTTCCCCTTCCTCTATCATACTTCTTTCTTTCCTCTCCTCTAGCTGAACTTGCTTTTAGGACATGCTAGTCTCTCTTCCTGGAGCACTAGCCTTCCTTATTTCATGTATTCAGTCAAGGTCCACTCAGGAAAATGAAAACCATTGTAGTTTCAGACAGAAATTTAATACAGGGCATTGGTCACATAGATAATTGAAGAACTAAGAAAGCTAACAGGGGAGGTGATACAATTCTGATTGCCAAACAGGAAATAGTTACCATTCTTTGGCCTGGAGGGATAAAGAGAGAGGATGGTGTTATTTGATCCCAGAGGTCAGGTAGATACTAAACTCAGCAGAAGCTGGGGCCATGGAGAGAGAGGATATCCTATAAGAACTGGAGCCATTGAGAAGATGCAGCAGTTGCTTGAGACCCTAATGAAAGAAACAGGAAGAAGGGGCAAATTCCAAGCCTTTTTCCTCCTCCCATCATCCAGAATCCTACAGTGCTTCACATTGGCTGAATTTATGTTGAAGCCACAGGAAAAGAGGTCTGAGTCCCTCCTATATACAGCAAGGCAGAGAAGGGTAGGAAAGTGATCCGTATATTCAACTAATTCCTTCTTTTTGGGATTCAACTTAAATGTCATTTCTTCTGGAATACTTTTCCTAATGCTGTCGTGGTATCCAATTATGGCCCTCTCTTTAAATTTATTTTATTATTCTTACCTTTTACCTTTTAATATTTTTACCTTTTAACATTTTATTATTATTACCTTTTATTATAGATGCTCATGTCATTATTGTTTTCTGATCTAATCCATAACGTCTTTCAGAATATCCATTGTCCCAATAACATAGTTGCATACTAATAAATATTTGTTAAATGAGAAAATGATTTTGGTAATTGCTCTCCATAGAAGTTGTACCAGTTGGCACTTGCCAAAACAATAAAAGTGCTTATTTTTTGACATCTTCACTAGACTATATATAAGTAGACTGGTTGATCCTTGTGGACCTGAGAGTTGAAAATGTTATGTCAATGAAATTTATATCTGCATTCGTATTATCGCAACTGAAGATAAGCATCTTTTCATACATTTAAGAATCTGCAGTGACTGTATCTTTCGTCTTTTTTTCCATTTGGTTGTTGATCTTGGTCATATTGATTTATAGGAGTTTACATATCAAGAGAATTAGCCCTTTGCCTCATGTGAGCTATGAATGCTTTTTCTTAATTCATTACTCATTGTGAGACTTAGCTTTTTATGGTTTTACCATATAAAAATGTTCAAATTTGTTAATATTTTCCTTTAAGGGTTTGAATTCAATGTGGCTTATACTTAGGTCTTCTCTATCCTAAAGATTATATATATATATTTTTTAAAGATTTTATTTATTTATTTGACAGAGACAGCCGGCGAGAGAGGGAACACAAGCAGGGGGAGTGGGAGAGGAAGAAGCAGGTTCCTAGCGGAGGAGCCTGATGTTGGGCTCGATCCCTTAACGCTGGGATCACGCCCTGAGCCGAAGGTAGATGCTTAACGACTGCGCCACCCAGGCGCCCCCAAAGATTATATTTTTTAAATCTCCTATTTTCTTTTAATATTTTACTATTTTATTTTTAAAAATTTTTATGCTTAAATCTGCGATCAGTCTGGAATTTATTTTGATACAAGGTAAAATGCATGGATAAAACTTTACTCTTTTCCCTAAATATTTTTTTAAGTTGTCCCAACATCATTGTTTAATAATCCATTTTTTTTTCTCACGAACTCAAAATGTTAGTTTTATCACATACTAAATATGGATATCTCTTTGGGTTTGTTTCTGTACTTTCTATTATGATCCACTGATTTGTCTATTGATGCAGCAGTCCATAATGATTTAATAACTACACATTGAATTTTGATTGCAATATTCAGATGTTCTAGTTAAATGCCTATTGAAAATGTATGACAAATAATGAATTAGAAATAATAGTAGTGACAAAGTTTCCTGTTAGAGATTCCAAACTAAACCATGAAGAGACATATAAAATTAAATAAGCAAGACTTCTGCTTTCAGGTTGGATATAGGCTAATCCTTCCACTGCAAGAAAATATGGATTAATTACAAACACATATTTTTAAAGATGCCAGGAAACTGCAGGAACTAGAAGGATTGTATATACTAATTTTGAGTAAAGGGAAAATGTTTCTGAGGAACATTGATATCATCCAGCCTTTTTTTGTTAGTTTGTTTGTTTTTGTTTAACCTTAGGGGCATTTGTTAACTATGAGCATAGGTTCAGCATTGGGTTTACCCAAGCAAAGAGACTCTAGTGGAATGAAAACCAGCAAAGCTGCAGCAGTCATGCAGAGCTGGTGTGACAGAATGAAAACTCACAGGGACCTAAATGCACCATCAGATTCCCATGGAATGTTTCCTGGGTTCTGATACTATGTGGAAGACAGGGAAACAAAGATGGAAGATTCTAAAAGGCAGAGTAAAACCTCTCACAGTCTTGTGTGCTTGGGAAACAAAAACTGGGATAACATTGACCTCCCTATATAGCCACTCTCCCCCTCAAGATATCTGCCAGAGTTTGAAGGCACATGGATATGAAGCTGGAACCTGAGCAGGGCAAATTTGGATCCCTTGATCTTTCAGTACTGAGGAGATGGAGACTTTTCAGGCTTTCAGTCAGAAGATCAGATGTCCATGTCCTAAGGGCAGAATTAAGCCAGAGAGGAGATAATTCTCACTACATTTCAACCCAGCAGTGCCCCAGCTCAATTTCTGATTGAATAAAGTTGCTCAGAACCTCACTTTGTTTGCCTAACAGAGGAGGAAAGGAATATCCTCTGTTGCAAGGAAACATCTTCTAGAATGGTTTGTTAGTATACAATATCTGGGAAAAAAATTAAAAGTTACTAATCATGCAAAGAAATAATACTGACTGATAAACAACAGAAAAATAATATAATAAATGTAGACCCACAGATGATCAATGTATTGGAGTTAGCAGATGAAGGCTTTAGTAAAACTATGATTAGTATGTTAAAGAAAATAGAACAGGAAGAACAAAGTAGATGAAAGTATGGATAATTTTAATAGGTAAATCAAATCTATAAAAAAGAAAGTAAGTGGATATTTTAAAATTGAAAATCTTTAAAACTGAAAACTGAAAAACAGGATAAACACAAAGAGAGCCTTAACAAGGCAATTTGTAGTCAGATTGCTTAAAATCAAAGTCCAGAGGGGGAAAAAAAGCACATTACCTTTACTGGAACAACAGTAACACTGAGAGCTGTATCTCAACAGAAGTGATGAAAGCCAGAAGGCAAGTAAATAACATTTTTTAGGGGTTGAAAAAATCAAGAACTTATTCATATCCAGTAAATACATATCATTTATATCCGTAGAAACATCCTTCAAAAACAAAGATGGAATGCATATGTTTTCAAAGATAGAGTTAGAGAATTAGTCTCAAACAGACTGTACTAAAGGAAAAACTAAAGAACATAGAGCTGAATCCTTCAGATAAGAAAAATGATTCCAGATGGAAGCCTGGAAATATTGGAGGAAATAAAGAATAGTATAAGGGGAAAAATATATGGAGATTTAAACAAATGCCGACTGTATAAAAGAATAATCTTAATGTCTGGAGGAACATAGATTATACGCAGAACTAGAAATGCACGGCAATGGTAACACAACAGTGATTGGAAGGAAATGGAATATAAAAGCTCCTAGTGACGTCAGGAAAATGGTAGAAGTAATATTTATTTAAGTACTATAATAAGCCAAGAATGCCTATTATAATCACTAACAGAATAATAAAGCAATTTAAAACTAACAAGTTAGTAGAAGGAAGAATTAAATAATAAAGAAATTATTACCTCAAAAGAAAGTAAGAAAAGAACAAAAGAGAAATATAAATAAGTCATATGGAAAACAAAGGATCGCCAATATATACTGTAACATATCCATGATTACATGAAATATAAATGAACGAAAAGTTCCTAGTAAAAGAATACTGTTGTTAGACTCAATAAAAAATATGATGCTCAGAAGAGCCTAAAGTTTGAAGTAAAAGAATAGAAAAAGATGCACAATGTAAGCATCAATCAAAAGAAAGCTGTTGCATCTCTACTAATATTGGACATGTTACATTTTAAGACAAAAAATATTACTAAAGATAGAGGGACATTTCACCATGAGAGTGCCAAACCGTGCAGGAAGGAATCACACCACTTTGATACATGAATTTCAAAAACGGTCTTCAAAATAGATAAAGAAAAAGTGAAAAACACAAGTCTACAATCATAGGCGAATACTAAGGACCCTCTTTCAATACACAGTAGAAAAGCAAACAAAAAATCAGTGAAGATATAGAATATGTGGATAAGAATGTTAACCAAATTGATTTAATTGACAATAGAAAATATTGCATTGAAAAGTGACGAATACTTTTAAGGGCACAAGAACACTTTCTAAAACTGACCGTATGTTGGGTTATAAAGAAAGCATCAACAAATTTCAAAAGATTGAAACTATTCAGAGTGTGTTTCTTCACCATAATGGAATTAAACCAGACATCAATAACAAAAGGATAAATAGAAAAGTCCAAATGCGTGGAAATTAAACATATGTTTTGAAATTATTCATGGGTTAGAGAAAAGATCCAAATGGAAATTATGAAACATGCTAAGTGAATGGTAACAAAGACGCAACACAGCAGACTTACAGAAATCCAGCTAAAGCAGTTAATGGAGGAAAAGAATCCCTGTACTAAATGTATTAGGAAAAAAACATGAAAATTTAAGTTTCTATCTCAAGAAACTGTAAAAAGAATAGCAAACTAAAGATTATGGAAGTAGAAGGACAGAAAGAATAAAGATACTTCTGAATACGAATAAAATAGAAAAGAAACAAACAACTGAGAAAATCAACAAAGCCAAAATTGGTCCTTTGAAAAAAACCAAAAATACTCTAGAATTAATAAACCTGTAATAAAAATGATCAAGTAAAAGAAAACTCAAATTGCAACTTTCAGTGATGAAAAAAAAGTTAGTTTAGATCTTAGAGACATCCTAAAACTAAGAAAATGTTATATACAATTTTATTAAAATAATGTGCTAATTTGAATGAAATATATAAAAATCCTCAAAAAATAAACCTTATATAAAAACAAAGAGAAAATATGAATGGTACATACCTATTGGAAAGATTGAATTCTTTATTAAAAACCTTCTCGCAAGAAAACCCAGGCCCAGATGGCTTCATCTTTGAATTTCTTAAAATATTAAGGGATGAAATAGTACTATCTTGCATATAGTGTTCCAGGCAGTTAAAAAAAAAAAAAAAAAAAGAGGAAGAGTAAGTAAAGTTTTCCTAGAATGCAAAAAACTTTATAACAGAAAAAAGGTTAAGTAGGATTTTATCAAAATGTAAAACTCTGTTCAGCACAAGAAACATTAAGAAAGTGAAGAGCAGGCAACAGTCAAGAAGAAAATATTCACAATACATACATCTGACAAAGGACTTGTATTTTATCCAGAACATCTAGAGCTCTTGCTATTTCCTGTCAGCCAGGTCCAATAGGCATAACAGCACCAAACATCTGTGCCAGCCTGATGTTTTGAGGCATACCAGATATCGGGTTCCTTTTGGACAATATTACGACAAATAACAGAATTGACATGGCCCAAAGCAAAACAATTAAACAGTAGTATACTGCTGTCTCTGCCATGTGAATACAAATGTTTTCCCATGATCTTTTTTTCTGGAGCCCTAGATGATTCGTAAAACACAAAAGTGCCCAAAGGTGAGAGAAAATAACCACAAAATTTCAGGGGCTTGAATATATTGGTGAAGTCTCTAGGGGTCTGATTTTGGGGACACTTGGGATATTCCCTTATAATACTCACTAAAGAAAAAAAGCACATGGTGGGTAGTTCTCTTTGAATTATAAAGGCAGCATATACCATATTTAAGCATGCTGCTCTAATCCATTTCTCAGGTAACCCACAAGGATATTAGTTTTGAATGGATCAGAAGAGAAGGTTCTGAAGCAGATTCATGCCACATTGCAAGCTGTTCTGGCCATTGGGTCGTATGCTCCACCACAACCAATAGTATTGGAAATCGGTTCTTAGAAGGCACTGGTAAACCTCGAGAGGACATTCACCAAACAAGTTCTAAGTTTTAGAGTATGGGCATATTCTCTTCTGCCCATAATTCTCCATTCGAAAAGTAGCTCCAGATTATGCCTGATCATGGGAAGTGGAAGCCTATGCAGCTCTAACTTCTCTTAATGAACTGGATATTATCTGTTCCACTGAATCATAGCATCCCATTGTAAAATGAAGATGGTATACACAAAACTGGACCTGAGGACATCCAGAAAACACAATTCCACTGTATAAGTGGACAGCACAGACTCTCATGGCAACTGCTCCTACTACTTTGTAACTTCTGCCTTGACCCTTACCCATGGCCACATGGAAGTTTCTTATGACCAGTCAGTGGAGGAGGAGATAATGGGAGCTTGGTTTACAGATGTTATCTGCATAGCATCTACCTTATAGTCTTATATGGGGCTATCCCTGAATAATAGTGGTGAAGGGAAAGTCTCCCAGAGGGCCTAACTTCATACATTATATTTAGCTGTCTATTTTGTGTGGAAGGAGGGACGATCTGCTAGGTATCTACATTAATTCATGGGAGGTGCCGATGAGTTGCCCTGCTGGACAGGGATTGTAAAACTGAAAATTTTGTGCAGGAAGTTCTGGGGGGGAAGTAGTAAGTGAATGAGCTTTTGGAATGGACATTGAGTATGTAAATATTTGTGTCCCACATAAATGTCCAGACAGTATTTACTTCAAAGACTTTCGATAATCAGGTTGTCAAGATAACTCACTTCGTGATCTCAGTCTGCCTCTTTCTCCCACCATCCTGCGTTGATGAACACTGGGGGCAGGAAGGGATAAGCTTGGAACTTGGTAGATTCACTGGGACATCTCTGAGTGCTGCTCTCTTGCCCACCTTTCTGGTAAAAGGAAAACTGTGACAACCCAATAAACATAGGATAGCCAAACACTCAAAACCCACAGAATGAAGGTCCGGCTATACTCTCATAGAGAATCTTGCCAAGCCAAGTTGAGTATAGGGAAATATGGGATGGGTGGTAAAAGAAGGTTCGTGTGATTATCAGCTTGGTCTCATGACCATCTAAGAAAGTAGAACTATATTTTGTATTAGTTGATTCTTTTTGCTCCTGCTATCTTATACTTTATATGGAGAGGATTGCGAGTGACTAATGTTTTAAGTTTTTGATGAGAGTGTGACTGAGTTTATTCTGAAAGGATACAGCATTCGATAGGAATTTGAGTGTCTCCTGTGTTGGGATTATAATAGTTTTCATCCAAAGAACAAGAATAAATGCCAAGGGGCAAAAGACGTGGACTGAATATTTTCTTTTGCCCATTGAATCTACTCTCCATCGTTCTCCAACTTACTCCATGTCCAGAAGATCCATTTTTGTGGATTATATTAATGGGCATCTTCACTTGCCTTCTTGTTGGGTTTGACCTAAAGATATCCCAAGAAGGGATCCAAAGGGTAAGAAGAGAGAGAGAATTCAGTGTATTTATTCCTCTATCTTCCATCCTGGAGGTGGGTCACATCATTCTACTTAATGATTAATTCCTAGCGGGAGACCTGTCTGGCTTCTGGTAACTACTCTCTCTCTGAATGCTTCAGGTTCAGTAGTGGGAATAGCCCCTGTTGTCCTGGGAAAAAGCACTACCCCTTGTTGACTTCCCTAAACCCTACACATAACTTTGTAATGGGCTCTCTACTAAATTCTTCTTAATTACTCATTTGGGTGTGCCATGTTTTCCACTTGATATACTAGCATTTTATATCTCCTCTCAAAACCCTTCTTATTCATGCATTCCTAATGTTAACAGATGACATTACCACCTACCCAGTTACCCAAGACAGGTGTGTTCTTTCCTCTTCAATCCTCATGGTTCATTCACAACCAACTCTTTTTCTTTAACATTTTTTTTAGGGGCACCTGGGTCACTCAGTTGGTTAAGCATTCAACTCTTGGTTGAGGCTCAGGTCATGAGCCTGAGGTCATGGGTTCTCTCCCTCCCCCTCTGGACCTCCCCCCCCACTTGTTCACATGCTCTGTCTCTCAGATAATCTCAAATAAATAAATAAAATCTTTTTTTAATATTTTTTATTATATTATGTTAGTCACCATACAGTACATCCCTGGTTTTTGACGTAAAGTTCGATGATTCATTAGTTGCGTATAACACCCAGTGCCCATGCAATACATGCCCTCCTTACTACCCATCACCAGCCTATCCCATTCCCCCACCCCCTTCCCCTCTGAAGCCCTCAGTTTGTTTCTCAGAGTCCATAGTCTCTCATGCTTCATTCCCCCTTCTGATTACCCCCCTTTCTTTATCCCTTTCTTCTCCTACCGATCTTCGTAGTTCTTATGTTCCATAGATGAGAGAAACCATATGATAATTGTCTTTCTCTGCTTGACTTATTTCACTTAGCATTATCTCCTCCAGTGCCATCCATGTTGCAGCAAATGTTGAGAATTCGTTCTTTCTGATAGCTGAGTAATATTCCATTGTATATATGGACCACAACTTCTTAATCCAGTCATCTGTTGAAGGGCATCTCGGCTCCTTCCACGATTCAGCTATTGTGGACAGAGCTGCTATGAACATTGGGGTGCATATGGCCCTTCTCTTCACTACGTCTGTATCTTTGGGGTAAACACCCAGTAGTGCAAGGCTGGATCAGAGGGTAGCTCAATTTTTAACTTTTTAAGGGACCTCCACACTGTTTTCCAGAGTGGCTGTACCAACTTGCATTCCCACCAACAGTGTAAGAGGAATCCCCTTTCTCCACATCCTCTCCAACATTTGTTGTTTCTTGCCTTGTCAATTTTTGCCATTCTAACTGGCGTAAGGTGGTATCTCAGTGTGGTTTTGATTTGAATTCCCTGATGGCTAATTATTTTGAACATTTTTTCATGTGTCTGTTAGCCATTTGTATGTCTTCATTGGAAAAGTGTAAAATCTTAAAAAAAACCAACATTTTCTCTTACACTTACCGTGCCTATTACTACAGCTTTATAGCTCAATATTTGCAAGTCTTCTAATATAACTCCCCTTTTGGGTCTTAGGCCTACCTATCCATCCTACATGCTGTTTTTCTTTTCAAAAATGCATAACTGAGCACATCTCATTATTGCTTAAAACCCTTTGATGTTGCTTCCTCATTCGTAGTCTCAGTCCAAAGTCCTGAGAATGAAATGGAAGGTTCTTCGAGCTCTAGATCTGCCTATTTCTCTCTTCTTTCCTTCATACTGAATTGTTTGACGTTCTGAGAGCTGACCGAGCTGGTTCATGTCATCATGCCTTTGTGCATACTGATTACTCTGCTTGGCAGGCCCTTCTTGATCTTGTCTACCTGGGAAATATGAAATCATTTTTTAAGACACGACTCAAATATCAACTTCTGTAGGTACACTTTCTTGACTGACCTGAAAATCATGCAGCATTTATGTCATTACTTTACATTTACTCCTTTGGTAAATATTTATAAACACCCTATACTACATACTTATTCTATCATTGAAGATATAGTACTGAATGAAACATGACCTCTACTCTCTTGGAGCTGGCAATCTAGTAGAGAGATGAAGATAAATAAAAACAGGTAAATATATAGTATGTACATTTGTGAATAACATGAAGTAAGTTGAGAGGCTTGGAATTCTTGGAAGGAATGCTATTTTATAGAGGATGGTCAGGGCAGGTCTCATTGATAAGATGATATTTGAACAAGGGCCAGAATGAAGGAAGACAGCAAGCCTTGTGGGTGACTGAAAGAATATCGTGCTAGGCAGAGAACCTTACAATCTCAAAAGTCCAGTGGCAAGTGGAGTAGGAAGCTATGAGTGAGGTAGAGAATTGCAAGAAACGAGATGAAAGAGCTCTGAAACCTGGAAGAAACTTGGATTTTTCTCAAGGAATGGTGGGGAAATGTTGGGGAGTTTTAAGTGGAACACTAATGTAATCTGACTTAAGTTTTCAAAAAATGACTTTGTGGGTGCCTGGGTGGTGCTGGCGGTTAAGCGTCTGACTCTTGATTTCTGCTCAGGTCATGGTTTCAGGGTCATGAGATTGAGCCCCCCACCAAACTCTTTCTTGGGTTCCGTGCTGGGCACAGAGCCTGCTGAAGATTCTCTCTCCCCCTCTGCCCCTGCCCTCTCTTTAAAAAAAAAAAAAAAACCCTCTGGCTCTGTGCTGACAGTTGTCTGTAGCTCAGCTAGGGCGGAGACCAAGAGGCCAGATAGGAAGCTGTTGTAGTAATCCAGAAGGTGGGGGTAAGATAGGCCAGGGCAGTAGCAGTCGGGGTGATGAGAGGTGCTTAAACTCAGGATATACCCTGCAAGGAGAGCCAACAGATATACTGAGGGATTAGATGTGAAGTTGCGTGTGTTTGTGTCTCTGTACACACACACACACACACACACACACACACACACAGAAAGAGAGAGAAGAGGCTTCAGAATGACTTCAAGGTTTTTGCTTCTGCAACTGAGAGGTCAGGGTTGCTCTTTCCTGCCCTGTGGAGTCCAACAGCAGGTGCAGCTTTGGGCAGGGAATGAGGAGTACACATTAAATCTGAGCTGCGTACTAGATGTCTCTGTGGAGATCTCACGTAGACAGGTGGGTATATATGCCTGGAATTAGAGGGATGGGATAAAGATCTAGTCGTGAAGATAGTTCTCTGTAATAACGCCTGTGATGTCCTGTTGGGTTTCTTTGCTTGCATATTTGCATCCCTAAGTAAACCGTAAGCTCCTTAAGGCCAGCAACTATGTCTGATTCAACTTTGTATGCATAGCAGCTAGACCAATGCTTAATAAATATGTACTGAATAAAATGAACGTGCGCGTGGCCCTCATTTGGTCTCCTCTTCTTTTGCCTTGCACACCTGTTTTCCTAATTCTCATCTTCTTGGAGGAAGAGATATGCTGGACACATCTATTTATTCTTAACACCAGTATACCTCTCTCTATATATATAATAGGCCCTCCATATATATTTGCTACATTGAATTAATTATCCCATACTCTATTTACACCTATATTTTGGATATACGTTTGGATTAATAAGTACAATTATAATTTTGAGATGGGCTTCTCTGCAGACCACACGTCTCCCATCTCTAGTTACCCTTTAAGTGTCAGGCAAAACTCAACATAAGTGGGAAAAAATGGAGGGTTTATCCCATAGTCAAATATAATTGACTTCAGCATGCTCAACTGTTATCTGTACTGTTAATATATTTTGTGGCATCTTATAGTTTTCAAAGACCTTTTGTACACATTTTCTCCTGTAATTCTTAGACACAGCGTCAGTGAGGACATGTCTTGCCAAGTACTACACTACTATTAAACGACAGGGCTTAGAGTCAAACCGGATTGTTTTGTTTGTTTGTTTTGTGTGTGTGTGTGTGTGTGTGTGTGTGTGTGTGTATGACTCTAATTCCCAGATTCCTTTCTTCATACCATTTTGTCTTCCTGGTGGTCTCTGTATTTTTAGTGCAAAATGTTGAGTTTTGAAACTCCATTTTCTACTGAAGACCGTTTTAAGATGTGTCCTGACTCTGTGCCAGGATGATGTTTGAGAACGATGTAGGATATATGTAAGGTGACATTTGGAGGTCATTCCTCGCACCTGTGTGGATGGCTATTGTCAAAAAAAAAGAGAGAGAGAGGAGAGAGAACAAGTGGTAAGAAGATATGGAGAAATTGGAACCCTCGGGCACTGTAGGTGGGAATGCCCACCGGTGCAGCCACTCTGGAAAACAGTTTGGTGGCTCCTCAAAGAAACAAAAATAGAGCTACCATCTAATCCAGCAAACCCAGGTTGGGGTATTTATCTCCAAGGGATCCCAGGAGATAGGTGCACTCCCATGTTCGTTGCTGTGCTCTTTATTATAGGTAAGTTGCAGAAACAACCTAAATGTCCACAGACAGTTGAATGTGGTGCGTGTGTGTGTGTCTCTACACACACACACACACACACACATACACACACACACACACACGCAAAGGAAGATTATTCAGCCATAAAGAAAAAGAAAATCCTGTCACATACTACAACATGGATGGACTTGGAGGACCCTATGCTAAGTGAAATCAGCCTGGCACAGAAGGACAAATAAGGCATGATTCCATTTATATGAGGTCTCTAAAATAGTTAGACTCAGAGCAAGAGAGAGTAGCATGGTGACTGCCAGGGCCTGGTAGGAGATGGAAATGGCAGTTGCTGTCCCAACGGGTACAAAGTTTCACTTATTAGTGAATATAACTAAGTTCTAGAAATCTGCTGTACAACATTTTGCCTATACTTAACAGTGTCATATTGCACACTTAAAATATTGTTAAAAGCATCTCTCTCCAGTTGTATTCTTTCTGCAATGCAAAAAACTGGAGAAGAACTGTTGCCCAGAAGAGAGAACGTAGGACACCACTCTCCTGGCAAAATGCTGGTAAGGTCACCGATTGGCAAAGCAGGGTGTAGGCATTTCGCTTAGCAGCAGGGTCACCCTGGTGCAGACCTCTGCCCCGTGAAGGAGACGACACTCTACGGTCATAATCGGTGATTACTGTTTGCGAATTTTCGGTTGCCGCTTTTTAAAGCAAGTCCTGGAGTAGGACACAAACTTCTGCTTGCTGAGCTATATGCTCCAAAATGTAAAGCCGGTGTCATGTTTTCTTTTCCTCATTCTACCAGTCTCATTTTGCTCTCTTGCAGGGACCTCCCCAACCACCTGCCCACCCAAAGCTCCTTGGCATTTCTTCCATCAATATTTCGGAAAAAGCTCTGGAAAAGAGCTGAGGTTGACACCATGGCCTTTGCTCTTGTCTTGGACACTTGTCCTTTCAGACCCAACGTTCAGAGTATTTTCTGTCTCTCTTAAATTCGCTGTAGTGCCAGATAGACATCAAAGCAAACCATCTGGATTGCTTACAAGATGCAGACAACATTGCATCCACATTGGACACGGCATATTGAATGTTGAAACACCCAGACCATCCCCCTTCTCTCTAAGGGGGCCCTTCATGAGTGTTTTCACTCTCTACAGCAGGAAGACACAAAGGGGTCTCTGTGTAAAGCGTGACCAGCCTTCACACATCTGGAATGCGCCCACAATCTGTCTGCACCAAGCTGTTGGAGGAGGACCAACGGGCCCTGGCAATGTACCTCATGCCACCAGGGCACGTTGCAGACTGTGTTCTGGAGACATGCTGAGCTGTCCACCACTGCCTCCACAGCCTCATTCCACTGGGCTGATGGAGATTTGTCCACTGATGCCCGAGACATCCTTCTTGTCCTCCTGCTCCCCGGGGCTGGTCTGGACTCGGGATGTGACACCTGATCATTCTGGGAGCTGGGTCCCTGGCTGCAGTTACACATGCACCCAATCTCCTCACCCCACCACCTCCCCAGTTTCCTCATGGGCATGGGCGTGTCCACATTGGACAGCCAAATGGCCAGTCTGAGTGATGCCATCTGCCTAGTCATTGGTATCGTGCTCCCATCTGACAGTTTGCCTCGCTGGCTCCTTTTACTGGTCTCTTCAGGTCAGGGTCATTTGTAAAGTGCTGAGCTGAAAGAACCAGCATAATTAGGAAACCCCTGCATTTTCACAAAAAGCCTTCATTCATTTTTGCCTTCTCCTGTAGCCTTGGTTGTTGAGGTTGGAATAGTAATGGTGTTCGTTACGAGGCATCCTCAGTATCTATAATCATGTCATCAATGTTTAGATGCTTTCATGGTCAAGCTAAAATCTAGAACTATACATTCCTACTGCTGCGTTCATTCTCTGTGTCAGTATTTCGTGGCGATCCAAGTGTGGTGAGTCTTATTTTTACCTAAATTTTTACTATGCATCTAATTTCAAATTATCTAAATTTCTATGCATCTAAATTTCTATTATCTAAAATTCTATGCATCTAATTTCGAATTATCTCAATCCTCTCTTTAACTTTTATGGATATGCCTAGCTCTCACTATGGTCAGTATAAAAATTTTTTTGGAAACAATAAAGAGAGAAGGAGGTGTTATAAATTGTCGGGACCTTTGTAAATTATTCTCTGTTGTAGCGGGCCAAACACTTATAAGAATTTAGGTCCTGTCATGGTCTCTTTCTCTACAATTGGGCAAAATAATAATTATGTACCTTTATTGTTCTCCAAACTGCATTTTAAAACTTACTCTGACTTTTGTATAAGCCCTCTTCTGGTTTCTTTCAAGACCTGTACCTTTGTTCCGGAGGAAATTTGAGAAAAACAAGCTTGTGATTCTACCAGGTCTGAGAATTCACAAAAGAAGGGAGTGGGACACATGGCATCCTTGCACAAGGCTAACTAATACATATTTTTAAGAATCCAATGCTTAACCGACTTAGCCACCCAGGGGTATTTTTCAGTTGGTCCCTTTCAAATTTGTTTTTTTAAAAGGGCATACAAATTGGTATACTCAGTCCAGCCCACGCGGAAGGCAAGAGGCTGCTGGGTCAGGCTGGGGTCTTATAAAACGGCCAATGACTCCTCATTGTTACACACACGCTACTCCACGAGAGGAGCAATTCTCTAGGAGAGTATTATTTCCATTTCCACTCTAACGAGGGGCTAAGTCAATAAATAAAGGTTCAGCACAAAACGCAAATGTAAATGAGTCATAAAAACAGACATGAAACATTGAGGAGCCAGCATTGTAACTTCTTCAACGTTTAAAGTTAGAACCACGGAAAATCGAACTCCGATGGGAAGTATCTTGAATTTCTGTACCAAAGGGAATTTATTTGCTGGCATATCATCCATTCTTTGGATGTTCACAGCTTTTTTTTTTTTTTTAAGGATTTTATTTATTTGTTTGAGAGAGAGCACAAGTGGAGGGAGGGGCAGAGGGCAAAGCCGATTCCCCACTGAGCCGGGAGATGCGGGACTTGATCCCAGGACCCTGACAACACGACCTGAGTTGAAGTCAGATGCTTAACCGACTGAGCCACCTAGGCATCCCTACTGCTATTTTTTTTTTTTAATATTTTATTTATTTATTTGACAGAGACAGCCAGCGAGAGAGGGAACACAAGCAGGGCGAGTGGGAGAGGAAGAAGCAGGCTCCCAGCAGAGGAGCCTGATGTGGGGCTCGATCCCAGAACGCTGGGATCACGCCCTGAGCCGAAGGCAGACGCTTAACGACAGCGCCCCCCAGGCGCCCCCCTACTGCTATTCTTAACACATTATCCTAGTTAAGTAATTTTGACCCACTTGAAAGAATCTAAGCTTGTCCTGCGGAGATTATAGAATCCCATTCTCTCCTATGTTACCTTCATCGGGAATTAAGATATCGTGGATTATTGCAGAATATAAAAAAAATCTATTAAAGATGCTCTCTGAAACACACTCACTCCCACCAACACACACATACACTCATGCCCTTTTGAGCACAAGTATACATGGGCATACGTATGTCTATATACAAATATGCACTGTTTCAGGGGCTGGCAGTAGGAAAATTTTGTTCTTCCCCAAATATATCTTGTGCTATACGCATACCCCTTGTACTAAAGCTATCTGTTAGTGGTTCAGTTGAAGGGGTTGAGGAGAAGAGGGGCCTTTTAGAAGTCTCCAGAAGATCTTTTGTTCTGAAGAACAAACAGACAGCAGTGGGATTCCCATATTCCTCGCTCATTTAGTCCACTTCACTGGCTTTCTGGGGATGCTCTTACTTGGCACTGAACAGAATCTGATTTGCAATATTTGGAAATTTACTCCCCTGTCTGGGCTTCCCTCTTATAATTGCTGGCTCCCTGTATGCTCCATAGGGTTAATAATATAGTAGGTATACTAAGGGTGTATTATTATTTATTATTCTTTTTTTTAATTTTTTAAAAAATGAAATTTAGTTAACGTATACCATATTATTAGTTTCAGAGGTAGAATTTAGTGATTCATCAGTTGTATGTAACCCCCAGTGCTCATTCTATCAAGTGCCCACTTTAATGTCCATCAACTAGTTACCCCATCCCTCCATTCACCTCCCCTCCAGCAACCCTCAGTTTGTTTATTATTCTAAGATGTATATACTATTACAATTTCCATTCTACTGTTGAAGAAATTGAAGATTAGAGAGGTTAACCTGGCCTCAGTCTTAGGGCTAGTGAATAGTATGACTTTGGGTCTGTTGGACCCAAGATATAAGCTTTGAACCCCTATGCTAGATTGTCTCTAGAGTTCTGAAATCTAGCTGGGACTGAAGATGCGATCTGTTCCCATCCTAAATTTAAATTAAGAAGAAAAGAGAGAAAAGCTTATATATTCATTAACTTTCCCTGCTAGCCTGTCTTCTAGATAGGTTCAACAGGTTACGATAAGTAACAGCTATAAAACAGAAATCTATGGTTCAGCACCCACTAAGAGATAACTGGAATCCCAGGTGCCTTAGAAAACTTTTCTTGGGAGAGGTTTCCATGTCCTTCCACCTCTCAGGATGGCTTTCTTCTCTCATTCCTTCATGTTGGTGTCTGCGATTCAGCTTTCTCCAGTGCTCCCACACACGGCCAGCCACTAGGTTGGCAGCATTTTCTCTCACTTCCCACATTGGCAATGATGTTGCTATGACGCCCACTGCCTTTCTGTTCAGCTCCCTAAACTGAATGGATACTAGTCTCATACTTTGGCTCCCAGGACACCGAGCTGTACTGAGTTCCTAGTTTCTCATTGTTCTTTCAACAATTCAGCATCTCTGTTTCCCATTCTTTATGGGAAAACCAAGACATCTAGTTCTCTAGTCACTAAATTCATTCTCCTTGAGGGCAGTCTGGAAGATAATCTGAGTGTTGTGGCCCACACTGACATAGAGCCCCAAGCCAACCTCAGTCACGGGGCCTCTCCCTCCCCGTTGGACCCAGGCCCAGATGTTAAGAAGTGGCCTCTTTCCTGGGAGATCTCTGTTGCCGGGCTTCAGCCCTTAGCCTTGGCATGTCTACTGGGGTCTCTTTGCCCTCCAGACAGGCCCAGACATGCCTGAATTGGTGGTGTTCAGGTGATTTAGGCCTTTGCTCTGGGAACTTTGTCTCCTATTTAGAGGTCCTTTTTTTTGTTTTTTTTTTTCTGTGTTCTCATTTCAGTGATCTTCAGTCAGATTTTAACCTTCCAAAACCCAGCTCCTGACACTCTGAAAGTCCCCATATTTCCCCATCCAACTACCAACCAGTTTGGTACTCCCATTTTTCTGTCTTTTATGACTAGTGTTTACATACTATTATCCTTTTCTAGGACACCATTTCCTCTCCTTAGGTTGAAGGAGGTCATATACATCCTTATACTGAAGGTGCACCAGACAACTGTTCCAGGAAACTCTTCTGCTCCTATCCAGAGGGCTCCAAGTTGGGATAGTCATACCATCATGATGAGCTACCATCTTGGCAGCAGAGGAAGAAAATATTGAATTTTCATTTATGTTTTACCAGAACGGAAATAAATTGTAAACTTTATAGTCTCTGCTCTGTGTCTTGACACTGTTGCCCTTTGTTCAAATGACAGAAGATGCCGTATCACCCATGGGCCGTGAGGGATCCTGAGAGAAAGAGCTACTAAAGGCTTGCTAGTCCCTTGGTCGCTGGTTGTCATTGTATATTGTCATTTGTATATGTATATTGTAGGCGTGTATTGTCATTTGTGTTTGCCTGGTTCAGTGGATTCCAGATATTATCTGGCTTTACTAAATTAAATCTCACAACATGGTTAAAGGCATACGAAAATGGCTGGAAGAGATGGCTGATTAAGATAATATTGATAATGCTGACAAAAGGGAAAAAATAGTGAAGCCTATTCTTTTGAGTCCCATATAAGCTCTCATTGACCAAAGTAGGAGGTAAAAACGATGACTATTTAATCCAATATCAAATAAAAAGTCAAAATAACAAGAGTTCAAAAAAAAAATCCAAAATAATCAGGGAGACTCCTTGATATATAGTTTTAAAGTCATTATGACCAAGAATGAATCTCATTTAAGGATGAGTCTCTGTGGTTTGAAATATCAGCCATTGCAATTAGAAACACATTTAAAAACATCACTCAAAATATCGTTGATATTTCAAGTGGGAGCTAAAAACTATTCGATACCGTTAATATGTAGAAGACAAAGCTATTAACAAAATAGTGCCAAATGAAATAAAAATTACTTTGAAAGTATTTCATTTTTATCTTATTCTTTTAAAATGTATTCTTTATGGTTGTTCTATATGATGTAGGTATAAATGCATAATTTATAAATAATGAACTGTGCATATATAGATGCATTTATTTAGTATTTTTGTATTGATAGGAATAAATGGGCAAAAAAGACACTAGTGACGGTATTTTTGAAAGGAGAAAGAAAGAGGAGCGTGCTCCTATGCAAACTTGTATGAAGAATGTTTCAAAATCATTGTACAATGATTAATTAATGATGAATTAATTTTCCTTATTTGTCCTCCCACGATTTTCTCTTTAGAATTCTTCTAATGTCAATGGCATCTCCATTCTGTTTTTTCCCTTTTAAGTGGAAATGCCAGGGTTGACCTCATCTTAATACTGTAATATTGTGAAAATAAGGCCAAGCACATTACATCCCCATTCCACACCTTCTTCCGCTGACTTCCCGTCGACACCCCCACAATGGCCTTCAAAGCCCTATGAGATCCCTTCCTTCTACTCCCCTCTCAACCCCATTGATTAAAATTGTCCGCACCCTCACTGGCCCCCCCTTGCTCTTCACACATGTACCATTTAACTATTGTAGTTTTATAACAAACAAAAGAGTAGATTTGATTTGTTCAAGGACTAGGACTTCCTGGAAGGGACAAATACTGTCATTTAGATGTGTCATATTTGAGAAGAGGACAAAAAGTTTCATCAGACATGATTTGGACTTTCAACAAAGAAAATAATTGATTTTGGAGACCTGTACATCTTTAAAATTCCAAGAATGTATTTAGAGCAAATCTCTTTTGACAAATTTATTTCTTAGACTATTAAAAGGACTCTGTGGAGAAAATGCTTCGTAAAGATCTAAGCATTTTCTGACAGAGCCCTTACAGAGGGGAAGTTCATGAATGCAGAATTGAAAATACTGTAGATTCAAAAAAATTTATTTCATTGATTCTCTATTGCCATAATAAAAGTACCTGGAAGGAAACTACTCTACAGAATCATTGAGACACTAGATCTTTGGAAAAATTAAATTCCAGAGGTGCCCTAGAATAATTTAGAACATAATACGATTGGGTGAATCCACTGGGGGAAAAGAAAAAGAGATTTTATGGATAACAGTAGAGAAGAGAAACAGCATTAGGGGAACATCAACTTGAGAAGGCAGCAAGCATTGGGAACAATTGCTTTCTTATAATCTGTCTCTTTAGGAAGTAAGCAGAAGTCAGGGGACGGCTGAAGCATTTCTGCAGAAATGTAATCAGGGCTATTACCAATCTGCACAGACAGCGTTCACTTGAAGGGGACTGATACCTTCTTCTCTTTGGGATCAGTTTCATTCTGGCCCAAAGGTACTGGAGGAAATAAGAACTCATGGGGATGATGGTGCCTCTCAGTTATTTCCTCTGCCCTATTAGTCCCACTCTTTTATCAGCAAGAAAGGCCTTCAGGAAAGAGGTCATACACCAGTTATCACCAGTTACACACACAGATCGCAGGACATTCCTGAAGCCACACATTTCCAGGGCTCGCTGAGATACTGCAAAAATGAACCAAAGAGTTGCTTTCTGTCTGCCATAAAAAGACCCTGCACAGGAGTCTTATTCTTTAGCAGCTCCTGCAAAGTCAAGTTATCAGAGGGTTGCTGAATAATTGGCCTCACTTTTGCTTCTGACTTTTCTCAGGTAGAAACACTAGTTAGAACAAAAACTAGGGATGTACTGTATGGTGACTAACATAATATAATAAAAAATTATTATAAAAAAGAATAAAATTACAAAAATCAAAAAAAAAAGAAAAAAAAAGAAACACTAGTTAGAGGACATACCATCTATTCTGATAGCTCTGTGGGGATGGCAGACATTCAGCTGTTTAGGATACCATGCTAAAAACCTTAGGATTAAGGTTTTGAAATGTAATGTTGCCGCTGTACCTGGGGGACTCAGTCGGTTAAGCATCTGTCTTTGGCTCAGGTCATGATTTCGGGGTCCTGGGATCGAGCCCCCAGTTGGGCTCCCTGCTCGGCAGGGAACCTGCTTCTCCTTCTCTCTCTCTCTGTGCACTTTCTCTCTCTCTTTCTCTCTCTAAAATAAATAAATAAAATCTTTAAGAAAAATAAAAGGAGGGCATGTATCGTGATGTGCACTGGGCATTATATGCAAATAATGAATTGTTGAACACTATGTCAGAAACTAATGATGTGGGGCGCCTGGGTGGCACAGCGGTTAAGCGTCTGCCTTCAGCTCAGGGCGTGATCCTGGCGTTGCGGGATCGAGCCCCACATCAGGCTCCTCCGCTGGGAGCCTGCTTCTTCCTCTCCCACTCCCCCTGCTTGTGTTCCCTCTCTCACTGGCTGTCTCTATCTCTGTCGAATAAATAAATAAAAATCTTAAAAAAAAAAAAAAGAAACTAATGATGTACTATACGTTGGCTAACTGAACATTAAAAAAAGGAAGAAAAAAAGAAAAATTAAAAATAAATAAATAATAAATAAATAAAAAGCACAATGCAATCTTGCCTTCATGATTCTGGGGCAGGGTACCCCCACATTCTTTATCAATGGAGAAATCAGACCTCTTTTAATGGTAATCATTAATTGTTCTATTTTGGAATTCGTTACATAGGAAGAGCTTTCTTGCTAATTTTAAGGTCCTCGGTGCCAAGGGCTGTCCCTAACTCTCCTTTTCTTTCCTCACAAAATTGTATTTGCCCGTGATAGATGATCAGTCAATTTTCTTAAATGAATGGATCAGTCAATAAATGAAAAATTGAATTATAAAGGAGTATTAGAGACATGGTCTCTGTCCCTAAAAGTCTTAAAATGTAGATGAGGAGGCAATACAGGATCTGAGGGAAACATCAAATGGGTCAGTAGAGGCCAAACAGGTGGTACGGATGATACCTTCTAACAGGCTCCAGTGGTGGAAAGGCCTCTCGGCAGAAGCTGAATTTGAACTGTATTTTGAAAGATGAGTAGCATTTCAATAACCAGAGCAGACGTTAGGGTATTCCTAGCAGGGTAGTGACGGGGAAAGACCCAGAGATGGAGGTATATTAACTATGCTCTGGGCACAGTGAAGAGATAAGAGAAGCAGAGGAAATAGGCTTAGAAGGCCAAAGGCAGGTGCTTAGACTTTATCCCGTAGACAGCGTTGACTGTGCAGTTATAGATTTCATCTTATAGACCCCAGAGCTGGTGCTAGAGATGCAAGTTCAGGATAGACACAGCCACAGATAAATGCCACAAAAGTGATTGGCGCTCTGATAAATATGTGAGTTAGGGGATGGTGGTTGATTCTATCTACGTCAGCTAAACACCAGGGCTGCTGAGGCCGAGCCCTGTCTTTCACGTTGGACATTTTCCACTGTGCTCAAATAGAGCAAGGAAACAATGCCCATGTGAAGAAGCACCCCAGATGTGCGGCCCCAAGAACCACCTTTGGCCATCCATCTCATTGTCCAGTGTTTTCCCAAGAGAATTGAAGTCCTACCCGACACAGTGGCCGCTAGACAGCCTCCAGCGGCACTCATTACTAGTGTTTCCGAAGGGCTCCAAATCTATCATGAGCAGTGCAGAAAACTTCTAAATTATTTTCAAAGTTTTAAAAAGTCATAGGGAAAATTCACCCTATCCCTTAACACTTAACATCAACATTGTCTCTCCTTCAATCAAAACATAGGATGGAAAATAACTAAGATTTCTTTTTATTTTAGTGACCGTGAAAATGAAAATGAAGTCCATATGAAGAATTTTTTTCACCGTTTTGACCCCCTTTGAGGGAGTAGCAAGAGTCAATAAGTAACCCATTTCATTTGGGGCAATGTAAAGAATTATCACAATGTTTTAAGCATGAATTATAAAGACACACAATTTTTTCCGAAATCTATAACCAGGGTCTTCTGACTTTCAGGTAAGAAGAGATTATTTAAGTTTGCTTGGGTTTGCAAAGGAGGTATTTTGGTCCTCACTAAAAATGTAACTTGCTTTAAAAGTAAACTTCAGGGGGTGCCTGGATGGCTCAGTCGGTTAAGTGTCCAACTCTTGGTTTAGGCTCAGGTCATGATCTCAGGGTTGTAGGATCAAGCCCCACGTCAGGCTCCGCGCTCACCTCAACGTCTGCTTTGTCCTTTTCCCTCTGCTCCTCACCCCATTCTCTCTCTCTCTCTCTCTCTCTCTCATAAATAAATAAGAAACTTCAGAAAAAGAGTCTATTCAGAATTTTAATGGGGGAAGGGCTAGGGTGCTTTCTTTCTGTTAAGATAACCTGATAACTTTCCTTGTTGTGCTGTTCGGTCTCAAAATTTGTGGACTAAGAGACCGTCGTGACCTTGGATAGCCACCGTTCTAAAAACACCTAAGGATGGCAGAACTTGGCGTTCATGACTTTGGTAACTTAGAGAAATGAAAACCGAGGCGCACGTCCTCGCAGAATGCTAAAGGAGACAAGGTGACTTCCACATCTCCAGTGAGGGTCAGTGTTCATAAATACGTTCAGAGTTACATACTTTAACCTGAAACTAGTAAAAATAGAATAAAATAAAGAAATAAAGTGGCACACTTCAAACCTACGGGCTCAAGTAGTTCAGGTGGATGAAACTTTCCTGTCCTCAGGAAACCCCACACCAAGAGCCATAGACACAACTTCTGTTTGTAACTGACCTTGAGTAAGAACCAGGTTTATGGCAGCAGAATCTATCTACAGGTGTTTTCTCCTGACTTTTTCTTGGCTTTTCCATATTTCTCCTGTCCGGACCTCAGATACCGGTCTTCCCAATAACCTACGACTTTTCACTTTGGGTCCTTTCTTCGTTCCCGCTCTGACCTCTGGTAACTGCAAGGGCTGGGAGTCTCTTACCTTGGCTAGCTGAACTCCTCACACCGGCCTCACACTTGCATTAAGCCAGGAGTACACAGGAGTACAGGGATTTGCTGGTCTTGACCTTGACTTTGATTTTCCCGCCGAATTGCCCTTCTTAGACACTCCACGGCCGTAAGATCCCATGAAGGAGGTTTGTGAAGTCACTTCCTTGGGAAGTTTTCATAAGAAAAGCTGAATAAACTTGCGTGGGTATATGAGTCTAGCCTTGGACTCGGAGGCATCCTTATAATTCTATGGTCCTTATCGACGTGACTGTTCTAAAATCACACAGCCCCATGCTAAACAGAAAGAATTTTTGGTAGGTTACCAGAAAATGCTGACGGTCTCTCTCAGGTTCAATTCCAGGTCCTCCTCACGTGAGATATGTCATGTGGGTGTGGACGTAAGTCACAGAGACCCTAAAGGAATGTGGAATTAGGACAATAAAACTATAGCAAGAACCAAAAACATGAAGGACTTGACTTTACCCCAAATCATTACATATTTCTAGTAAGAAATTTAAGTTGACATCCCTTATTATTTATTTCACTTTTGGAAAGATTTCTGCACATGCAAAGACACTTTTATGGAAATAATTGTGGCTTGCTTTCTGTTCAAGGGATTAAAAAAGAAAAGTCAGGGCTTTCTGAATTAAGCCTCCCCACATACATTGGTGGGACGGAGATAGCTGTGGAGCCCTCTGTGGAGGGAGTCTGGCCCAGGAAGGTGCAAGATGAGAGCCTGTCTTGAAAACGTAGAACAAGATGGCATCAGGCATCCAAGAGTCTGGGAAGAACGAGGCCCTGGCTAAGCTGCCCCCATATCAAGTCACTGTGGGACGTGCGGGACCCCTCAGAGGTGTGGTGAGGCAGGTAGCAGGATGAGGCTGAGGGAAGACTTTCTCTTTCTCCTGGGGTGTTTGTTTAGCACCCAGGGTTGCTGGGCCCCAGGGCCCTGCCTGCCTTCCATGCCGGACATCTTCCATTGTGCCCACACAGGAATAGAAACCACCACACAAAGTGACTGAACAAAGAGGAGCCCCAGATACTCAGCCCTGGGAGCCGTCTTCAGGCAATTCATCTCACTTCCAACCGTCCGGTGTTTCCCGATGACAGCTGAAACCCTAACTGACACGGGGACCACCAGAGAGCCGGAGCTAGGCGTTCCCTTCAGCAGCGCCATTTCCCAGTGTCTTTACAGGGATCCTGACCCAGAAATGCATCTCAATAGGTAAGAAGTTAAAAAACACAAACAAACAGGGGAAACAACTGGGTGATAAAACATTCTTGAGTTCGGGGGAACTCAGAAAGGGTATTTGGAGCACAATTCACACTTGGGCCAGCCCGCTCTGTTCATGCTGATAAGTCATTTTGGGAAAAACAAATGAATTCATATCTGATAAACCAGCACATTGATAATACCAAATTCCTTTTGCTTTTCTAAGGCTCTATCAGGGAGGGGGTGGATAAGTTCCTGCTGTACAAGGGCTGAGGAAGGTAAGATTTACGGTGGGTGCAGCACAATGGAATATTTCTCAGTTTAATCGGTTTTGCAGGGATTAGAGTGATAAATGCCCTTCCTCCCAGGTAGTGAAGACATACCTTCATGTCCCCATACCTGCCGTTAGACAGGCAGCTGATAAAATCTGTTCTGAGAGCTTCTGTTACTCTAATCACAAATAGCAGCTCAGTGGATCCCAGGGGAATTTTTTTTTTTTTAATGATTTTTTAAAATGGTTTCGGGGGGTATGTCAGGCGCTGTCTAAATGGTACTTCCCATTACAGACATAAACGTGTATACACACATACACAAACGTTATTCTCCTTGTATCTTGTCTATTCAGCCTAGACAGCTAGCCAATCGGTGACCCCAGAGAAAAATAGAGTCAGTAAATTAGAGATTGGGCTGGATTCTGAATGGTAGCTCTTGTCAAGTGCCTTCCGATTCCGCATCTAGAGTGAACACTGACTTACACTTGTATTTATTCTTTGTGAGGGTAACTGGTAGAACATAAAAAGTCAAAAATGCCTGAATAATCAATCTAGTGGCAGCCAGCAAGGCATACACAAAGTAGAAAGGGATACCAGGAGAACAATTCCCGATTCTTTCTGGGTAAGTTAAGGATGAGTTTATACAAAAGATCTTGAAAGATGAGTAGGACATAAGCAGATAAAAGTTCTTTTCCAAATACACCCAGCACAACATAGCCATACGCAAATATTCATTCATTCATTTATTCACCAGAAAACCTACATAAACACCTGGGATATAATGGTTAATAAGATGGACATCCTTGTTTTCATCAGACCATGATGTAGTTGTTTAAGGACTACGATCCTAACACAGTCTGATATAAACAAAAAGGACTAGGTGGGAGGGACAGCGTGCTTTAGCTGCATGTAGCAGAAGGATGGAGAAATTCCACGCTGCCTCTCCTTTGGCTCTTCCTCGCTGAAATGTAAAGTGCTCTCTTGTTTTCACGGCAATTTATCAAGCTTACTTCTTGGCACCCCATAGAGAACTTTCTGATGTCATTTTGGTCAAAATATTAAGAATCAAGACCACATTCATCCTCCTGCTTTGCTCCTTTAAGTCCCAATTAAAGGGTCTTCCTTAAAATATGGATTCAATTTTGTTTTCCAGCACCAAGCAGGGGCCTTGGCGTCTAGCTCCCCATACTTCCCCTTCAGAGACAGTTCTCAGAGTCCCAGAGGCAGCCCTGCTGGTCCACGCTGGGATGCAGACATTGGCCCTCTCTTACAGGCAGACACTCCATATGAGACCGTGGGGGCTGGTGCCCCTCTGGGCCTCAGTTTCCCTTTTCTTCTACAAAAAGTTGAGATTCAGTTAACTCTAAGGTTCTTTTCCACCCTCTTACATTCAGAATCTCCTTTTCTGTCTATTTATTAGGAGATGAATCTCTGAAATCAATGGTGCTTTTATATCATTAGAGGGCAGACTTCCCTTGGAGTAGGAAAAGAAGAAAAGTTTTGGGAAATTAAAATATTGGATGTGCTGCATTGGATCCTTCTCTTGGTGGGTGAGCATCGGAGAGGGAAGGACTGGGGGAAGGCAGTGGAAATGCTGAAGGAATTGCCCACTAGTCCTGGAGCAAAGGGTCGCTGTCAATCAAATGCTTAGTCTCCGGTGCCTTATGTCGAACTGCAGGTCCCATTAGTAGGTCATGAAATCAGCTTAGCACATTAGAAATAGCGTTAAAAATAACATAAAGTAGGGGCACCTGGGTGGCTTAGTTGGTTAAGTGTCTGACTCTTGATTTCATCTCAGGTCATGATCTCAGGGTCGTGAGATCAAGCCCCATGTTGGGCTCTGCACTCAGTGGGGAGTCTGCTTGTGATTCTCTCTCTCCCTCTCTCTCTGCCTTGGAACTTAGAACTTTTTTTCATTTTATAAGGTTCATTTGTTTGGGTCATTGTAGTCTTTGTTATTGGCTTTGAAGTTTGACCTGAATCCAGATCCCAATCCCACCATTCCCTAGGTGTGTGACTTTGGGGAAATCATTTAGCCTGTTTCTGTCTGGTTGCCTTATCTTTTAGAATGAGGATAGTTGTACATTGCACACAAAGTTGTTTTTACTCTATCGGCTAATGTATGTAAAGTGTTTAGCCAAGTCCCTAGCACATAGTAAGCTCTCAGTAAAGTATAGTTCTCATGGCTAGAAGAGAATTAAACAGCTTTCCCTTCATAATTTAGGAAGCCTAAGTGCAGACAAAACCATGTGATAACTGATAAACCAATGCAGAGATCCACCTTCTAGCAGAGTGCGTCTTTGTCCTCACCCAGCCCCCGGAGAAACTATGTATTAGGTGAGAGTCATAAATTAGCATTGCTAGCAAAGCACAAAAAGTGATCTCAGCTCATATGCACCACCTTCAAATTGCTACTTTAATCTGGCTAAAAGACCATATCATTTTTGGGCTGTTTTCCAGTTGAAAAACTAAAGAACACAATGTCCCTGTTAAGGGTCAGTAAGTTGGCCACTGACTTGGGACAATTCACTGCCCTGAATGGGATCCCACTTCTCACCTCTGCTTCAGGTCATGGTCCTGAAGCATAGCATCCAATGTTGGGTGTCCATCTGCTGGCTTTTAGAGTGCTCCGTGACAAAGGAATCCCATAGAGGTAATAGAGTTGTTTTCTGAGTATCCAAGTCTTGCTATTTGTGATTATCACCAATTAGAGGTGATGAAATTCACGGGACATTCATGAAACATGGAATATCTTTCATCTTAAGGCCATCTTGTGCCATCTGTGGTCAACATTCTCAGCTGACCTAGACTTGGCCCTTTCCAGACACTGAGCTCATGGTCTTCCAAGTTGCCTGTGCCAATGAATAGATTGATGGTTTGTCTGACACGTGACAAAATTATGTAATTTTGAGTTGTAAGACATGACAGAGATCATCTAGAGCAAGTCCTTCATTTTACAGTTGAGGAGACAAAGCCAGAGGTATGAGATTCTCTGCTTAATTTAGTCAGTTAGTTAGTGTGTGGGTCAGGACCTGCACTCAGACATTCTGTCTCCAAGCTCAGTACTCGTCCCACTGCATTCTAGATTCCCAACAATGGGTATGAAGCAAAGGCACTCCTTAGAGTTCAAGGTCATGGCAGGGCTACTTAGAGTGGCCTTCACAAAGCAGGCCCGTCAATTCTCACTCAGCCTGGCCATGAGACAGACTTTCCAGGAAAGGCAGGAAACAAGGCTTTCTGACACCCAACATCTCATATTTCTAAAGAACAAAAAAGTACTGACTCCCTTTCTGAAGGACATTTGACTATATGTTTCAAAAGCTCCATGAATATTCATAACTTTTAGCTTAATGATTCCACTCCTAGAAATTAATCATGAAGAAAGAATCTGAATAAGAGCAGAGATTTAACTACTAGGAGGACATGGAATTGTTTTCCTAACAAGATCTTGGACCCAGGAGTGTTGTTGAAATAAAGATGATATATTTATATACCATCATTTATTTTACAACCAAAAAATGATGTTTTAGAAAGTAACATTAATAACCTGGGGGAAATGTTCTTGATGTAACAGCTCAGGAAAAAAACGCTTCAGAAAACAGTGTGTACAGAATGATTCTAATTCTGTAACAACAATCTATATTTATGCCTCTGTTTGTTTAAAATAAGGACTCAGATTATATATTCCAATATATCAAGAACCGGTGGTAAAAAGGCTGAGTCATCAATATTTTTGTCTTTGGGATTTGTTGTGTTTTCCAAAATTTTGAACGTAGACATACATCATTTTTCTAATGAGACAAACTTATTTAAAGTCTGATTTTTTCCTTTACTCCCTTCTGGAGTAGTCCCAACAAGCTAAAGATGTAGGGTACCACTCTAGACCTAAAGTGGGGATACATAGGTGAGAACAGGGGAGGATTGTACTCTTCGGATTTATTATATGTAGTATTTCCTGTCCTTTGGGTGTATTGCAAACCTCATCAGACACAAGGTATTTTTTAAGATTTTTTTTTTAAGTTTTGTTCTAAACTACCTGAAGGTAACAGGTCTGAAACTTTTATTTACTTATTTATTTATTATTTTTTAAAAGATTTTATTTATTTGAGAGAGAGAGAGCATGAGCAGGGGGAGGGGCAGAGGGAGAAGCAGACTCCCCACTGAACAAGGATTCCCAACATGGGACTCGATCCCAGGATCCTGGGATCATGACCTGAGCCAAAGGCAAATGCTTAACTGACCGAGCCACTCAGGCGCCCCTGAAACTTTTTTTTAGATCAAGACCCAATCAGGGGCACCTGGGTGGCTCAGTTGGTTAAGTGTCCAACTCTTGATTTTGTCTCAGGTCATGTTCTTAGGGTCTTGAGATCGAGCCCCTTGTTGGGCTTCATACTCAGTGGGGAGCCTGCTTGAGATTCTCCCTCTCCCTCTGACTCTCCTCCCTGCTCTCTTTCTCTCAAATAAATTTAAAAATCTAAAAAAAAAAAAAAAAAAAGACCCAATTAGGCAGGAAAAACCTTATGACCTACCCTTTCTGTCTATTTCCACTTTCTATTGGACATATAAAATGGTGAGAAACAAAACAAAACACATTGAAGCAAACTGCTTGCTGACAATATATCAGAATCAGTTACTGAATGTGAAAACCATGAGCTTAACCACATTTCAAGCTATAAAGCCATGTCACATAAACCGAAAACCAACCTCATAATGTTACTATCTTGTTAGTAAGTTGCAAATTACTTACAGAGAACAAATGTATAAATGGTACACACTACCTGGAGGTTTTACCATTCAAGCACATCTTGGGGCTTATATAGGCACAGGGTGTGGGAGAGTCATATTTGAACCAGAACACACGTACCTCAGTTTAGGAATTGGAAAATTATAGGCCAAAAATAAACTGGATACAAAAATGTATCACTATACACTATAGGGCCAATCAAATAAACTACATCAAACCAGATTGGTAATAATGAAGCTAGACCAAGAGCAATTTACCACCGAAAAGCAAAAATGACAGCTATTGAAAACTCTCTCCAACCCAAACAAAAATGATGAGGCACGGATTTGAAAGTCACCTTCTCAAAATTTATCATAGACAATTCTTAGTTTATGGTCATGAAGTTTGTGTAACTTTTTTTTAAAGATTTTTTTTTGAAGATTCTATCCATTTACTTGAGAGAGAGTGAGCAAACGAGAGAGAGAGAGAGAGAGAGAGGGAAAGAGAGAGAGCATGAGGGGGGAGGGGCAGAGGCAGAGGGTGAAGCAGACTCCCAACTGAGCAGGGAACCCAACTCAAGGCTTGATCCCAGGACCCTGAGATCATGACCTGAGCCAAAGGCAGATGCTTAACCAACTGAGCCACCGAGGAGCCCCCAGTTTGTGTAACTTTTGATAATTTCCTTAGCAGATTGGCTCTATGTACAATGGAAGTCTGTAGCCTTGCACAACTCCTGCCTTCGAGGATTTAGGGAAGGCTTCTCATTTTAGAACCAGCACTCTGTCTGAGGGCCACCACGGTGACAGTTTAGTCATGTAGGTTACTGTGAGGTTAGGGGATTCTTGAACAATGCAATGTATGAGTGAGACTCTGATTCCTGGGTTCACCCAGGGCCTCCGAACGTTGGCTCCAGGAGTCAGTGGGCAGAGGAAAAGGTTTCTTCTAGAGTATGCAAAAACCCAGTCAGCTTTTCTCTGTTTTCTGTTTGATCTTTCCTCCTTTTCTGTGTCTCTCTCCGTGTTCAAGGTCTGAGTAGTCACAGAAATAGAGATCGGTTGTGGAGGACATTCCATATCAGTGGTTTTTGTTTTTTGTTTTTTCTGATGACTTTTCATTTTTTGTTTGGTTCTTTTTAAACAAGCCACCTCTCATCTCTGGAATAACCTCCCTTTTCCATTGCTGGGCACCCTTGTTCTATAGAAATAAAGGGGGGGGGCTTTTGAATTTTAAAAACAAAGACAAGAAGTTGAAACCTCTCTTCACCTTCAGGGAATCAGTGATCATGAGAGCATTCCTGACTGGACCCAAGAAGAAAACCCAGGCAACCTAACCACCAGACAGGCACTGTGAGGCCTGGACCTTCGGAGGGTTGGAGAATTCGCTGGGATTTGTGGAATGGGTGGAGGGTGTGAATTCCAGCAACTGAAAGAGCTTTGCTTAACCCCCTCCCTTTAAAAATGGTTTGGCTTGTCAGATGTGATCTGGCCCTGACAATTTACATGTCTGCCTCCAGGGACAGCGGCTAATAGGACAGTGCCAGTGGTCTGGAGGCCTCATGACCATATGGGCACTGGGACGACACCGGGCAGAGGCTCTGGGTGTGTGTTGCACGACCAGACTCTGAGGCTGCTTAAGCCTCTCAGACTTGGGGGCGCCCCTGGTCGTCGCTGCCCGGTGTGCGGGCCCTGCAATCACGGAGGGCGCCCGTCAGAATGAGTCAGACTTGGCATCCTTGGGCCTCGGGGAGGCTTGTCTTCCGGCCCCTCCCTCCTGCTGTCTTCTCTGTTCTGTGTGGCCTCTTTGAAGAAGTGCTGATCTTTGCCTGACATGTGAAAATTGGCTCAGGTTGACCACTACCTTTCTTTTAAATATATATATATATATATTTTAAGATTTATTTGTTTATTTCAAAAAGAGAGCAAGAGAGCATGGAGGGGCAGGAGGAGAGGGAGAAGGGGAGAAGCAGACTCCCCACTGAACATGGAGTACAATGCAGGGGCTCAATCCCAGGACCCTGAAATCGTGACCTGAACCAAAACCGAGAGTTGGACACTTAACCGACTGAGCCACCCAGGTGCCCCTTTCTGAATGCAGTTATCAGTCTCACATTTTCCTCCAACGGTGCAGAGAGGGTCATGATCCCTGGCAGAGATGGAGTGATATTTTGGGGACTAGGAGGGCTTCTCAGGTTTCTGGACATCACAGGACTGTTCCTTCCTTAGCTGAGTTCTGCTCCTGAGGGAATGCTCAAAAGGTGCAAACTCAAGCTGGAAACGATCACTGGCTATCGCCAGCTGGCAAAGGACTTCCAACAAAAAATTCGGATTTTTTTTCCCCTCTCAGGAAAGAAATTGGCCTATCCAGAAGTGCCTTTCCCATATCTTTACTTATACTCCCCTGGCTCTAGGGAAGCACCTGGGCAAGTGGCCTAAATGAGCCATTACTCAGTTTGCTTCATCTATAAAATGGGGGTAACAAAAATAGTATTATCTTTTGGCAGAGCTAAATGTGGCAGCAGGTGTACAAAGACATTTGGAAGAATGCTTGACACACAGAATGCACACCTGGGCCCCACCACTGCTCACTTCTGAGGCTTGAGGGGAAAAGACTTAGCACCTAACTTTGGAATAGGGCCCAAAGGTGGGGTTGTTGTTTTGTTCGTTTCTAAACTGAAAGGATAAAAGCTAAGGAGCCGGCCATTGTTTCTCACTTTGTGCATTTCGGGACCCGCACGGCAGGGGCTTATGTCCAAGAAGCCTCTTTGGCCTTGAAGTGGCTCTCGGTCAGTCCAGCAGAGCACGTGAGCACACGGTTGCACTTCCTTCCCTCAGCTCCTCCAACGCTACTCCTTAATTGTCTGGCTTGATTCACCCTGTACGTCTGTCTGTTAATTTTGCTTTGTGTCACCTGCCAACCACTGTTCCGACTCAAGAACTAAGTTCTCTCTCAGCAAGCATGCCATCCGAAGAGAAAAAGGAAGAAAGAAAAGGCAAGGGAAGGCTATTAAGATATGGGCAGTTGGGTAATAATGTAAAGTTAATCTACAAAATCCAAATAAGCCAATGTACATTTCCATCCCACGTGCTCTGGCTGATGGGTGTCCCTAGTACAGATCACACATTAATGTTGAAATTGTATGTTTCTGTGTCTGTCTATCCTGCTAGATTCAGCTTCTTCTGGTTTCCAGTGTCTTCCATGTAACCCTAAAGCCAACACGGGAGGTTCCGGGGATATGTTACCTGCTTAGCCAGTGGCATACTTCCCCTCTGGTTACTGAGACTAGTCAGGGAAGGTCGAGATGAGGGTGTGTCTTCTGGAGCTGGGCAGCATGGAGAGCCTCTTGCTTGGATCTCCACTCCTGTGTCTTTGGTTGATGCAGTCACTCTCGTCCGTCTCTGTCTTAGCTCCGGCTGCTCTGACAAAATACCGCGGACTGGGTGGCTTATAAACAACAGAATTCATTTCCCACAGTTCTGGGGATGGGGAGGTCCACGACCAAGGTGTTGGCAGATCCTGTGTCTGGTGAGAGCCTGGCTCCAGGTTGCAGATGGTCGATCTCGGTGGAAAGAATGCTAGCTAGCTCTCTGGCCTCCTCTTATAAGGACGCTCATTCCATTCACAAGGGCTCCACCCTTGTGATCTGATCGCCTCCCACAGGTCCCGTGTCCAGACACCATCCCATTGGGATTAGGCTTTCACCATCTTAATTCTGGGGGGACACAAACACTCAGTCTATTGCAGTAGCTCATCCACACCGTTCTGTACTCTCTATGTCCACTTCCACTAACCAGGCGGACCGGGGATGGCTGCCTCAGGGCTGAGGGTGGGGAAGGACTCGCATGGTGGCTCACACAGCCCTGGTGGTTCTCCCAAGTACGGCAGCAGCCCTGCATTCTTCCAGCCACTCACCCTGTGCCTAAAAAGGATGACAACAGGTCAACAACATCGCTACCTTCCAAGTCCCAATGAGACCTCTTCCAACATGCTCATGACATTGGATCAAACAGCACGAGCGTCAGAATTTGACACAAGGTGATTTTTATTCTCACCCTTGTGACAGATTATCAACAAACATGAAAAAGCCCAGGACATGGAAAGTCATGTCTCTAAGAGGAGCCAGCCAATATTCCCAGTTCTGTGACTCTGGCCTACTCCCTCTGTGGCTGCAGCATTCTCTCTTACCCCCAGTACATTTCTAAGCAATTGCATACTCTCACCAGTGAGAAAAGGACAGAAAGCTTCGCCCTAAGACAAAGGAAATCTCTGAATTTACAGATCAGAGCTGCCAGAAGCCGCCTGGACAGAGTGCTGTATTTTTGTCATTTTACTTAATCTCAGCATTTTGGGTTCAGTGTTGTCTCCATTCCACAAGACGAGGAGAGAAGCAATGGACAAGCCACCCACAAGAGAAGAGAACCAAGAGGAAAGAGAGAAGCTATGAGAAGGATGGTGAGCCGTTGATCTAAAAGTGAGGGCCAAGCGCTGAAATACTATTTTACTAAGTAAACAATCTCCTGCATCTCTTCTCAGAATCTCCATCTGCTTTATCCTTAACCCTGTCTCTTCAGGGACGGAGAAGGAGGAGCTGTGAGCACAGGAACTCGTCCTTAAGTGCGGCCTTCCCTCGATGCACCTGGCCTCTTACCCCTCCCCCACAGCTTCCATTGAAAACCCAGTTACCTGGGCGCCTGGGTGGCACAGTCCTTAAGCGTCTGCCTTCAGCTCAGGGCGTGATCCGGGATCGAGCCCCACATCAGGCTCCTCTGCTAGGAGCCTGCTTCTTCCTCTCCCACTCCCTTGCTTGTGTTCCCTCTCTCGCTGGCTGCCTCTCTCTGTCAAATAAATAAGTAAAATCTTTAAAAAAAAAAGAAAAGAAAAGAAAACCCAGTTACTGTCACAACATTGGCTTTTGTTCATGGAAACAGGAGTCCATTAGGCATCAGACCAACTTATTAATCTTTGTACTTGAGGATCCAGCTCCTACAATGTTTTACAAATATTGTTGGAAAAGAACCGAACAATTTCCTCTGAAAAAGCACAGTAAAACAAATAATTTTGCTCTTTGCCCAATTGGTTAAAAATCTTTAAATTAGGGGTGCCTGGGTGGCTCGTTCGGTCAAGCAGTTGACTCTGGATTTGGCTCAGGTCATGATCTCAGGGTCCCGAGAGGAGCCCCGGGGAGGGCTCTGTGCTCAGTGGGGAGTCTGCTTCTCTCCCTCTCTCCGTCCCTCCCCCCCAAATAAATAAAAATTTTTAAAAAATCCTTAGATTAGAAGCATATGTAACTTACTCTCTTTCTCTTCCTGTGATCATTGGGAGTAAATGGCAAGCTTTGCTAGAGATAGAGCACAAGAGATTGTGTGAAGTCAGGAAGGAACACCACCAAGGTCCAGTACTATTGTGGTTCAACACGTCCTTCCTTGCTAGGGTTCAGGTCGGAAGGTGGCCGACAGGTCGGGGCTACCTGAAGACCCCCTCCCAGCAAAATCGCAAGAAGCACCGAGAGCTTCTTGTTATAAATGAGCTGTAAGCAAACAAAGTAGGAAGATGGGACCTTGATGCTTTAACACCATACAGTATCAAAACCAAGATTTATCCTGGTTTGAGAGTTTCTCTTTCCCAGGCTCTATTTTTCCTCTTTCAGCTTTCCTGACAAGTTGTCATCAGATAGTTATGGTTGGAACAAGAGTCCTGTAGGCAAATCGTTAACCAAAACCACCACCACCACCACCACCACCACCACCACAACAACAACAATAACGTTCATGGTTTTTAATACAACACATCGAAAATCGACCTGATTTCAAATGACTTAAAATGAATAAAGGAAATAGAATGGGCACGAACTAGACAATATCCTCATCACTGTCCCCCTCCCCCGTTGCATGGTGACCCCAATAGCTCCCCATCCCCTTCCTCCCGGGTCCCCTCCCCTCCTGCACACCCCGGACAGGCTTCCCCTGCTTTTGGAAAGTTTGCTTTATGCCACTTCGCTTTTACAAAGGACCTACTTTAATACCTGTTCTCGCTAACCAGTGGAATTCCAAAGAGGATTTTCACTTGGAAGAGACATTAGTTAATGTCTCTTCTTTGCTTTTTTGCCATTTGGGTTTGTGAGAGCCTTCGTAGGAGCCTCTACTTTCAGACAGTGGGGGAAACCCGTATTCTTCTGATGATGATGATTTGGCAGCCTCTGTGCTGCTCAGAAAGGCATGCGAAACGACTGCTGGTGGAACTGCTCTCCATTGTTAGGGAGACAATAAAAGGATGTCTGATAAGGATCTCTACGACAGATTTTTCTCCAGCTGAAGCATATTGGCGGCACAACTTTCCAAATTTGCATTCTACCTGTGGCTCCACGGAGCTAGCCCAGACTCCTTGCCAAGAGAGGACATTGTTCCCTCATTTCTAGAGCCCGCAAACACTTTACCGGATTGTCGCAGACATTGTCTTAGAACTGGCCAATTCTCACATGACTAACTGGCGGCTAGAAATCTCTGGTCGTTCACAGGATTTCTGAAGTGTCCCAGTGTTTCAGGAAAACCTATGTGACTGAGAAACATGTGAGCAGGTAGCATGGACTCTGTGCTCAAGAACGAGTAGATTTGAACCCGCGTGTGTGAAAAATTTGGATTCTTTTTTCTAAAAGAAAAGTGAAAGTGATGCTTGGCTTTATGGAGTAGTTTTTCAGCTATTTGTCTTTCACTGGCTGTTTTCAACAGAGGCTTGATGACCACTCTCAAGCACAGTCTGTTGGGGTACGTTAATGTGGGCTGGGAATTACACCACATGGCTTTTCAATGCCAACTCTAAGAGCTCATCTTTCTATGACTCCTTTAAATAAGAGCATCCCAGGGCGCCTGGGGGGCTCGGTCGGTTAGGCATCAGACTCTTGATTTCAGCTCAGGTCATGATCTCAGGGTTGTGAGATCGAGCGCCACCATGGGCTCCACGCTCAGCTCGGAGACTGCTTCTGATTCTCTCATCCCCTCTTCCTCTGCCCCTCCTGCTCATGTTCTCTCTCTCTCTAAAATAAATAAATAAATCTTACAATAAATAAAAAAATATAAGACCATCCCTATATATTTAACATATGATCCAATTAAGGAAATTTCAAGTTACATGCTAAACTGTAGGAATGCCTGTTGGCTGAAACGAAACCCTTGTTTATGACCTTCTAATCAGCTGTATTTATTGTGTGTGCTGTCCTGAAGGTACCGTACAAGGCAGGCATTTTGGATAGCAAGAAACTAAATACCTGAACTGAAATATCTATTGAAGAAACAAGTCACAGGTAGATAGAAAAAATTTAAATACCAGATGGTTGTGAAAAACTCTTTATAGGCAATGTGGGGGTTCATATCAAGGAGAGAATGTTCCAGACTGCAATGCTGAGGAGATCTTTCATTAAGGAAGTGGCATCGGACCTGTCCCCTTTGAAGTTGTTTACCTCTGTTCTCACTGTGTCCATTTAATTGTATATTTGTGGTTAATCAGAAATCGGTCCAGAGTAATAGTTCCAGTTGTTGCTGTCCGTGTCTCTCAGAGTATCACAAAAGGAAACAGAAACATAAAAGTTAACCCAAAAGTCAACTGGCAGGACAGCTAGAATTTAAAAAGGTAAATGTGATGGGAGGACAAAGCTGTTTATTGACAACCCATATGAATGATTTAACATCTTGTTTCATTCATTCGGTTTAAGCGGAAGTATTTTCAATTTAACAGTCACCACAATAAAAAGAAACAGCTGGAGACAAATTATTGCCGCAGACCCTCTAGGTCAGTATCAACAAAGGGACGATGATTGCAACACTTTGAAATTGTTGAAAATAGCTAGTGTGGTTCCTTCTAACACAATGTGAATAATAAGGAAGAATTTCAGGGATTGGACTGCAATTCTGTGTTTTGTAACATTTGGTAGACACAAGGCGCCTTCATTTTCTGTTCACCATATGCGCCATCTTTTCTATTAGCACAAAATTCCAGTGACCCTTAAGTAATCCAGATTCAGTGACAGAACATGACTAAGATTCTGTTATTATTAAATAGATGAACAAAATTCTATTTAATCTCATACATTTTTTGGTAGAAGATTTCTCCTTCTTGAAAACATTTTTAATAGTATAAGGTATCGTTTAGAATCCAAATATTTGTTATAAACTAGTTTCATGATAGAATAATAATTTTCATTTGACCTATTAATTACTTTAAACATTTTATTAGAATTAATAAGATAAACTTTTCACTTAATCTGTTCTTTAAGTGACTGGGTTTCAGTAGCTTTGTTTGTCCTGATGTTTTGGACAAGGCAGAAAGAAACAAACTTGACAGACAACTTTATATACTTGGGGGAAATTAAACAGATGACAGTTACCTGTACAGTAAGCTCTCAGCCTGGTGCCAATTACTCCTTTGTGTATAAAGAAGTGAGGCTGGTCCAGACCCTCAAAGTGCTTCCCATCTTGCTAGGGAAATAAGATTCCTTCAAGTGACCAACCAGGCAATAAGATCTAACTTGAGCGATTCAGAATTTTACTACTTAGGGTTAGAGATACATAAATGGGAATCAGACCCATGAGGGAATGTGTAGGAGAAAGTAGGACTTGACATGGTCTTTGAAATGGATTCCATTCTGAATAGCCTTGAGGGCAACGAACATTGGAAAGAGGTCATCCTGTTCATGGCCAGTGAGAAATGATCACTTAATCAAACAAAGAAACAGAAAGCAGAATTAAAACAAACCAACAAAAGAACCTTCCTGACTGGAGTGGAGATATCCTTGGGAGAATAGCAGACACAAGTGAATCCATAGCTAACATGTGGCCCAAGTAAAGGTGGGCTTTGAAATTTAGGCAGAAGAATCTATAGTGATAAGATGAATGCTTCACTCTGGTACAATCTTGAGGAACACTGGAGAACCCCCAGCTGGACGAGGTATTTCACGACTAGCATAAAATGGTGTGGTTTTATTTTTAATTACACTATGGAAGTAAGTTAGGAGATAACATTATTTCATTGTACGTGATGCTTCTAAGTGATGTTTCATTTTAAATTTGTTTAACCCCATAATGTGTTTCGAACTTTCAGTGATTGCTGATGATTGTTTTCTAGTCTAATTTGAAAAGACATTAGAAGTCAAGGAGCCATTCAACCATTTGAAATCTTACAGCTTGCTTTGTGCTTTGATTTTAAGGAAGCTTGTGCTTGGAGCTCTAATTTGTTATATATGTTTATTACAGTCAGATATGGCAGCTGTTAAGTAGAATGACTAAGAACACAGACCTTAGAATCAGAGTAAGATTAACTTGAATCCTGGCTCCACCTCTTACCAGTATATGACCTTCAAGAAGTTGTTTTATGTACCTGTGCCTCAGTTTACTCATATACAAAATGGGAAGAGGATGCTGAGGATAATGACGGTAATAATAATACCTACTTCATGGAATTAAATGTATATGTATCTGTCCATGTATTTATCATCTATCTACCTATCATCTAGCTGGCCGGGTGGATTTTAGAATAGTACTTGAACAGAAGTAGCCAACAATAGGTATTAGCTGTGATTATTTTATAGTAGCAAACATATCTGTAATTAAATGGATAAGCATTTTATTGTACCTACAAAGAACACTCTAAAATGTAGATATTGGCTTAAAGGGTTTGAGAACCACAGAGCCAAATACAGGAAGCAACTATAGTTTTTGTTCAAAAAGTGACATGATGAAAATGACTTTTCAGGAAGATTATTTTTCTTCTCTTTTTAATGTATTTCTACTGCCTACATTTTACCTGAACAATCTTATCCATCCCCATGGCTTTATTGATATTGTTCCTTATATGCTGACATCCAGATTCTCTCAGGTTTGGAGGAAACCTGACCTTTTCCACTAATTTTAACCTGTCTATTCAATGACCTACTGGAAATCTATTACTCCCTCAGGGAACTCAGGGGCAATGTTTCAAACTCAGCTGTTGTCTGAATCTGTCACATTGATAGACTCCAATACACTGGTTCTCGGAATGTAATCCCCTATCAGCAGCAGCAGCAGCACCAGAGAACATGTTAGAAATACAAATTCTTGGGCCCTACACCAGACCTCTTGAATCAGAAATTTGGGGATGGATGGGTGGAGTGAAGGGCGGCAATTTGTTTTAATGAGCCCAGGTGAGCCCGATGCATGCTGGCGTTTGAGAACTATTGGTCTAAAACTAAGGTTTATACTTTATTCCATATCTAGTTATGACTCTTTCACTCTTCACATAAAGGGTTCAGTTTTTCAAGTAGGAAAGATGACTCTGGTGACCTAAAGGGAGCAAGAGTGGAAGGGACAAGACCACTACTAGAGATGTATCTGGTGATTAATGAAATAGTACCCAGGAGAGTCCCACCTGGGGCAGGACAGCGGAGTGCCTTATGGCTAAAGCAAGAGTATTCCAGGTTCTATCCTTTCAAGTCTACTAGTATTAGCTCCCTCTTTCTAACTATGCCCTCTTAATAAGCTTCAATATTCTTAGTGGAATCTTTGAAAATTCAATTTAAATAGTTATAATCATAAATCCTTTTAAAAGGGTTGAGAAAGGCGTCTTACTAGCCAGAGTTAAAATAATTTATGTAGATTTTCTGAATCATGAGACTTTGTGTCCATTAAGAATAACCTTTAACCTCGATAAATTATCTGGGCTGGGTAGATGGGGAGATTATTTACATAATTAAGGAAATTGTATCCACGGAATTTTCCCAAATTCATCTTAGTGTATCTGGAAATAGTTTTACATTAAAATAAGTGTGAAAATTAGACCACAAGGTGAAAACTTTTTTTTAAAGGTTTTATTTATTTATTTATTTATTTATTTATTTATTTATTTATTTATCTGAGAGAGAGTAGGAGCAGGGGCAGGGGCAAGGGCAGAGGGAGAGGAAGAAGCAGACTCCCCATGGAGCAGGGACCCTAATACCAGGGGTCTGATACCAGGACCCTGGGATCATGACCTGAGCTGAAGACAGACATTTAACTGACTGAGCCACCAGGTGCCCCATAAGGTGAAAGATTTTTAAATATTTTATTTTTAACATTTGTAACTTAAAAAAATAATATCCCAGGCATTCTGGAGGTTCCTCTTTTTTCTATTGATTCTTTTAGATGCTATTCTTAGCAAGCCATGCACAAAATGGTTTTCTCTTTGGAACGCAAATATAGGAACTCAAAACCTCTCTCTCTCTCTCTCTCTCTCTTTTTTTTTTTTAAATGCAGACTCTTAGTAGGGCAGGTGGCATTTTTTTCAAAAAGCTAATACAGGGTTCAGATAATTAGAATTTAAAGTAAATTATACTTTATCTTCCAATAGTCAGAGGAAAGAGAGATAACCAAAGATAGGTTTCAAGTCAATCTGGAACTTAGCATAATTAAATTTCCAAAAGCATTTGTCTTAGTGCATTTAGGAAGCTCGTGGGGAAATTACATAACTTTCCTTATTTCTTTCTTTATTTAGTTTTGATTTATTAAGTCTTCACTATGACCCATGCATTTGTTTGGTATTGATTATAAAAAATGAATTAGGCACTGTTTCTGCTTTCAAGGAATGCATTATCTAGAGAAGACCTAAGATTATAAAATTTCATAATGGGTTTAAACAGAAAGTTAAACAATGGCAAAGAAAATTGGTGTTTCCTAATGTGAAACTATATGTAATCTTCATTCAAAAAATATAATCAGGTAACTAAGAATCAACAGATTTTATGAAAACCAACAGCAAGAAAATAAGTAGTGATAAGGATAAATGCTACAAATTATAAATAGCACAAATGACAGAAAAAAAATAAGAGAAGAGACAAATAAAGGGTTTGTTTTTTGTATTTTACTGTCATAGTGATTGGAATTAACATTGCATCTTAGATTATAAATACAATTCTGTGACAAAAAGAAGAATTCAGGAAACAAAAGCATTAAATAATATTGTTAAATAAGAACCAAAAAAGGACAGAAGAAAATAGGAAGATAAAGAAATGAAAAATTAAGAAAACTGATGACTTTTTTAAAAATTTATTTATTTGACAGAGAGAGAGGCAGAGAGAGGGGGAACACAAACAAGGGGAGTGGGAAAGGGAGAAGCAGGCTTCCCGCCCAGCAGGGAGCCCGATGCGGGGCTCGATGCGGGGCTCCATGCCAGAATGCTGGGATCATGACCTGAGCCGAAGGTAGACATTTAATGACTGAGCCACCCAGGTGCCCCAAACTGATAAGACTTCAAAGATGAATTTAGTAAGTCCCACATCTGCTTAATAAAAATTCCAAAAGAAAAAAAAGAGGAAGAGAGAGAGTAGGAAAGAGAGAGAAATGGGGGGGGGCAGAGAGAAAGAAAGAATAAGAGAGATGGAGGGAGGGAGATAATGAAAGAAAGAAATGATCTAAGAACTAGAAGTTGTAATATCATATCATCAAGCTTCAGATTAAGTGCTGGGCTAGGAATGAAAAAAAATAGTGAAACCAGACACATTATGTTAAAATCGCAGAGTAGTTCAGATAATAAGATGATTCTAGAAGTCTGCATTCTGAATTTTCTAGAAATGCGAAGACATAGAAAGTTTAACTCCCATGCACCATAGTTGTAAAAATTGTATGAGAATAAACTAGTAATACAAGAGACGAATACACGACAAGAACGTGGAGTTGAAGAGAAGGGGAGCTAGTCTGGGTGTACAAAAGAAAACTATGCAGCAAAGAAAAGGTCCAAGTTCCAACACGAATATCTCTGTTCATCTGAGAAAAAAGATTATTTCAAAATGAAAATACTGTGCCTTTAACTACATGATGTAATTAAGAAGGTGGGATATCTCATTCATGTAGTAGAGGTGAATTATGTTTCTCTTCTCGACAAAAACAGGACAAAAAATGACAGTCAAAAGCTATAGGAAGTATCAATAAGCTAATTATAATCTAAATATGAAGCAAACAAACATTTGCGTGGTTTAGAGGAATTCAAGTGTGGTGAAAAAATTCACATATTGTGAAAGAAAAGAAGTTTCATGTATTCTTGTTCTTATTTTCATTTGAATTTGAGTGGCACAGATTTAAAGGCATAGAATTTATTTTACCTAAAATCATACTAGTTGATTTTATATTAAGTAATATTTTGCAATCAAAATATTCTAAGTGTTGTTTATTGATTTTCCTTTTTTATGGTTTTCATTTCTTTGCTGAAATTCTAAGTCTTGTCTTTTAATTTCTTGAACATATTAAGCGCAATTATTTAAAGTTTGTGTCTGATAATTATTTCTGTATCCCTGTGGTATTCTTCTTCCCCTCTTCCTTCCCCTCCTCCCCTTACCCCTCCTCCTCCTCCTCCTTCTTCTCCTTCTATCAATCATTGCCTCTCTTATTTCTGGGTTTTTGTTTTTTTTTTTTGGTTGTGTGCTAGACATTGTTTATGAAAAATTACAGACTTAATTTGAGCCCTTTATGTTTTTCTAGAGAGGATTTGTGTCTACTTCTGAGGGATTGAAATGTTTCCAGAGCTGGGCTTCAGTTTTATCCTATTTCTGGTTTGCTGCTTTTCCTAGAGTGTGGCCCTTCAGAGTCCCAAGTTAAAGTCTCAGGTTTACCAGGGCCCAGCCAGCTTGTAAGTCCTGGTTCAAGTCATAATTCTTCATTTTACAAACTGGTGATTCAAGATATAGTGCCTACTCTTGATGGGACTGAAACTTGAGGTTTTACACATTAATTAAAGTCATAAAAATAGTAGATGAACCTAAAAAACAACAATGTACATGAAAAATTTGGGACCCTTAAGGAAATAGGGAAAAGTATAAGAACTAAATCCTCCTCTTTCATAGCAGTGGTCAAAAAATAATGCCAAACAGTGACCAATCAACCTTACTTAAAAATGTGGCAATAAACAACAGATCTAAATGCAAAGTTTAACCATGGTTATCTTTTTGGCGTGGACACACGGATCAGAGGAACTGGTGGAGGACTTTTTCTTTTCACTTTGACCCACTCTAAAATGTTTAACTAAAAAAAAAAATTACCAATTCTGGGGAATTCAGTGAAAGTTTTATAGATATATAACACTTTTCATTTTAATGGATAATTTGCTTTCTCCCTTTAATCATAGAAGAAGGTGGTCATTCCAACCAGAGGGTGTGGTTTGGAAAGAGACATGGACATGTGTCATTCCTATTTTAGAAATGGCAGAACATTCTGTAGATTGGAACATACAAATGAAGGAGGGGAGTAGTAGGACATGAGGCAGACAGTTGAGTTAGGGGCCAGAGCATAAATGGCCCTAGAAGCTCTGAAAGTTTTTCTCCCAAGTTTTTCATTTAAAAGTCTGGGAGGTAGTTTTCAATTTCCTGAAACAGAAGATACTAGGCAAAACAATTTGAAGTGGAGGACGCAGTGAAAAGTAAATAATTCTTCAGATATTTCATAAGAGAAGTTTTAAAGTCCATAAAGAAGTTTCTTGACTGTTGTATGCTATCGTATGTAGTAGAGGAACTCAATTTGTTGATTGCTTTGGCACAATAGCACCTCAAGAAGATTCAGTAAGATGACTCATTGAGAACCTCTACTTCTGCCATGCTCTCCAAAAGGGGGGGAAAAGCTTTTAAATTGTACTGGGTCTCAATGTGTTTTTGAACCATTGTCTTCATTGTCATTCAGCCTAGATAGTCACTCTCGGTATTCTCTAAAGTATAGACAAGTCATTCTAACTTTGTATGTGATGGATAAACATCCACACCACAGTAGCAAAAAAATATTACTCATTTTGATCATAGTAAACTCTGGGAGGGTCAGATGGATCCTTCAGATTATAAATAACTTCAGATATTCTCTATTCTCAGGAAAGGGAACTAGGGATTGGCTTGTGTATTTAAAAGCCCTCTTTTAAAATAGGATATTAATTGGGGAACCTGGGTGGCTCAGTCGTTAAGCGTCTGCCTTCAGCTCAGGTCATGATCCTGGGGTTCTGGGATCGAGGCCCGCATCGGGCTCCCTGCTCAGCGGAAAGCCTGCTTCTCCCTCTCCCACTCCCCCTGCTTGTGTCCCCCCCCCCACCCTCTCTGTCAAATAAATAAATAAAAATCTTTAAATAAAATAAAATAAAATAGGTTATTAATTTACAAAAATGGTTTTGTATATACTGCAGCCTTCAGGTTTACTAAGAGTTTGTGCAACATGGAGGGGAAGTTTGCAAACTGATGGAGATACTAACAATGTGTGTAAATCTCATGTTTTAAAAGGATGAGAGGCAGGGGTATGTATGTGTCCTTTTCTTGATTTGCAATTACAGTGGATATGTGGTCCCACTTCCTCGTCTAATTAACTGAGAGTTCAAAGGCTTATAAACAAGATGCCAGGAATCCAAAGTAAGGCAAAGCGAGGACACAGATGCTAGGCTAGTTGCACAACAACTATTGATACCACAAAAGGGTGGATGCCTTTTAATAGCTGGGCTAACTGCCACCCAGATTCATTCAGGACAATAACAGGAGGCAATTGAGGACATCTCTGGACCAATACCTATTATCACAACTCTTCAGCGAACCAAGATCTGTGAATATGTCTTGCATCATATATCTTCATTTTTGTTATGGGTTGAATTGCACCCTCCCCCTCAAAAAAAAAAAAAAGATATGTTAAAGTCTTAACCTCTAGTACCTCAGAATGTGATCTTGTTTGGAAACAGGGTGATTACTTATGATGAGATCACACTGGACTAGACTGGGTTCCTAATTCATATGACTGATGTTCTTATGAGGACACAGGACACAGGGAGAAAGCCATGAGAAGACAAACACAGAGATCGGAATAATGCAACCACAAGCCAAGGAATGCCTGATGGTGTCAGATGCTGGAAGAACCAAGAAAGGAGGCTTCAGACAGAGCATGACTCAGTTGTCACCTTGGTTTCAGACTCCCTGCCTCCAGAACTGTGAAACCATAGATTTATGTTGTTTTAAGCAACCCAGTTTGGTGTCCTTTTTAGGACACCCATAGGAAACAAATACACCACTTCTGATTCTCAAATGCAGATACGCTGGAATGTAAAAATTGATTTCTCGATTAAATTCAACAGTCTCATTATAATGACTGAATATTTTGGTCTCAATATCTGTTGAATATTTTCATTAAAAAACTTTTTTGGTAAATGTCTTTCTTAAGGGCCACATAATCTTCTGCACTGTGGACACAGTCATTTATTTTATTATTTCTCTGTGAGGTATTTAACTTACTTTGTTTTCATCCTTTTTTCCTTCTCTTCTAAATAGAGTTATCATAAACACCTGGTATGGAGGTATTTGTCCATGTCTTTGACTCTTATTTTAGGATATATATGTAGAAATAGTTACTAGATCAAAGGGCACAAACTTTTTTGATATTCTTAACACATGTCATCAAACTGCTTCCCATAAATGTTGTAGCAATTTCTTACTCGCACCTGACATTAAAAAAAGAAAAGAAAAGAGAGAGCCCTTTTCAGAGCTGTATCTCAGCACTCAGATTTTTCACTGAAAAGTATTCTCTGCTAATTTGACTAGTAAGGGATTTACTGTTTCAATTTAACTCTTGGTACTTGGTACTTCTATGACACACTCTACTCTTGTTCTTCATTCTTTTTTTTAATAGAGCCTTTGTGTGAAATCTATTTCTTCTTTGTATGTGGAATATATTAATATTTTTCAGTGTCCTCATTTGTAACATGAAGATAAGAATAAGTATTCTCTAGAGTTGCAGTAAAAACTAGATATGAGGAATATACCAAGTACCAGGCACCTAATAGGCTCCTAAAAATAGGGATAATTTATTATAATTTCACATGAGGGTAAAATGAAATGACCTGCCTATACTCTCACTTGCTCTCCCAGGCTTAGTAGCATGGTTACTTTGACTTTTCAAGTAAATTTAATTCCCCTTTGTGTAGTGACCTTGGTCATTTTCTATTTCAGCCTCTATTGTCTTTGTTAAGGTTGAACGAAGTGGAGGAATAAGCTGGTCTGAAGACTCACTGTGGGGAAAAGCACAGAAACATGGAATGCATGCATGAAGTATGGTAGAGGGCTCTGCGCTCAGACCATCTGGGTTCCAGTCTTGATTTTGTATGTTGGTAGGAGGGTGTCTTTGGACAAGTAAATTAATCATTTTATGCCTGAGTATCCTTTTCTGAAAAATGGAGATTAATAATGTAAACCCTCTCAAATTATTGTGAAGGTTAAATAAGCTCTATTAGTTATGGATTGTTGCACATCACCTTACCCCAAATGCAGCTGCTTCAGACAACACTAAACACTTATTATCCCACACTGTTTCTGTGGGTCAGGAATTCAGGGCCAATTTAGCTGGGTGCTTCTAGTACGAGGTCTCCCAGGAAGTTGTGGTGCAAATGTCATCTCAGGCAGTAGTCATGTAGGCTTGACTAAGGCTGGAGGATCTGATTCCAGAATGATCATTCATGTGGCTGGCAAGTCACTGCTAGCCCCTGGCAGGAGGTCTAAGTTCCTCACCACATGAATTTCCTTCCAAGGCTGCTTGAGTGTCCTAACAACATGGCGGCTGGCTTTCAAATGATCCAAAAAAAGAAAGCAAGGTGGAAGTTGTAATGCCCTTTTGGACAAATTGTTAAGGTCTCATACTGTCACTTCTGCCAGTCTCTGATGTGACCTACCCTCAAGGGAAGGAGATTCAGTCCCCACCTTTGGAAAAGAAGAGAAACAAAGAATTTGTGGATTTATTTTAAAAGAACTGCATGCTTTAATGCATATTCTACATGTACCTGGGGTGTCAAATAGGAAGAACTCAAAAGATATTAGCCACTGTATCATCATTATCATCATTGTTATCCGTAGCAATGACTATCCATAGTCATTAAGGAACTGCAAATTATTTTATAGTGGTGCCTTTTGAGTGCATGTGAGGCGTGGTAGAAAATGAGTCTGTAAGATACACAGGAGATAGATCAAAAAGGGCAGAGTATGTCATAATACAGCACTTATATTTTTCCAATAAGTTCTTGGTTTTCAAACTGGGCTACTCCCAGGGCACACAGGATAGGCACAAGGGACAAATGCTATTTAAAGCAATAGGATAAACACATACCATATCTACTGAAGTGCTATTTTATTTGAAGGAAAAAAGTAACACTAAAAAAAAATGAGCTATCAAGCCATGAAAAGACATGAAGGTAACTTAAATGCATATTAATAAGTTAAAGAAGCCAACCTCAGAATGCTCCATACTGTTTGATTCCAACTAGATGACATTCTGAGGAAGAAAAAACTATGGAGATGGTAAAAAGATCAGTGGTTTCCAGGAGTTAGGAAGGAGGGAGGGAAGAATAGCAGAGCACAGAGGATTTTTAGGGCAGTGAAACTATTCTGTATGATACTGTGATGGTGGGTATAGGTCATGATGTTTTTGTCAAAGCCTCTAGAATGTATAACACCAAGAGTGAACACTCATGGAAACTATGGACTCTGGGTGATAATGATGTGTCAGTGCAGGTCCATGAATGCTAACAAGTGTAACACTCTGGTGGGGAATATTGATAATGGCGGAGGCTATACAGGTGTGGGGGTAAGTATATGGAAAATTTCTCTACCTTCCATTCAATTTTGCTGTGAATCTAAAACAGCTCTAAAAATAAAGTCTGCTTGGTGAAAAAAAAAAAGGTAGATGTATTGGAAAACAGACTGTAAAGTTGCTTCAATTTTAAAAATGGAACATTAGGCAAGTGGAATTATTGGCAGTTCGATAGGCTGCTTTGGATTATACCCCCTGATCCTGAGTAAATAATTTACTTTTCTTTCCATTTGGGGTAACTTAAGGGAGAAATTAAGTGATTCTGTTAGCTGATGAGGAATCATGGAAGGGTCTTAAGCTGGGTAAGAACTTGACTTTTTCAAAAGGTACCTCAATCAAGGATATTGAAGAAATGTTTTTTAAAAGAAAGGTGGTAAATGTTTGCATTAATCCAACAGATATTAAAGGTATTGCAAAGCCTTAATAATTATGCATTTAAAAAACTAGGACAAGAATAATGAAACGATCCATTTATAAGAGTAATTGTTCCAGAAATAGATGCTGGTATATGCCTGAAACCCCGATATATAACTAAGACGGCATTACCGATGAATGGGAGAAGGCATGGATTCAGTGCATGTCAGGAGAAAATGGACTCTTTGGGAAAAAATTTAAGCCCCAGCCTCATGTTGCATTATATACTGAAATAAATTCCAGACAGGCGAGATAAACATAAAAATGAAATCACTAGAGACTTAAAGGAAATTAGATGCGTATTTACTTGCCGTATGGATGGAAAGGGATTTCTAAATAGAAAAGCATAAGGACTCACTAGGGAAAATAAATGAATGGATGTATCTAAGCAAGTATTAAACCTTTGTATAACACAATAAAATTCTGAAACAAACCTCAAATACTGCTGGGTAGCATTCATTATGTACCAGCTCTGTGCTGAACACCAGGCTCGGAGCTTCATCTGAATTACTTAGCATTAATCCTCACAAAAAACACCAAGCCCCCGTATTATTACCTGCACTTAACAAGTGAGGAAAGTCAGAGTACAAGAAATGATATCAGTAGTTTGCAATTCTGCGTGCACATTGGACTATATAGAGCGCCTCACAAAACCCCACGCCTAGGCCCCATCCAAGTACATTTTAATTAGAATCTCTGAGAGTGGCAAGTGGGCATCCGGTGCTTTGCCCAAAGTTGCACAGCAGAGAGAGAGTCAACGTCTTTCTGCCTCTTAAACATCTGGACTTTCTCTATACCACAGAGAAGGATTTCTTTAAAATATAAACAGCTGCCAAGTTCTCAAAGATTGCAAAACCTAAACAAAGACTTAAATGAAAGCAGAAAAAATTCTAGATATGAGGATATATTTTTTGACCCATCTGCAGCATGGACTTCCTAACTGTGTGTTGGGGTATTGGTAAATACATTAATTAATTAATTAATTAATTAATTAAATTTAATTAAATAAAAATTTTTAAAAAATAAAATAAATAAAAATAAAAGCAAACAAAAACAAAACAAAATAACCAAAGGGCTGTAATGGATGAGCCTCTGGGAACTCCTTCAAAGCTGTGTGCCACAGGAAAGAATAGAAAATGTAGAAAATGACTAGGGAAAGGAGAGCATTTTGATGGTCTGATAATTTTGAAACAATTGGCAACGCATGCACAGCATGTAGGATGTCTGCACGAACCTACTTTCTTTGGCTTATTATTGCTATCGTTCCTTCTCCATCAAGCAATACATAACAACGTGCATGAGCAACTTCATTGCATCATTTTTAAGAGTGCAGAGTTTGAAAACAAATCACCTAAATTAGTTCCCAAATATACTCTCTATAGCTCTGCAATATTACTTTCATTAACTTAACTTCACCATGACTCAGTTTCCCCACTATAAAATAGGAATAATTATAGTATCATCTTAATGCTGGATAACAAATAACCTGTAATACTAATAGCTTAGGATCTCTTCTGGTTTTTCTGGGTGGGAATGTAGGAGCAGCTTGGATTGGGGTTTCCAGCTCAGGGTTTCGCTAAGTGAGGACTGCAGTCACCTGATGGCTCCATTAGGACTGGAGGACCCATTTCCAAGGTGCTTTGCTCCCATGAATGACAAAATGGTGCTTCCTGTTGGCAGAAAGCTTTGGTTTCTGTCCCCAAAATCCCCTCTGCTGGACTGCTTGGGAGTCCATCATGGCATACCATCTGACTTCCTCCAAAGCAAGTGACCCAAGAGACCAAGGCGGAACTTGTAATACGTTTTATAACTTAGCCTTGAGGTCCTATGCCACCACTCCCACAGTATTTCATTGGTCACACAGATCAGCCTTGATTCAATGTGGGAGGAGACTACATCCTTGGCCCCGGAAGCGAGAATCACTTGGGGTCATTTTGAAGGTAGCTACTGTAAGTAACTAGTTTATAGGCTTTATATATTATCTGATATATATATATATATATCCACTTAGAATAGAGCTTAGACCAATAACTTAGAACACACTTAGACCAGGGCATAATATATTGTACATGTGTATGTGTGTATATACATACCCTACATTTAGAACAGAGCTCAGACCATAGTAAGTATTATATAACTAAATCAGAAATTCTGAGCGTAAGTCTAGGCAGTAGCGTTTGTAGTTTAAAAATCACCTCAAGTGATTCTAATATGCAACCAGTGTTGAGTATCATGACTGTATTCCCACACTTAGCTTCATTGTGATAATCAGTCCTGAAGCCCTAGTAAAGAGGTTTTCTACCTTGGCTGCCCAATGGAATCATCTGGAGAGCTTTAACAAATCTGGATACCCAGACTACATAGCGGTCCAATTATATCAGAATCTCTGGGGTATGGGACTCAGGCATCAATATTTTTTTAAAGCTTCCTCGGCCATTCCTGTGCACAGTCAAGTTAGAGACCCACTGTTCCCATTATTTAACTTAGATGATTATATTCCAGTCTCCCCAATTACTCTGTGAGCTGAACTCTAACTCAGCATTTAAATCCCAGAGACCTAATTTCACTTGTTGAAAACAAAGGGAAGACCTTTGACTCACCCTAATGTGCTGGGAATGCTGAAGATGGGTGGGAATGTGCAGCATGGCGCCAGTTGCTCTCTGTCTGTGCTCTGTGTGTCTGGGGGATTTGAGCCTCCAGCATGTCAGCCAGGCTCCTTTGGCCAGAAATTGCCTTCATGCAAGAGTAGAAACCTCCTAGGCATGTGATTGCCGGGCCAGGAAAATGTCACCCATTGCCAGAGAAAAACCAGCCTTCCACGAAATTAGAGTGAATGGCACATGAAACCAATTTAGCCCAAGTGGTTGGAGAGGCATCAGAAGCATTGTGAGATGGCCATTCTGGAAACAATGCCTGAAAGATGCACCTGGTAATGTTTATAGGCGCTGCTCAGGCACAGAACATGCCTCCAATTCGAGAACATGGAGCCGCCTATTTGTTGCTCTATGAGTCTGCTTTTGTAAATGATCATTAGCATGGCATAGAAAACAATCAATTACAATTTGGGGAAGACAAGCAAGAGAGAGCACGTGGCAGCTGTAGTTGGACCAGAAGAATACTAGGTGAATGGCAATTTCTAGTGAATGATACCATCAAACTAGACACAGAAGACTTGCTTTCTGGAAAAATCAACCCTCTTTGCAAATATTTGGGATCGAGGGAAGCTCTTAACAAACTGTGCTCATAGCTTTCTCCCCACATTTAAACCTATGTTTGTTTTAAGTAAAGCTTAATCCATGTGTTTCTGATTCCTTTACACATAACTCATCGGAGTCTTTATACTGAAAAAAAAAAAAAAAAAGCTTTTCAATGTCCAAGATGCCTTTGCTTTTTAGCCTTTTAAAGCATTTTCCCCTCTTTGAAAAGGGGCTCAAATAGCATGTTGGCCAAGTTTAGAGCCCACCCGACTTTCGTGAATGCAGAATTTTGCCACTGTTCGGGATTTGAATTTCTCCACATTTGCCAAAAATGTGACTTCCTGTTTGTTTTTAATATCCAAATCCCCTTTTAAAATTGAATTTGAGACTCTCAGTGAACTCTGAATACAGTGGATTTGTCCATCCATAGATTCTTTTTCTCCCCCTAGTGTGGAGCTTATTGATGTATTTGTATTACAATCTTTCTGACCCTTGCGAACAATTTTTATTTGTGTTGCTTATGAAGAAAAGAAAAATATTTCGAACTTTTGATGACACCTTTTATCAAGAATCTCAAAGCTGGCTTGCAAACATGGGCACAGAGCGATGACAACATCAGTCTCCAAATACCCCATGATGAATGCTGCTCTTGATTCAGAGGAATAAGAAAGTGAGAAGTAAGATTGGAAAAGAAGAGTGCATGGATAGAAAGGAAGCCAAATGGGCCATTTGGACCCCAATAACTATTTTCTCATTCATATATCACCAAAGAAAACTAGCTAAGTATTTCTAATTTTAAAGTTTTGAGAAACCCCTGGGTATTTACCCCCAAAAAATGAAACACTAATTTGAAAAGATATATGCACATTTATGTTTATTGTAGTAGTATTCACAATAGCCAAGATACAAAAGCAACCCACATGTCCATCAATAGAAGAATGGATAAAGGAGATGTGGTATGTATGTGTGTATACATATAATGGAATATTACTCAGCTATAAAAAGGAATGAAATCTTGCCATTTACGACAACATGAATGGACCTAGAAGATATTATCCCAAGTGAAATAAGTCAGAGATAGACAGATAACATATGATTTCAGTTATATGTGGAATCTAAGAAATAAAACAAATGAATAAACACAAAAACCAGACTCTTAAATACAGAGAACAAACTGGTGGTTGTCAGGGTGGAGGGGAGTGGGGGAATGAGTCAAATAGGTAAAAGGGATTAAGAAATACAAACTTTCAGTTACAAAATAAATAAGCCACCGAATGAAAAGTACAGCATCGAGAATGTAGTCAATAATATTGTAATAACTCTGTATGGTGGCAGATAGTGACTACGTTAGTGGTGAGCACTGAGTAATGTATAGAACTGTGGAATCACTATATTGTACACCTGAAAGTAATACGACATTGTATGTCAATTATACTTCAATAGGAAGGAAGGAAGGAAGGAAGGAAGGAAGGAAGGAAGGAAGGAAGGAAGGGGGAGGGAAGGAAGAGGGAAGGAAGGAAAGAAAGGTAGATATCTCTGTTTCATATTCTCTGTTTCTTAAAAGAAGCAAAGAGAACTGACCATGTTAATCAGACTGAGCCAAAGTTGGGTTGAAATAATGCAAATAACCAAATAAAAACTAAATGAATGTTAGTCAGCTATTCAGATATATTTATATCTGTGTAATATTGTATGCTCTGTTATTTGGAATATAATTTGGAATTCCTTAAATTTTTAATTATAGATGCTTGGTTCAGGCAATCAGAAAGAGGGAGGAAATAAAGCTCAAGAAAGTTGTCATCAACTATTGTCAAGAAGCTGGGATAAATATTATTTTCACAGATGCTGTAAACTGATCTCTAATTTAACCCCCAAATGAGTAATTTGGGTCAACACCATCTTTTATATTGATTTTTATTTGATAATGTGGAACATCAGTACAGGAAATGAAAGTCATAGTTCTTGCCCTTGAAGAACTTACAATTAGAACAGCTTATAAAATTTCATTATCAAATATAAACCACAAAAATAAAGGATTAACCCGCAGCAATGACAGATGTTCAAGCAACTCAGAACTTGGTGAGGTGAAGTAGACAGAATGTCAGCAGAGACTTGAGTGACCAGATCACGGAGACTCACAGCACTTTGATTGTCAGGACACCACAGTAAATAGTAAGCATGATTGTCCATACAGCAAAAATTCATTTTTGAAAAAAATATATAATCAAAATCATTCCATTTTTATGCAAGTAGTCTCAAGTTTGATATTTAAAGAGAAGACAGGTGCACCTGGGTGGCTCAGTCGGTTAAGCGTCTGCCTTTGGCTCAGGTCATGATCTCAGGGTCCTGGGATCAGACCCCACATCAGGCTCCCTGCTCAGTGGGGAGTCTGCTTCTCCCCCTCCCTCTGACCCCCCCAGTCCCCCCCATGCTCTCTCTCATGCTCTCTCTCTTAAATAAATAAACAAAAAAATTAATATATAAAATATTTTTAAAAAATAAAGAGAAGACAAAATTGAATAATACAGTGGAGAGGTACATACCTTAATAATTACTTTTGGCAGCTTGAGTTTATTTTCTCTAACAAAGTTCACATCCACTATTCCTTTTTAATACAACCAATTGGATCAAAGCATTTATTATAATAATCAATTTTTAAGTGAATATTATGAAGGCCATTCTTCAAAATCGTTATATATTTGATATGTAAGCACATTTTCTTATTTTATTTTATTATATTTTGACTGTGCAGACATTCTATCTCAGGGCTGGATTCTTAAAATGCCAATGATTGGGATGCCTGGGTGGGTCAGTCAGTTAAGCAGCTGACTTCGGCTCAGGTCATGATCCCAGGGTCCCGGGATCCAGTCCCACATTAACTCCTTGCTCAGTGGGAGCCTGCTTTTCCCTCTGCCTGCTGCTCCCCCAGCTTGTGCAAGTGTTCTCTCTCTCTCTGACAAATAAATAAATAAAATATTTTTTAAATGCCGGTAATTAATGTAAATTACAGTTACCTCTTGAAGATTATACAACTTTTTTATTAATCAGAAAGAAAAATCAGACATTTTTAAGGGAAGATTTGAGTTTTTCTTTGGGTGGTTAGCCTAATTCAGTTTGTCTCTCAATTACCCCCCTCCTTTTTTTTTTTTTTTTCTTTTACAAAGTAGGGCTATCATTACTTCCCAGTAAAAGAAGTGTGAGATGATTCAAGTGTGAATGCTTGAAAAGGACATTTGGACTCCATAGTTATAAAAACCATTATTCCTTGGTTTCTGGGAAAATAGCTGAGCAGTAAGCATGAGGAATCTGTCTCCCCACCTAGACAAATATTGTACTGGCAGAGTCTGTCTGATGTAACTATTTTGGAACTCTGGAGTCTACTGAAGGCTTGCAACTTTCAGGGGAAGACTTAGATGGTAAATTGTGGTTAATTGTGATCAATTTCAGCCCTTTAGCACAATAGCCGCTAGCCCTCCCCCACCTCCCGCTCCCTTAGGCCTCAGTGTTCCAGGAGCAGCTAACACGCAGCTTGTAGGAGCCCGGGTGAGTATATTAATCAGGGTTCTCCAGAAAAACAGAGCCAGTAGGACATCATCAAACTTCCAAAAGACAAAGGCAAAGGGAGAAACTTGACAACAGGAAGAGAAAAGTGACTCACTACCTATAAGTGATCCTTAGTAAGCTTGTCAGCAGATTTCTCAACAAAGATTTTGGAGGCCAGAAGAAAGTGAGCAGATATATTCAAAGCGCTAAAAGGAAAAACCAAAAACAAAAAACTGTCAACAAAGAATTCTATATATGGCAAAACTGTCCTTCAAAAATGAGGGAGAGTTAAGACATTCCCAGGTAACCAAATGCTAGGGGAGTTTGTTACCACTAGACCAGCCCTGCAAGGAATGCTTGAGGGAATCCTGCAAGTTACAGTGAAAGTAACTCAGAGCTATATGAAGAAATAAAGATCTCACTGAAAGTCAATACACCAGCAATTGTAAAAGCTTGTAATATTGCAACAATAATTTATAACTCCTCTTTTTTGTTTCTACATGATTTAAAAGACTAATACATTTTTTAAATTATTAGTCTAAAAGTATTATTGTCACTTTGGCTTGTAACTATACATTTTGTCTTCTAAATAATTTAAGAGATTAGCACATTTAAAAGAATTATTAATTTATGTTTTGGGGTACACAATGTGTAAAGATGCAATTTTGTGGCATTGACAACTATAAGAGGGGGTGGAGCTGTAATGGAACAGAGTTTTTGTGGTTTATTGAAATTAAACTGATATAAATTCTTCCCTTCCCCTACCGATCTTCCTAGTTCTTATGTTCCATAGATGAAGAAAGGAATAAAGAAAGGGGGGTAATCAGAAGGGGGAAGGAAGCATGAGAGACTATGAACTATGAGAAACAAACTGAGGGCTTCAGAGGGGAGGGAGGTGGGGGAATGGGATAGACCGGTGTTGGGTAGTCAGGAGGGCACGTATTGCATGGTGCACTGGGTGTTATACGCAACTAATGAATCATCGAACTTTACATCAGAAACCAGGGATGTACTGTATGGTGACTAACATAATATAATAAAAAAACATTAAAATAAAAAAAAACTGGTATAAATTCAAACCAGTGTAAGTAACTTAGTTGCCCATGATAACCACAAAGAAAATCACTGAAAAATATACACAAAAGGAAATAAGAAGGGAATTTAAATGCTTTACTATTTAAAAAAATCAACTAAACCCAAAAGAAGACAGTAATGCAGGACATGAGAGATGAAAAAGCTATAAGATGTGGAAAACAAATAGCAAAATGACAGAAATAAGCCTGTTCTTATTAGTAATTACTTGAAATGTAAGTGAATTAAACTCTCCAAACAAAAGACAGAGATTGGCAGAATGAATAAATAAACCAGTCTCGAAAAGAGAGATACTGTATGATTCCACTTATGTAAGGTCAAATCATAGAGATAGAGAGTAGAATGCTGGTTGCCAGAGGTTGGGGAGAGGGGATTGAGTGAGGAGTTATTGTTCAATGGGTACAGAGTTTCAGTTTTACAGGATAAGATGAGTTCTGGAAAAGGATGGTGGTGATGGTGGTAAAAAAATTAAGAATGTTTTAATACCCCTGGACTGTATACTTAACAATGGTTAAGATGGCAAATTTTATGCTATGTATATTTTGTCCCAATCAAAAAATGAAATATAAAGGAATCATTATTTCTAAATAATCTGTTGTCATTTAAATTCTGCATTTCCGGGCAAGATCAGAGAAGTAGATGCATCTGGCTTAAAACACTGAATAGTTGGGGGGCGCCTGGGTGGCACAGCGGTTGGACGTCTGCCTTTGGCTCAGGGCGTGATCCCGGCGTTATGGGATCGAGCCCCACATCAGGCTCCTCCGCTGGGAGCCTGCTTCTCCCTCTCCCACTCCCCCTGCTTGTGTTCCCTCTCTCGCTGGCTGTCTCTATCTCTGTCGAATAAATAAATAAAAAAATCTTTAAAAAAAAAAAAACAAAACACTGAATAGTTGGGGCGGCTGGGTGGCACAGCGGTTAAGCGTCTGCCTTCGGCTCAGGGCGTGGTCCCGGCGTTATGGGATCGAGCCCCACATCAGGCTCCTCCTCTGGGAGCCTGCTTCTTCCTCTCCCACTCCCCCTGCTTGTGTTCCCTCTCTCACTGGCTGTCTCTATCTCTGTCGAATAAATAAATAAAATCTTTTAAAAAAAAACACTGAATAGTGAAAAATGCCATCTGAGATTTGCGTGGTTTCTCTGGGCCTTTGCTCATATTACCTGCCACCATCCCTTACGGTGTCAGCCGCGTCCTAACTGAGAGCCATTATGTAATCACGTACGACCAGCAGTACAGTAGGACCCGCTTGTTGGAGCGGGGCACCATGTTCTTACACCCAGATCCTCAGACGTAGAGGGATTTCAGCACGTACATCAGCCCCTCCAAAAAAAATTCATCGAAAAAAAAAGATAATGTGTCAGATTTCAGGTTTGGTTTGCATCCATTCAAGTAAGCAACAAATACTTACTCAGCAGACACCAGGTGCTAAGGGCTGGTGGGCAAAAGTTCATTCCCAAGGGAATGAAATGATTTACTTAGTTTTTCCTTAATCAAATAGGTATTGGAGGAATGTTGCACCACATCAAAGTCCCAACAATAATTTTGAGTAAGTCTAGGATATTTCAGTTGCTCTATTTCCCTGTAGAAATGACATATAAAATCATCATATAATAGGAGACATGTTGCAAAGTGCTCTCATGAATCATAAGTTAAAGTGAAAACCATGTTTTCAAACTAGGTCAGTAGTATTTTGAACTTATTGTGGTCCCAAAGCAAGACTCAATTTCTAGCTTTAGTCAGTGAATTTATGTGGGTCATTTAACACCACTGAGCCTTCACTGGAAGTAAAATGCTGGTAATTCCCGCCCATCTGTGGCAGGTAGTGTTGACTTAACATTCTCATTCTCTTTTCCCCTTGCCTGCCTCTTCTATAGTCTTTCAAAGTTAAATATGAATTTTCCAGCAAGTCTTGCAGCTAGGGATGGCTGTGTCATGAAGCAAGCAAATGTAAGTAGAGAAGTAAGTACCCAATGAGATACAGGTGGATGCTTACTGAGGTAGAATGGAAAATTCTGGAAAACTTTTACTTTCCAGAAGGAATAGCACAGACTCAGCTGGGACCACTTCACATCCTCATTTTCTCCTCTCTTCCTTGAATGAAGCTGTGATACCTAAAATGTGACAACCATGTTGTGATGATGAGGTGACCAGCAGAGGACAAAATCCAATGTGCTAAAGGTAGCTGAATGAAAAGTAGAGTGTGAACCCTGGAAGAAATTACTGAGTCACTGAGTTGACTTCAGCAAGTGGTAACCTCCCAATTTCTTGTTCTGTAAGGGAAATACCATGTACCCTCAATTTATTTAGGCCTCTGTTAGTCAGAGATTCTTTTTCTTGCAGCCAAACGCATTGCTATGTGGTGACTCTTTCCACTCAAGCTTATTGTAAGGATTTTACATAGAAATGACATCAAATGTTTATTTTATATTATTGATTTCATATTTTCATTTTACATATGAAGAAACTGGGACTCAAAAGGGTAAGTAACAGAGTCCTGCTAACCCAGGTCCTCAAGTTCTTCTTCTTCTCCTTCTTCTCCTTCTCCTTTTCCTTCCTCTCTTTCTCATTCTCCTCTTCCTCCCCTTTGCTCTCCCTCCTTTCCCCTCCCCCTCCCCCTCCTCCTCCTCGTCCTCCTCCTCCTTCTCTTTCTCCTTCTTCTTCGTCTTCCTCTTCAGGACTAGAAAAAACCTTTATTGTAACTGGAACCAGATAAACAAAGCACTCATACTGTCCAACTCTCAAGATAGGGGAAGAGCCTCGTTAACACAAACACACTCGCCGCCCCCAAACAACTTTTATTCTATTCTTTCCCTTTGCGTTTGGATAGCTGAATTTGTGTACTTTTAGAACAAGACTGAAACTGAAGGTAGCCCACCATTTTATGGATCAGAAACCTAAAATACTTATCTAATTATTAATATTTGGAGGGTTTGAAAATTCTTATTATTCCAACACATTGCTCAGGTTCCTCATCTCAGATAAAACTAGTATTTATATATAAAAAGCTTGGGTCATTATGCTGACCAATCTAGTTTGTGAACTAACCGAGTCATCTCTAACTGCATGTCTTATGATCATGCTATGCCTCACAGCCCTTCGAAACATGCAGAGTGTATAAAAGCATTTTGTAAATGGTGATGCCCTTATAACACCTCTAAACATCGGTCTAGTCCTTTAACATGTTCAATGCATTTAAAAAATTTCTCAAGTTTGATTCTCAGAGCAACCCAGTGAGGCAGATATTATTAGTATCCCTGGGTTACATCATTAGTGTCAGTATTCCCTTTCACTCCTTTCACGTCCTCTACTGCTGCTCGGCTCAGCAATTCTGTCATCACCCTGAACAGTTCCCACTTACTGTCCTTTTTGTTGTTGTTGGGTTCAAGTTGTTTCTTTGCTTTGTGTTCCTGCCTTGGTCTATCTCTACACATTCCTTGTAAAATTCTATTTTAATTCAGCAGGGTACATAACCACAACATGAGCGCAGACTTCAGCTTGGCTGAGGCCAACGAGCTCTGCAAATCTCACTAAAGAGGCTGTCTACATTGCCAAATCATTTATTTTAAAAAAATGCTTATAGTGTTAGGCATGAAGTGTGATTAGAACCAGTCCTGGCCAGAGATGACTTTTACAAAGATGGTGCCTCCAATTTTGGAGGAACTGTAGCCCACCTTTTTCCCTACCAAGCACGCATATGTACAGGAGCTCCTTTGCTTCATTTGAGCTAGGCTGGTAATGTCTGCCCCTTACCCCTGCCCCATGCCCCTCGCCCCACGCACCCTAACCAAGTTGGTGACTGTAAAGTGATACCAAATGAAAAAGCTGAAATACATTCTATGAATAAAACAGGGCAGTTCCATGTAAACGGAGAGCTAAGAAGTTACTCTACCTAGTATCTCTCCTAGGAAGTCTTGCTACTCCAGGCATGGCCTCTGGACCAGCATCATCAGCATTACCTCAGAGCTGGTTAAAAATGTTATATGCAAGTAATGTAGCATGGAACTTTACATCAAAAACTAGGGATGTACTGTATGGTGACTAACATAGTATAATAAAAAATAAAATAAAATAACTAAATAACTAAATAAATAAATAAATAAATGCAGGCTTTACTGCAGACCTACTGAATGAAAATCTAAATGTTAACAAGAGCCTCTGGAGATGTGTAGGTATGCTGAAGTTCCAGAAGAGTACTGTGAAGAGCCACCTATCACAGAGGTGCACCTGTTATAGATGACCATGAACCAGGTTTTGCTAGAGTATGCATTTTTGCCATCTCTCTCTCTTTTTAGTATTTTTTATAGTTTCAAAGGTAAAATTTAGTGATTCATCAGTTGCATGTAACACCCAGTGCGCATTAGCTCATGTGCTCTCCTTAATGCCCATCACCCAATTATCCCTTCCCCGTCCCCACCTCCCCTCCAGCAACCCTGTTTGTTTCCTAGAGTTCACCATCTCTTATGGCACGCCACTCACTCTATTTTCATCTTATTTTATTTTTTGTTCCCTTCCCCTATGTTCATCTGTTTTGTTTCTTTAATTCCACATATCGCCATCTCTTTTATACCTTGCTTGTGGTGACTGAAGAATTTCTGTGACCAAAAATGTGCATTCCTTGCCCCACTTTATTTTATTACTCAAAAGCAGAAGTTGGTCTACTCATGTGGCTTTATAGTGAGTATGTTTGAATGCATCCACTTGGGGCCCCAGTGGATATCTCACTATTGTTTGTCCTCTCTGGGTAGATTTGGACTGAAATTCATACTGAATTCCTAAGATCTTATTGATCCTCAAGTTCCACTCCAGCTTGTAAAGTCAGCCGAATAACATATGTGAAAGCACGCGGTGTCTATAATAGAGTGGTATGCAAAAAAAAAAAAAAAATGATGTCATTTTTTTCCTTCATGAATTTTGTGATATAGTTGTTTGTATTTGGGGATCCACGTTCAGAGGAAGTTGATGGGGGTGGAGGGAGAAATATGAACTCTGGCAAATTTGTTTAGTAATTCTTTGAACAGTGATGTACAAATTTTCTCCTAGGTTCCCGCATTGGTCCAGTGATAAGCATAGAAAGAGAATTAGACACAGTCTCTCTCCTGAAGTTGCAGATGGTCACATGGAGGCCGAACCCTGCACAGCCTGACTCCAATGACACCAGTCATACTCAAGTCTCTATGGGTGCTGCTGTTGGGGGCTGGGTCTGTAGCAACCTTGGGGGTTGTCAACCAACAGTGCATAGTGTATAAGGCAGAAATGTCCCAAAAAGCTCAGATAGCATAGTAGATGGGGTATCGAATGCGTCTGGAGTGAAGTGTGAGCACGTGTAAAGTGTGTGTATGTGCAGATATACAAATGGTGTGTGTGTGATGGATATGTGTGAGGTGTATATGGGTGAGGTGGTGTTTATGTGCATATGAGTGTGTGAGGATTGTGCACACCTTTGTGTGTGTGTTGGAGGAAGAAGTAAGAGGTCTGGCTATAGACAAATCTTTCTGGAGGTAGTGATGCCTGAGCTGTGTGTGTATTCAACTCCAATCAGGCTTTCTTACCGCTCTCCACTGAAATGATCTTTGCCAAATTCTCGGCGTCTTCGCCACCACCGAACATAATGCTCACATCTTAGTCTTCACCTCATTCACCCCACTGAATTCCCATCTTAATCAATGGTACCTGCTTCACATAGATGCTCAGACTGTGAACCTAGGAATTATTCTAGACTCTCTCTCATGCTCCCTGTTAGTCCTACCTTAAGATACACTAGAATCCGAGCGCGTCTCACAACCCTTGCTGTACCAAAGTTGGTACATTGTTGGTGATACCTGGAGGTGGGTGGGAGGAGGCTTTGGGCCCTGGGTTGCTGTGTGACTGCAGCTTCACTTAATGAGAGAAATAACATTGTTTAGAAGTAAAATGATTCTTTTAGTCCTGGATGTTTTGAATTTGACGTGCCAATGGAGAGTCCAGTTCGAGATGTCTGGTAAGCAGATGATATAACATGTTCCTGGAGCTAAGACTAGGAAATTTGAGATTTGGAGGATTGCGGGTAGTGGTTGGAGTCATGGGGGAAAGTGGGATGGTTCGGTAGGCAGGCTAGGAGTGAGTGAAGAAAAAGGAACCAGGTACTGCAGAACCTTGAAGTACCACCCCTCCATGCTGCTTTGAGTGGCCACTCAATGGCCATAGGAAAGTCACTCCCAGAGCAATGAATGTAGATTGAGTCTGAGTTAGGTGATGGTGGTAGCAGGTTATAGGGCCATTAGAATTACCTTGAATCCTCTGTATACCCTAGAAAATGCCCCATTTATGCTTCTACCCACTTGACGTGACAGCTGAGTGCTCTGCTCCTTTACATTGTGAGGTATAACACAATAATCACTTGTCAATGTCATGGCAATGGCTGTCTCATCATGGCCCATTCACCTCTGCAATCCCCTCCCAGGTGACTCCAGAGTCTACCACTCTACAGAAGCTGTAAAGTTTCTGAAAGCCTTTAGTCACACAGACATAATACTTGTAATGTACTTTTCACAGTTGCCTTCCTTTTGTTGTTTCTGACACTTGACACTGTTAATCACATCCCTTGCTGTGAAGCCCTCTCTTGTCTCTGGGAAGTTACTTATGGTCATTCTTTCTCCTCCCTTGGTTCTAGATCTTTCCCTATGGGCTCTTCCCAAATTGCAGAACTTGGCCTTCCCTTGTTTAGTTTTATGCTTTCTCTCTGGGATCTCAGTCAAATATCCCACAGCTTCACAATCCCCAAATTCGTCACTCCATCTCTGACCACTCTTCTCCCCTCACAACCCCTACGTGCCTTATCAGCTTATGAGCTTTCTGTTTCTGACAGCCTTCTGAACAGTGCCATTAAATGTTATACTTCATCACCACGGTACCAACATATTCTGAAACTGAACTCACCATCTTTACCCACAACACTGGCTCCTTTTCTCGATTTGCTTATTTTCACCAATGGGAAATCAAGGTGTTGAACTACAAGATTATTTTCTTTTAAAAGATTTTATTCATTTATTTGAGAGAAAGAGGAAAGAGAGAATGAGGGAGAACCAGTGGGGAAGAAGGGCAGAGGGAGAGGGACTCTCCTGGCATAACGACCTGAGCCAAAGGCAAATGCTCGACCACCTGAGTCCCCCAGGCACACCATGAACTGCAAAATTATCTTTAATATATCACTGTTTCTCGCCTATTTAATTAACCAGCCACTAAACCACATAAACTCTTCCTTCTTAATGGCTCTTAGGTTCATCTTCCCCTTTTCCTATCATTGCTATCACTTTGGCCCAGGCCTTTAATGACCCATGCCTAATCAGTATGGGGTGGGGGGAGAGCACAGGCTTTGGAGCTGGGCCACTTATGTTGGACTTTCGGCTCTACTCTTTACTATGTCATCCTGGACAAGTCAGATCATCTCCATGTATCTCCGTTCCTCATTCACCAAAAGGACATAATAATGGTGTCCATCTTATCCACTTGTCAGAGGATTAAATTAGTTTGTGTATGTCACACACTTAGAATAGTCCTGTCACATTATAATGATGCACTGTTATCAGCATTGGGCATTATTATTATTTTCATCAGTCTTTGTATAACTCACTAACTGTCTGGCCTCCCCAGTACATCACGACCATGTTCCTAGGATACTTTTGTCATTCCCTCTTACTAGGGGTCTATAATGATTGCTGTTTCCTTCCATTTACATACAGGAAAACTGTTCTACTTGCTTTTCAACATCCTCTGTAACCTAGTACCATCTTGGGTGACCACCTTATTTCTCGCCACTCCTAAACATCAGCTGAACTTCATTCAGCTTTCATTTAAAGCACAGTATGTGGAGAGATTTGGACGAGTGAGAAAAAAGAGAGAGAGAGAGAGGAGCATGTCTTACTTTTTACTATCCCAGTTTAGCTTCTGATCTAGTTTCCAGTCCCAGCGCTGTGTGTCCTGGAACAAGTAATTTAATCTCTCTGAGCCTCAGTCTCTTTATCTGCAAAAGCTGGAGAATAATAGTATTATGAGTATGAAATGTAATGATATGTGTTAATTGCTCAAGTCCTCATTGGAATTAGTCTGCATAAAAAGAAAATACACTATTTAAATGAAGCATCATAAATGGAATATAAAAAAGGCAGCTTGAAATGGGTGCACATGGAAAGTATGCAGAGTACCTGAAAGTTATGCGGGTATAAGGAATGTATGTGAGGAGTTGACCTAAATCAGACTAGTTCATTCCCATCCTTTGGCTTAGTTAAAACTGCTACTTACATATTCATCTTAACCCTCTCTGCCTTCCCTTTTTTTCTAAAATTTAATCCCAGTATAGTTAATGTACAGTGTTATATTAGTATCAGGTGTACAACAGAGTGATTCAACAATTCTGCACATTTTTCAGTGGTTCTCCTGATGAGTGTATCCATAATCCCCTCCACCTGTTTCCCCCCATCCCCCTACCTACATCCCCTCTGGGAACCTGCCTCCCATCTTAAAAGTCCAACTCCGCTCCTTAGCTTTGCAAGATGTCTATTTTCAACTCAGAGTTGTCTTTCTTCCTTATATCTACAACACATATTTTCTAGACTGTTAATTTGGGGTTTACTATGAACTGTCCTGCATTGTTAGTTAAATTTTTCTGTTTACATGTTTAGTCTATTCAGCCAAACTATTTGTGCTTCTTGAGCACAGAAACTATGGCTTCATATTCCCTCAGCATGTAGAACAGACTTTTGCAAATAGCAATCCTTCAGGTTTGTGTATTTAATTTAAAGATTTTATTTATTTATTTGACAGAGGGAGAGAGAGAGAGTGCACAAGCAGGGGGAGCATCACGCAGAGGGAGAAGGAGAAGCAGACTTTCCACCGAGCAGGGAGACCAACGAGGAGCTCAGTCTCAGGACCTTGGGATCATGACCTGAGCCAAAGGCAAACAGTTTACCAACTGAACCACCAGGCACCCCAGTTTGTGTTTTTAATTTAATGTGTGTGTAAAAAGGAACATTTGAAAGGAATATTTGCCATGCTGACTTGTCATGTTATATGAATGCCGTAGACTCAGGATGTCTCTCCTCCTCTGTAGAGCAAGTATTAACTACCCTCAGGCCTTTTGAAGCCACGTGGCAAAAGCTGCGCTCACGCCACTTCTGGCACCATGCTTTTCTACATATGTTTGGTGTAGATTGATGCCCGGTATGTAAAATCTGGTTGTTCTATACACTAATTGCAACTGCTTTCTCTTTGGTGGGAGCATTTAGAGTGGGCTCTGAAGAAAATAAGATCCAGCAAGTCTTACAATAAATAATGCATAAAGTATTTTTTAAACAATCCCTGGAAACAGCCATCTCTTTCCTCATCTGGCAACTTTGATTTGGGTTTATACAAATTTTATTAGTTTAAAATTAGATGTATTCATAGACCCTTAACTTGCCTCATTATTTATTTCAAAGCACAGACCACATAGATTTTGATGTATTATAAGTAATCCTATTATAATATTTAGGTGGTGGCCTGAGCGAACTCAGGCTTTCTGTCCAAATACATTACAAAAACAACCCCTTCTTCGACAAATGCTTAAATGCTGACATTGGTGCTGTGGGCCACAGTCCCAGCATAGCCCATTAGGGAGGAAAGGAGCCTGTTCTTGACATGCTTTAGAGATTTATTCTGTAATGAGGTTCAACAGTCATTTTAAAGAGCCCAGGGCCGTGTGAGGAAATTTGGATCTACAGATTAAGGAACCTTAACAGAACTCCTGCTTATTATGCCTTGTAACTCAGGCTGTGCAAATGCTAGATTTCTGGCATAGCCTCGCATGCTGACCAGTGAGTTGAGGGCTTAGCATTTTACCTGCTGATCAGAGAGGTAACAAGACTAGCATTGGTGGATGGGTAGTTCTATAATTACTGGGGCACCTGGTGGCTCAGTTGATTGAGCACTAGACTCTGGATTTTGGCTCAGGTCAAGATCTCGAAGTCACGAGATCAGGCCCCATGTTGGGCTCCCACTCAGTGTGGAGTCTGCTTGAGATTCTCCCTCTCCCTCTGCCTCTTCCCCAGCTTGCACACTCTCTAAACAAACAAATAAAATCTTTAAAAAATAGTGCTCAAGCTAATTTGTAGAGCAGGGTACTGAGCATTTTACATATGCTATCTCATTCTACCTTCTTAGCAGTCCCTACAAGGTAGGTGGAAGACTGAAGTCAGGTAAGTGACCTAGTATTTAAGTGTCAGGGATATTATTTGAACCTAGGCCTAGCTAGCTACAAAGTTGCTTAGACCAAATATTACATTGCCTAATGAGGATGTTTCCTGATGTTGTAAATGTTTTGGTGGCTGAGTCTGAATTACTGGGGGAAAATGAATCCATAGGATTTGACAAGTGTGCTTATTTTGAAGAAGACATTTCAGTAATACCTAATAACAATGGAGAATTTCACCACATGGTGAAATGAGTGTATATATCTTTGAAACTGATTTTAGAATGCTCTGACAGTATTGATTACATTTCTAAGTATTTGGTGGGAGGTAGTTATTGACTAGTAAGGGGCACAGGGAGTTGGAAATGTTTAATCTCTTGATCAGCATTTACATGGGTGTATATATATGTAAAAATTTTTTTAAGATTTTGTTTATTTGAGAGAGAGAGAGAGTGAGAGAAAGCAGAGCAGGAGGGAGGGGCAGAGAGAGAAGCAGACTCTCTGCTGAGCAGGGAGGCCGACGAAGGAATCAACCCCATGACCCTGGGATCATGACCTGAGCCAAAGGCAGATGCTTAACTGACTGAGCCACTCAGGGGCCCTTATGTAAAAATTTTTTGAGCTGTATACTTAAGATTGGTATGTGATATTTGTAAGTTATATCTCAATACTTTTAAAAATTAAAAAAGCTTAAATATTTTGACTTTATTGTTATTTGGTGGAAGTTTAGGTCATTGATGTAAGATCTTTCTTCTTTTCTATTATGAGTATTTTATGCTACAAATTTCTCTTAAGCACTACTTCAGTTGTATTTTCCACATTTTGCTATATTGTGTTAAAGTTCATTTAATTCAAAATCTTTTTTATTTTCCCTTATGAATTCTTACTTGGCCCATGAGTTAGTTAGTAGTTTTATTTAACTTCCAAATACTTGGTGATTTTTCTATTTTTAATTTCCAGTTTAATTCCATTGTGGTCCAAAGTATATTCTGTATGTTTTCAATTCCTTAAAATGTGTTGTATGGTCCAGAATGTGATTTATGGTCCATATTATATATGCCTGAAAAGAATGTATATTCTGCTTTTGTTGGATGGAATATTCTGCGGATGTCAACTAGGTCAAATTGTTGACAGTGTTTCATGGGTCTTCTATATCCTTACAGAATTTCTTCTTATTTGTTTTTATCAATTATTGAGAGAGACTATTGAGGTCTCCAACTACAATTGCATATCTGTCTTTTTCTCCTGGTAGTTCTACCTGTTTTTATTCAAATATTTGAAGATCTATTAATAAGTATATTAAATTATTGTGTCTTCCTGATTATTTTAGCTCTTTATCATTAAGAAGTGACCTTTATTCCTGGTAATATTCTTTGCTCAGAAATCTACTTTGTCTGATATCAATATCGCCACTCGAGCTTTCTTTTGATTAGTATTATCATAGTATATCTTTTGCCATCTTTCACCTTTAACCTATTTTGTCTTTATATTTAAAGTGAGATTCTTGTAGGCAGTGCATAATTGGGTCTCACTTTATTATCTATCTGATAATGTCTGTCTTTTGGTTGGTATGTTTAGGCCATTTACATTTAATGTGATTACTGATATGATCAAGTTTAAATCTGCAAAATTGGTATTGGTTTTCTCATTGTCTTATCTATTCTTTGCACCTTTTCTCCTGTTTCTCAATCTTCTTTTGAATTGAGTATTTTTATGATTAAAGTTTATTTCTGCTATTGGTTTATCACTTACAGGTCTTTTTTAAAAAAATAACGTCTGCCCAAGCACTTATATTATACATATTTAATCAATTATAGGCTATTCTCAAATAATATAGTACTGCTTCAGGTAAGGTATAAAATCCTTACACCAGTAATATATTGCTAGTACTGACTCTCATTTGTTGTGCTATTATTGTCATACATTTTATATGCTATATGGTATAAACTCACACTAGATTGTTCCTATTTTTCATTTACACAGTAACATCTTTTAGAGTGGTGAGAAATAAGAAAAGATGTCTTTTGGGGCACCTGGGTGGCACAGCGGTTAGGCGTCTGCCTTCGGCTCAGGGCGTGATCCCGGCGTTATGGGATCGAGCCCTGCATCAGGCTCCTCCACTATGAGCCTGCTTCTTCCTCTCCCACTCCCCCTGCTTGTGTTCCCTCTCTCGCTGGCTGTCTCTATCTCTGTCAAATAAATAAATAAAATCTTTAAAAAAAAAAAAAAAAGAAAAGATGTCTTTTATATTAATCTTCATTTTAACTATTCCTAAAAAATCTTCATTTTCTGGTTTAAGATCCAAATTTCTGTTATCATATTCATTTTACTTAAATAATGTTCTTTAACTTTTCTTGTAATCCAGGTTTGTTGAAGATGAATTCTCTCAGTTTTTGCTTGCCTGAACAAGTCTATTTGCCTCCTTTTTTTAAAGAAAGAGAGAGCATGAACAGGTGGAGAGGCAGAGGGAGAGGGAGAGAGAGAATCCCAAGCAGACTCCCCACTGAGCACAGAGCCCGATGCGGGGCTCAGTCTCGTGACCCTGAGATCATAACCTGAGCCAAAGTTGCTTAACTGACTAAGCTACCCAGGCACCCCTTTTTTGCCTTCAGTTTTGAAAGATATTTTCACTGAGTGAAGAATTTTAGATTGACTTTTTTTTTCCTTTCAAATTTTTAAAGATGTCACTTCATTGCTTCCTGGCTTGCATGGTTTCTGACAAGGAGTGTCTGGTAATTATGAACTTTGTTCCCATGTTTGTAATGTGTCTTTTTTCTCTGGCTACCTTCAGATGTGCTTTTCATCTGCGGTTTTCAGAAGTTTGCACCTGATGTATTCAGCTATCTGTGTCTGTTTGTGATGCTTGGTGATTATTCTGCCTGGAGTTCATTGGGATTCTTGGATTTGTGGTTTAATATCTTTTGGGATTTTTGCAAAAATTTCAGCCATTATTTTCTCAGCCAATGTCCACATTCTATCTCTTTGGAGGAGCCTGTTTCTCCTTAGATTTCAGGCCTGCTTGTTGCCTTGAAATCTCAGCTCCTTGAGGACTCAAGGAAAATTCTGATATTATAGTTTACCTAGGTTGTTCTTATTATCAGAGTATAAGCAGCATTGTTTCCTAGAAGGAAGTGGACTTTTCTTTATTGGACACTTCAAATAAGTATCTCTTTGGTATATTAAACTGTCAAACCTATGAAGGGTTTGAGATTTTACCCTACTTGCAAGGTAATTAGGTAGGCTGCCTCTGTTTCATAGATACTGGACAAAGACACAGGACTCTTGAGTCAGACAAATGTTGGTTTACAACTCACAGCAATAAGGGTAAGCAGAATATCATTCTGCCCATGCCCCAAGCATTAATTCCCATAGGGCAATAAGCAGAGGGCCAGATGATCCCTGCACATGCAGTGGGTTGTGTTACAGGAGAGCCCTGATTTTAAGAAAACCAAATATTTTATAATGGTCAGTAAGTAGGTATGCCATTTGCTGTGAAGGACACACTATTTCTCCCTTTTTTGCTGTACAAATATCCTTGAAGAGATAGTCCAAAACAAAGGGAATCAGCACCTCTGCTCTCAAGATACACAAAAATGCAAGAGACTTATGGGGAATTTCCTCCCAAAGAGATAGCATCTCATGAACTGATCTGTTTTCTCAATCCACATTCTCAATCCAATTGTATCCATAACTCAGCTCTGTATTTTGTCTCGCAGAAAATCTATTTCCATTCATTTCAATGATATTTACTGGGGATCTCTCATGAACCAGAAAATGTGCCAGGTGTCAAAGATATTATAGTGGACAAAATAAATATGGTCTCTATTTCTTCAAGCTGATAAATAGGATAGCTGGGGTTTTTCAGGGTTTTAAAATCTTGAAAGCCATACAAAGTCCTAATGGGCTAAACTACCAGGAGTGGAAGAGTTCAATATTCAGGCCATAATTTCACATGAATGCCACTTACATCTCTAACCTTGACACAATTCCTTTTCCATTATGCTTATCTCCATGGGAACTTCAATGACACACTGTGAAGTTTTTAAAAGCAAGAACTGCATTTTATTATGTGGTGCTTTGCTGTAATTTCTCATAGATTTTATTACCGCATAGGAGACATGAGAACTTCCTGTGCGAATTTACCTTTAAAGGTGTTTCTGAAGCCTCACATGTTATTTCATTAGAAAATGGTACTGGGGCACCTGGGTGGCTCAGTCCATTAAGCATCTGCCTTCAGCTGAGGTCATGATCTCAGGGTCCTGGGATTGAGTCCCACATCTGGTTACCTGCTCAGTGGAGAGTCTGTTTCTCCCTCTGCCTCTGCCCGCCCCCCCCCGCCCTCCTTCCCCCAATTATGAGCACTTTCTGTCTCTTTCAAATAAATAAAGTCTTTAAAAAAAAAAAAAAGGAAAATGATACTTCATCCTGCTTTTCTTTTTTAAAGATTTTATTTAGTTATTTGAGAGATCGAGAGAGCATGGGTGCATGGGCACGTGAGCGGGGGGGGGGCAGAGGGAGAGGGAGAAGCAGACTCTCTACTGAGCAGGTAACCAGATGTGGGGCTCGATCCCAGGACGCTGAGATCATGACCTGAGCTGAAGGCAGAGGCTTAACTGACTGAGCCGCCCAGGCGCCCCCATCCTGCTTTTCAATAGCATGGTTAAATATCCACACAATTTTTACCTGGATGTTTGCCACATCAAAAAGCTTTGAATCATTAGGCATAACATGCAAATTCTGATATTTTATCACCAGCAACCTTTACACTTCATAAAACAGATATGGTGCTTCCTATTTCTGTACATGAAGGTGAGAGATAAAATTGAAGGAAGTTTGGATTTGCAAATGACTTGGAACCACATCTTGAACGTGAAATTTTAGCACATGTCCTTTTCAAAACAGATATAAAATGTAATCTCTTTTTTCTTTGTTTTCAATTGCCAGGAATAGGAATATAATGGCATTTCATTTCTGAGAAAACATCACAGGTTTACCTTATTTTCCCCCAAATAATGCCTTTGACTTAGTCAAAACCAGCCAATATGTTTTCTTAGAGTTTCCCCCTAGATTTTTAAATTCCGTGAAGAGGTATGTGTGTGTACCAATATATCCATGTACCTGACTTAAATTATATTCTTTACTCATTCATGCTCAACTTACATGTCTTGATTAGATGTTTCTGTGCCTGAGGTGTCTTGTCAAGACAACAGTGTAAGTGCTGACCTTTGAACCTAGGAGTTATGTTTTACCAGCACTCCACTGTAGAAGGGCCAAAGTTCACCTCTCAACTCGGTGTGTGCTGCTTGATTTAAATGTGAAACTTGGCACTGAGTGTCCTCCTGTGCCTGGTTATTATTCTTGGAATGCAAAAGGTACATGTTTTTGTAATTCTCTGAGGAACTCCTCTATAGCTTTTCCAGAACCGAAGTCAGGTTTTGCTTCCAGGCTATATTCCAAGTCCTAAAATCCATTTTTTAGCAGCTCTCAGACAGATGGGTGCTATTTTTGAAATCCATATGGGCTTTCCTGTCTGCTAGGGTCTATTTGATGGTCTCCATTACTACTACAGAAATACACTTGGTGAATTGTTTCTTCCCTTGTTGCATAAAGGGCTCTAATTTCCATCCAAAACACTGAATTCGACCTGGGGAGGAAAGGGAGAGCAAACTCATTTGTAAGTGAACTTTAGTCAGCATTTCTGAACTTCCACAGATTCTGCTTCAACATTTATTGGGAACTTCAGGCATTAGCAATAGTAAGAGTATGATGCTTACAGCTATCCATGCAGCCTGGGAGAAGGAAATAAATGAAATATACATATGCACATGCTAAGATGTTCACAGCTGGTAAGTTCTTAAAAGAGTATGTGTAGATTAAGGATTGGAGAACGAAATTCCATTTTAAAGGCTATAGGGGAGCATATGAGAACAGCATTCTAAGTAAGTAAAAAATCTTCTGTAGCAGAAGGTCCATTTGGTGTCCGTTTTATAATCCCTTGTTTTTGGAACTGTGACCTTACCTATCTGGAAATCACGCATCCTGTAACTCCTCCCATTCAGAACATGACCCGGAATCACAAAATAAGCCAAAGACGTTGCTGCAAGCTGAAATCGACATCTCAGGGTTCATGTGCTAAAGCCCGGGAACTTGACTCAGAGGCAAGCCCCGTCTCAAGACCTATTTATTCATAGTTCATGCACAATTCTAAAAACTATCTACTATTCATTTTTTGTTTGTGAAATTTGGCTAGGGCCGTCATAACAAGTGGCACAGACGGATTAAACAAAAGATGGATTAAACAAAAGAAATTTGTTTTCTCAGTTCTGGAAGCTGGGAAGTCCAAGATCAGGGAGTTGGGCAGGGTTGGTTCCGTTCCTCGGTCTCTCTCCTTGACTTGCAGATGTCAGTCTTCTCCCTGTGTGTGCACACGGTTGTTCCTTCAGGTGTGTGCACAATCTCTGTCTAAATGTCCTCTTTTTATAAGAACACCAGTCATACTAGATTAGGACTCACCCTAAAGACCTCATTTCATTTCATCACCTCCTTAAAAACCTTATTTCCAAATACAGTTACATTCTGAGGTCCTGGGTGGGGATTAGGATTTCAACATATGAATGTTGGGGGACTCAGTTCAGCCCATAATATTATTCATAGCAACTTTGGAGCAGAAAACAAAAACAGTGACTGTAGAAAGATATGACATCAGTCAGGTATACCGATAGTAGCAATAAGCAAAAACCCAAAGGCAAGAACGAAGATTGCAAATTTATTTTAAAAGTTCATGTAGGTCTATTGAAAAGCACAAAAGTCTGACGTAAGCATCTTTCATCCCTCAACAGGTCCTGGATCATCTTGATATACCTGCAGAATTATAACTGGGCAAAAGTGGGGTGTTCAACAGATAGAAGCAGGGATTTGTCATAGAATGACAGATGGAGTGTAAGTCCTAACAACGTCACTTGGACAACCCACTTAAACTCTCTCAGTATTTGTTTTCTCATTAGTATCATGAGAATAAAATTATTTGTGCAAATGCCAAAGATAAGAAAGCCTGGTGTGGGTAAGTGCTTCAGAAACGTTTAAGCATTCTACCAGGAATAAGTTCTTAGATCCCATAAGAAGGCATAGAAATTTGCATACAAGTAAATAAGATCTAGATTTACATGTCAAAAGGATCCAGGAGGGACCTGTTAAATTTTTAATGAAGCATATCCTTAGTTCTCTAGAAAATGACTTTTAATAATAAAAAAGCTAAGTCAATTTCTAAGACTTCTTTAAAGATTTATTGTAATGAACTTTCTTAAGACAAAACATAGCTAACATAACCAGATGAGGTCCTTCTTCTGACTATATTGCCCTGTATTCAAATTCAAGAAATGAAAGCTGTAAGAAGTAATAGGATATAATAGAAAGATTTCTGCTCTGTAAATAAAAGGAATTGTATTCTGATGAGAACAGTGTCACTACCTTGAACTCCCATTTGTTTTTCTGGGTCAGTTTCCACATATTTAAAATAAACGAGTAGAACCTTAGGGTTTCCATGGTGTCTTCCAACAGTAAAGTTTATGGAGAGCCATTTCTGCTTCCCTTGTTCTCACTTCATAGAATTAGGAAAGATCTAAAAAAAAAAAAAAAAGATGGCCACTACTTACTTATCAATTAATTCCCTTACTCACCCCCACCCACAATTTGTGAAGATAAGAAGAACAAGAAGATGAATGACCAGGAAGCCTGGTCACCACCTGCTCATCCACCTGCCATGGCAACCTTGACTCTTTGAATCTGTTAGAAGTCTGTTCCTTGTGTAGGGACTTCCAGAGCAACACAGGATCGTCTTGACTGAATCTCGTAATGGGTAGGCTGCTATTTCAAGCTGCCTACTCCTCCTCAGCAAGGCGTCACCAGACTGTGCCCTCCTTTGTTAGGTGTGTTAACCTCTGCCATTCAGAAGAAACCAAACAAGCTGACAAGTCACAGCATGTATGTAGATTGTGTCCAATCAAAGGTGCCTTTAAACGCTGTCAATAATTTAGTCACCATAGGAAGCCCAGCACTCTCAGATCTCTCCTTGTCTAAAGTCCTAAAAAGAAAGCCCTTGTCTTAGATGGAAGCACACCCAAGAATCCCTCTTTGCTTGGAGGCACTAAGAATCCACCACATGTTAAAAATAAATTCTTCAGGGACACCTGGGTGGCTCAGTGGGTAACACATCTGCCTTTGTCTCAGGTCACGGTCTCAGGGTCCTGCTCAGCGGGAGTCTGCTTCTCCCTCTCCCTCTACCCCTCCCCAAACTTCTGCTCTCTCTCTCTCAAATAAATAAAACAAAAATAAATAATAAATAAATAAATAAATAATTCTTCAATGCCTCTATCTAAAGCAGTTAACGATTTGGAGATGGCACCAGAAATGGTTAGCAAGGCAAGCACTTTCTCAGGCTTTAAGTGATACAGGGTGGCACATGAGAAGATAAATTTCACTGAGCTCATGATCTAAGAGAGACAGAATAGCTTGAAGTGCTAATACCGGGGACTTGGGAAATAGGGCAATGCTTCTGCAGCAGAGCATGCAGGGATAGAGACTTTGAACTCCCAAAGACAATCCAAGTTGAATATATCAGCAACCAACCTCATTATTCGCCACCCCTTCAAACCAATTCTAGTAAGTCACCCAAGTGAGAATGTAACCTCCCCTCCCATACCTAATGAGTAACTTAGAACCTACTGATTCCATCTCCTAAGTATTTCTGAAATCCATTCTGTTCTCCTGTTTTAATTACTATTACCCTAGTTAAATGTCTCTGTCTGCCTCTTGTCTTACCAACCTTTAAATCATCCTTTACACAGCCAACAGATTATCTAAATAAAAGGCAACTTCAGCTGTAGCGTTCCTTTGCCTAAAGCCCCTGAATGACTCCTCATTTTCCTCCATAGAAGTCCAGCCTTCTCAGAAAGGTATAGAATGCTTTCTGTCACCTAATCCCCTTTGCTAAGTATGGCCACTTTTCTCACTTCCTTTAGAACATATCGATTCTGGGGCGCCTGGGTGGCACAGCGGTTAAGCGTCTGCCTTCGGCTCAGGGCGTGATCCCGGCGTTCTGGGATCGAGCCCCACATCAGGCTCCTCTGCTATGAGCCTGCTTCTTCCTCTCCCACTCCCCCTGCTTGTGTTCCCTCTCTCGCTGGCTGTCTCTATCTCTGTCTAATAAATAAATAAAATCTTTAAAAAAAATTGCCTATGATGTTGCCTCTGCTATAAACTTTGAATATATGTTTAACTTCCTGGCCTTCACTAGTAATTTAAAGTTGTCTTCCTTCTTTATTTTATCTTTAACAGAAATATCTCAGTAGTTAGTTCTTAACAAATGCTCTGTCTGCCATAGTATACATTTTCACAGAACCATGACCAAATTAAGAAAACTAAGTGCATTTTTCTTGCTTACTTAAACTCTGTTGAGGTTATAAATTGATGCCACCTTTCTGTTATTCATATTTCACAATATGTATCAAGAGTTCTAAAAAATTTATATCTTTGACCTAGTAATGTTACTCCTAGGGATCTTGAGGAAATCATAAGTAATAAGGAAAGGGACATATTTGCAAAGACGTTTTGCATAGAGTTATTTATAATAAGAAACACTGCAAACAACTTTAGTGTGTCAGTTCTGGTATATCCGTATAAAATGAATCCATTTTTATAAAAGTGATCTTTGCGGGACGCCTGGGTGGCACAGTCGTTCAGTGTCTGCCTTAGGCTCAGGGCGTGATCCTGGCGTTCTGGGATCGAGCTCCACATCGGGCTCCTCTGCTATGAGCCTGCTTCTTTCTCTCCCACTCCCCCTGCTTGTGTTCCCTCTTTCGCTGCCTGTCTCTATCTCTGTCAAATAAATAAATAAAATCTTTAAAAAAAAAAAGAACATATCGATTCTAATTCATTTGTATTTCTTTACACGTTGCTTTAATACACTTCATCTTAGAAAAGCAACATGAATGTTGATCATTTTATAGCATAGGTACCTTATAATGATTTTATTGATTCTCTGGAACAAACAAGTTCTGAATTAAGTTTAAGAGCCATTTTCTTTCACTGGATCATCATTTGCTAAGCTGAAGATTAAGGGTTTTTTTTTACAATGAAGATAAAACCCTAGATTTTAAAAAGATAACCGTAGCCTTCATAAGCCAATAAACTGTTCTCTACTACTATAATCTTACTCTAAACCAGACAAAGTTATAGTCAGTAAGATAAATTGGCTTATCCTCAAAAAGTTGAAAATAGAGCTACCCTACGACCCAGCCATTGCACTACTGGGTATTTACCCCAAAGATACAAATGTAGTGATCTGAAGGGGCACCTGCACTCCAATGTTCATAGCGGCAATGTCCACAATAGCCAAACTATGGAAAGAGCCCAGATGTCCATCAACAGATGAATGGACGATGAAGATATGGTGTATATACACAATGGAATATTATGCAGACATCAAAAAATGAAATCTTGCCATTTGTAACGATGTGGATGGAACTAGAGGGTATCATGCTAAGTGAAATAAATCAATCAGAGAAAAACAATTACCATATGATCTCACTGATATGTGGAATTTTAGAAACAAGGTAGAGGATCACAGGGGAAGAGAGGAAAAAATGAAACAAAACAAAACCAGAGAAGGAGACAAACCATAAGAGACTCTTAATCTTAGGTAACAAACTGAGGGTTGCTGGAGTGGAGGGGAGTGAGGGGATGGGGTGGCTGGCTGATGGACATTGGGGAGGGTATGTGTTGTGGTGAGTGCTGGGTGTTGTGTAAGACTGATGAATCACAGACCTGTACCCCTGAAACAAATAATACATTATATATTAATTTAAAAAAATCCAAATAAATAAATAACTTAAATTCTGAAAGGAAAAAAAAATAAATTGGCTTACGGAATACAAATTTAGAAATAGTGGGGAGACAATAAAATAGTCTTTTGATAAGCCTTGTTTAGTACAAGGCATTTCTCCCCATAGGCATAAACTAATATTGGGGTGGGGTGAGGGAGGGGGTGGTAAGAACATGAGCTACTGTCCGTGGTCCTGATACAAAAATATACACCATGACTTGGTTGTTCTCTGTGGGCTATGTGCCTCCTTCCCCATTCCTATCATTCTGCAGCATCCAAAAGTTATATCAATACTGCTAGTTGTAGGTTTCTTTGAGTGAGTCAGAATTTTAAATGAGCATTGTTATAGGTTGTATCCCCCTAAAAGATATGCTGAAGTCCTAACCCCCAGAACCTGTGAATGTGACCCTATTTTGACATAGGGTATTTGCAGATGTAATCAAGATAACATAAGGTCATACTGGATCAACTGGTATTTTTATAGCAAGAGGGAAATCTGGATATGGATACACAGTGGGGAAGGCTATGTAAAGACAGAAGTGGAGATTGGAGTGACGCATCTGCAAGTTAAGGAAGGCCAAGGATTCCTGGCAACCGGAAACTACAAGAGGCAAGGAAGGATTCCTCTGCTAGAGCCATCAGAGACAGCATGACCCAACCAACACCTTGATTTCAGACTTCTAGCTTCCAGAACTGTGAGAGAATAGATTTCTCTCATTTGAAGCCGCTAGTCAGTGGTAATTTGTTAAGGCAGTGCTGGGGAACTAATACAAGTACACTATAAATACTCCTTTAAGTTTTTTTATTTTGCTGTTACTTGGGGCTGTTACAGCCCCAAGTCTTAGCTAATTATCTTTCTTCAGGCTCTAGGTTTGGCATACTCATTAGTCTGTATGAAGGATAATAGTGCTCAGGACTGAAATATGATAATGTCTACAAGTGAGGGAGATCACACTGTCAACACTAAGTTTGGCTTGAAGTCTGAATTCCATGATACTTTATTTTTGCTTCAGTCAGGTGGCAGGGCTAGTATATCTTTCACTTAAAGGAACAAAATAGCTCCATGTTATTCAAAGTTAGTGGTGTTTCATGGGTAATTTATAGAGATTTTGCTTCTCTACTTTTCTTTTTTGAATCTTTACTAGTTCAGTATTTCTCTGAATATTAGCAGTGATTAATGTATCTACTTACTGTTGTAAGACATTGTTAGGTAAAAGAAAAATGGGAATTATCCATCAAAATGTCTGTTTTCCTAGGTCTCTTTTGCACAAGAGGACACACTGGTGAAGAAGTTGCTGGTTAGAGAGGGTGGCATGGTGGACATTGCATGCGTTGCAAACTATAAACATTCCTTGTGACTTGGTTCCTCTTGACTACAGTGATCCAGGTTATTTTCTCCCCATGCATATGTTCAGTGACTGACAAGGTTATCTTGATTATTTTTCTGCCTATAAATGCCATTTTTTTGTTGATGAGAACACAGAAGAATTCCTTCTTCCTTACTTTCTCATCTGGGGCATGTGTATGTGACCAGGGGGTGTGTGCTCAATACTCTGCTTGCTGATGTTATCAAGATATCCTATAGGGCACACTGTTGAAGAGTTTCCTGTTCCTGCAGAACAGAACAGCCAGATTGAGTTCTCAGACAATGTGCTCTGGGTGGTTGATGCTGACAGGCTGCACGTTAACTCAGACGGAGCCTTTGGCATGATAGGCAACATGACATCTAGTTCATAGATTGTTTTCCTTCTTTTCTTTTCAAGGGAGTGATCTTTTCTCATCATAATCTTCCTATAGATGTCAAAACACACCGTCTATCCCAATGTAAACACAGGCGTTGGAGAATGGCTTCCTGAAATGGATTTTCTGGGGTGAATTTTGGGACTGGCGTCCAAATACATCTAAACAGACAAATTGACTTCACTGGAGCTGCTTTCAGGTTGTGACATTAGTTTATTAGAATTTGACACACAATTGGAACTTCTATGGGGTTCATTTATTTCATTTTAATCATTCACTAATGGATACAGCAAAACTAAGAACTTTATTTCAAGATTGTTTTCACTGATATTAATTGAGATAAGCAGTAGCTTGAAGATAATTGGTTTTATTTTTTTTTAAGATTTTTTATTTATTTATGAGATAGAGACAGCCAGTGAGAGAGGGAACACAAGCAGGGGGTGTGGGAGAGGAAGAAGCAGGCTCACAGCAGAGGAGCCTGATGTGGGGCTCAATCCCAGAGCGCCGGGATCACGCCCTGAGCCGAAGGCGGATGCTTAACCGCTGTGCCACCCAGGCGCCCCGAAGATAATTGGTTTTAACTTGTGAGATGTCAGTCCAAAATCTTGCGCTTCATTTAGATCTCTGTGAACAAGTGAAATAATTATTATTTTCTTGCCAAAACTGTTTGCCAGGTGAACTAATGATTATTTAATAAAACTATTCCTATGGTTCTTGTTTGAATGTGGTGTTACTCTTGACCATTGTAGGATTATGCCTTTTGGATGAAACCGAAAGATTCTGATGATTTAAAAGCAGTAAATAAAAGTAAAAAACTTACTACGGCATTCTGCTCAAAAACCTTTGTATTGTTGATTCAACTATTGAAATATTTTGTCACTTACCTTTCCCTCTGTCTGATTGTTCCCATTTTTCAAAGAAGCAGCAGAATGCACAACAAGTCTTATGTTAAAAAGATGACTCTTCCCAGGGTGAAAACAATTTGTGTGCAGTGACAAGGCCCATGCTCTGGGAGGACTCAAATAAGAAAGTGAATCCTGCCTATATTCCAGAAAAGTTGAAAACTAACTTACTTTGTTTAATGATAGAGTTAGCGAGTAAGCTTAGCTTGGGGTAGATATTTCGAAGCTGCTCGTATGATTTGGATATTGAATTTTAGCAGGATATCTGACAAAATCTTATAATACGCTTATGGACAAGATGCATAGTGACTGATGCACAAACTATTTTACAGTTAAGATGCATTAAAAGAAATAGAAAACTCCTAACAAGGTGCCTGTGGGTCCCACACGGATCTGTGTTAGTCAGGACTCCTGTGAAGTTGTAGACTCAGTTCCAGGTGCTGGGCTTTATGAAGACAGTGACTGTGTGGAGTGTATCCAGAGAAGAGAGGTTAGAATGGTGACAAGAGTCAAACTTGAGTCACTTGAAGGAAAAATTGAATAAATTCAATATATTTAGCTGGGATGATAAGAGAGAAAGATAGGAGATAGGAAGAGTATGAAATGCTGAACAATATGGTAGGACGGTACATCGAAGAAGGGCTTATTCTATGTGGCTCTTTGATTTGAAGAAGCAAAAAGGGATAGAAAGGAAAGATCAAGGACTTCGAAGTCAGAACTGTGTTTGCCACACCACTTTCTAGCTGTGTGGGGCTGGACACATTCTTTTTTTTTTTTTTTTTTTTTTTTACCTATCTGAATTTTAATCTCATGATCTGTAAAGGGAAGATAATTGTGCCTACCTCGAGAGGATTAGAAGACATATTAAAACTGCCTGGCCTGTAGTAGATGTTATGAACTGAATGTTTGTGTCCCCCCGCCTCGCCGCCCAAATTCATATACTGGAACCCAAGTGTGACATGATGGCATTTGGAGGTGGGATCTTTGGGAGGTAATGAAGTTTAGATAAAGTTCTAAAAGTAGCACCCTCATGACCAGATTAGTGTTTTAATAAAAAGATGAAGAGACACAAGAGTTCCCAAGAGCACTCACGAAGGAAAAAACACATGAGGACGCAGAAAGTAGGTAGCCATCTGCAAACTAGGAAAAAGCCCCTCATTGAGAACCAAATCTTCTGGTGCCTTGACCTTGGACTTCCAAGACTCCAGAACTGTGAGAAAATAAATGTCTGTTGCTTAACCTGCCCAATCTATGGTATTTTGTTGTAGCGGCCTAAGCTAAGAAAGTAGATACTATTATTTCAAAGAATTAAAACCAATTATCTAGAAAGTCCTGGGAGGTAATTTTGCTTCCCTATAAAGAAGAGCTTTCTTGTATTGAATACATTCTAAGGAGAGAGTAGGAGAATGAATTCCTTCTTGCTGGAGTGTTCAGAGTCTGTATGATAACCTGAGTGATATGTGTAACCTTTCCACCCACCTTCTCCTACTGGCTTGCCCTTTGCTATCTGCTAGAGATTCTAGGCATAAGCAAGAGAGAAATCATATAAAGGGGAGTCTAATTTAAAGATTAATTTAAAGGCTAATTCTGATCTACCTCATGGGTTTGTAATTCAATCTTCTTGAAAGAGTTTGTTCATTTATTTCTAATTTCAATGTGTTCATTTATTTCAGCCAGTTGTACCTACAAAATTATATCTTTTAACACCACATCAGTTACTTCCCCCCAATCGCATGGCTGTAGACTTCAGAAGAGTGCTCATGCTCTTAAGCTTGGAACTCATAAATGAGTTCTAATTTCTCCAAACCAAACATACACTGTTTTCAAATGGGGAATTATAATCTCCGAAGAGAATAAGGCTAAAATGCAACCATGCATCCTTTTCTATTTTCACAGACAAGATGAAAATTCAACTAACATGTACTCCCTGCAAGAAATATATAAATGACCCTCTGTAAAGGAGGAGTCGTCCCAGTGGAACACTGGATCTAAGTTATGGCACTGTGAAGGCAGGTTAGTGTAATTTATATGCCACTAATGAGACTTATATGAATGTCATTAATATTAAAAAGTAAATTGTTGCTATCTCTGTGTGGATAAACTATGTTTCTTTGGTGGTTTTTGAGAACTATTCTGGGTGCATAATGGGAACTACCATGGGAATTGAGATTCTGCGTGTAAAAATTAACGTGCATATATCAACCACGGTAAGCAGCTCATATGATTGTTCAGTGCAACATATATTAATAAATTAAAGCTGCATATATATACCTAATAGACTAAAGAGAGACAATGTGGTTTTTTTTTAAGTTTTTTAAATCAACTTTGTTAAATGCAGTAAGAAAGAAGATTTTAAAGCATGGCTGAAATTAGGAGTCATTCAAATCTAAAGGAATGGATGTCGTAAGTTTCCTTCTGGACAACAAATTTGACTTCCAAATATAACATGTATTTTAAAACTTTTGAGAACCTTATCCAGGAATCAAGATAAATTCATCAATATGTTTTGTTATAAATTATAGGAGATGGGTATAATTAGATGAATTTTTTCTATAACAGAGAAATTCATCATATTTCCCCCTCAAATAGGACTTGATTGAAAAACCTTTTGAGACATCCCTTGGCTGACAAGGTGACTTTTCCAAAGTATTTTTAAAATTCTTCAAGATTTGGTGAGTGAGGTATCTCAAGTGCCTCAGGTAAGAAGAATCCCTCTCAGCTATGAACAGATAAAGCGACTTACATATAACCTGTCCGACCTACCATGCAAATATGTCAGTCATTTCCTGAGAAAGAAAGCATTTGAAATAGGAATAAAAATTCTTGTGAGCATTATATAAACCTATTAGATCCCTATCCATGTATTATTTGTCTCATCGGCTTCTTCACACTTTAATAAAAGTTATTTTAATCCAATCGAAAGAAGAATTTGCTCTTGGTTTCATAAGTGCCTCAGGGAACTACAAGGGGCTCATTTTGAGCCTTTTGAATATGTGTAATGCTCTTCCAAATTCAAAAGTGATCATGAATTTAGAGAAGCAAGTTTCCCCAAGTGTACAACAATGATAAGTGACAGATCTTGGACTCAAACCTAAGTGAGGTTGTTTAGAAATACTGGCTTTGTTTTTCTCAAGACACCACTCTTTCTTCTGGGAAAACATTTCCATCCCATTTGCTGACCTCATTCCCTCCCTTTCACTTCTAAGTATCAGAGTTCTTCAGGGCCCTGGACAGGGACTTCTTCTTTCAGTATGCTCTTTACCTGGACAACCTCATCTGTTCCAACATGCACAAATACCACCTGAATGTTGACAATTCCCAATTTCCATTTCTAGCTGAAATACCTCTTCTGAGATCTGGATTTATACATCCAAATGTCTTATAGCCAACTTCGTACTAAAAATGTCAAAAGCTTGCCTTCTCCACAAACCAAAATGGGCCATCTCCAATTTTTCCATCTCAACAAGTGGCACCTCCACCCATGCATTTGCTCATGACCTTGATTTGTCTGCATCCCCCACAACCTACCTCCTCTAACTCTGTTCTGTTGAAATATTTCCTAAGTATCCCTTGGGTCCCTTCCCTTCTCTCCATCTCCTGGTGATGAAGACCAGAAAAGTGGCTCTTGAGTCAGAAAAGCCAAGTTTATTTAATGTCATCATCATGAAAGAAAGAAAGAAAGAAAGAAAGAAAGAAAGAAAAAGAAAGAAAGGAAGAAAGAAAGAAAGAAAAAGGTCTAGTGGGTTCTACTTCTTGTTTTCTGGAAAACTATGGTCATGCATTCACTCATTTCCATAAGAACTTACCTTCCTTGCTTTAACAAATTTTGAACTGTCTTTAATTTTATGAAGGCAAAAATAATTTAAGAGTTTTTTCCTCATCTCAATGCCTCTTTTTCTCCTTTCCATATATGACATGTTTTGGGTTTTCTAGAAACCCTTCCAATCCTCGCTGGGATCTTCTTTGCTCAATTATTCTCCAACAGCCTCCTTTTTTGTCTAAGCAGTCCTCAAATCCTGGTTCCCTAGGGACTGTGTTTTTATTATTGTTATTTACATATGAACATATTTTATATAACCAGACATGTGAGAACACTTTATTTCAGGGTTTTCCTTATTTTAAAAATATTATAGAACAGAGTTGTTTTATTCTAGAGAAGTGAGAAAAAGAAGAGATATATTAGTAGTTCTAAGTCCCAAGATTTTGCCACAGGAGGAATACACTATAATCAAGTTTTCGAAAATATCACCCAAGTTCTTTCTTTTCCCCATCAAATCCTTCACTTAACGTTTCATGCTTAGAGACAGCAGTGTGCCTGGCAAATGGATCTCATGCGCTCCTGATAATAGTTTTCTCTCCCGAAGGCATAGCTTCCCAAGAGGAAGAGAACCAGAGTCCTAGTTGCTGATCTGAGACTTAACAGAAAGACCTAGTGGTCTTTGCTTCTCAACAAACACCAGTCCTCACTCTGCATTAGCTGAGCTAACTTTAAAGCAGACTTAGAATACCTGTGACACTTTGGAAAGAGAGAGTTTTAACTTATTGCAATTCTGTTTCAAGGATGGTTTGCTTTTCTAATTTCCAGAAATAAATAGCAAAGGGGCCATCTTCTGAGAATGTAAAACAAGGCTGAACATGAATTTGTATCAAGAACTTCAGGCATAGTCATGCAGTTCCGGGAACTGACAAGAATCACAAGTGAAAAAAAGAAGATTTTTGTAGATATTTTACATGCAACAATATCTCTAACACAGTTCTCATTAAGCCTACTTCTTATCTATGGGTAGTTAAATATAGTCCTACATTATTGCATAACAAAATTTGTGTTCAAAATAAGGTAGGAGGAAATTGTTTTTTCTTTTAAAGGAAAAGTCATGAGATTTGAGAATCAAAATCATTGAACCAGAAAGATATAAAGCGAATATTGTCAGACTCAGGCCGAGGAAAGTAGAACAGAGCTCATGGGTTTGGGACTCAAAGTCCTGCTTTGCCACTTTCTAGAAAATTGACAACTTTCTAGAAATTGACCAAATCATTTTCACCTCTTTCCTCATCTTTAAGATGGAGATCTATTTGTAATTCAATAACTGTTCATTGAACAATTATTATGAGCCAGCAACTATCTTGAGTTGGGATGAGGGGTGGTTATAGAGAAACAGTAGTAAAAAAACAAAACAAACCAAAAAAAGGACAAGCAGACAAATATGTTTCCTGTTTCCCAGAAACTTAGTTTAGTGGTGGGAAATATTAAACAGATAAACAAGGAAATAAGTACGTACTATGGCTGTGGTTAGAACTATGAATTAACAGAACCGAGTGGGGTGCTATGAGCACCTGTTATGGGGTTAACCTGATATAGTCTGGTACTAATAATAGTATCTGTGATGGGCTGACTAATGGCCCACCAAGATGTCCATGTCCTAATCCCCAGAGCCGGTGAACACTATATGGCAAAGACTTTGCAAATATGATTGCATTAAGGATCTTGAGATTTCCAGAATTATCCAGATAGGCTTTAAATGCAATCATGAGCATCCTTATCAGGAGGAGGCAGAGGGAGATTATAGTCAGAAGAGAAGGAGGCAGTGGGACCACTGAGGCAGAGATCAGGGTGTTATCACAGCCAAGGAAGCCTGGAGCCACTGGATGATAGAAGAGGCAAGGAACTGATTCTCCCCCAGAACTTCTACAGGGAACATGGCCCTCCTGGCTCCCTGATTTCAGCCCAGTGAAATAGATTTCATACTTCAGGCCTCTGAAATTGTGATTTAATACATGTGTATTGTTTCAAATTTGTGGTAGCTTGTTACAGCAGTCTCAGCAAACTCACCCGTTTCCCATGTCACAGGGCATGTCAAGAGCAGGCACGGTGCCTGGAATATTGTAAATTCGGTTTTTATTCATTGAGATTATGATCTAAACCACCCAAGTTAGGGGGAACCTGGCCTACATTTAATGATCTCCCCCAAAAGGAAAGGCTTTTGCTCCTTAGAGAGAAGAAGAGTTTGACCAGGCCTTCCACTTACGGGACAATGACAGTCATTTAGAATTTGTTGTGTACAATGTGTTCTGGAGGGTTGGGTTAGCTATGTTGTTATAAAAAGAAAATATTCTCTATGACATTATATTTGCTCTTTAGGTGTTTTATTCTAGCCTTTGCTACAATGCTTATATTTATATTTCAATGTATTTAAATTTCCACGTCTGAATCACTAAGGGTGGGGGCCCTCTGAGATCTGGCTCTGTATTCCCAGAACAGACCAGAGTGGCTGGCAAGCAGTATGATGAGTTGATGGGCTGACTGAATGAACAGATGAGTACTTTCCAGTTCATCTCATTAAATGGCGGCCCGAGGTGGAGGAAGAAGACCACAAGCAGATGTAACAGGAGTGTCTTTTGAGAAGGAACATGGAGGTGCATGGGAAAGACTGCAACCAGACTCCCGTGCAACCTGAGGAAGGCCCTGAACCCCCTGTTTCTATTTTCTTCTCTAATAAGGATCAGATAAAATAAAATAAAGGGTTGTAGTGGGTTAGACGGTTTAGTCATATCAAAGGTATTTATTGAATACTTTGGCCAGACACTATTCAAGGACTCGGGATGCAACTATGAAAACAATAAGATCTTTTATTTCATGGACCCTAAATACCGTAGGGGAAGCCAGGAGATAAACAAACACAAACACGTTAGGTAGTGCTAGTGATTTGACAATAATTAAGCAGGATAGTTTGATAGACTTTTAACTAAAACCTCAAAAGGAAGGAAGAGAGAGCAATGCAATGATCTGGGGAAAATGGTTTCAGGCAGGAGAACTCAGTGCACAGGCTTTATGATGGTCAAAGCCTTGCATGTTTGCATAGTGGAAAGAAAGCAAGTGTGGCTGGAGGCACGAGACAGAGACAAGATGTCTACAAGAGAGGCTCAGAGGGGCCAGACCATGCAGGGTCGTAAAGAGCAACATAGGGAGCTTGTAGAATTTTTATTCTTTCAAGCACTGAAGGGTTTAAGCAGGTCACCAACTTCACTTGGGTATTTATTTTTCAAGATCCCATTTTGGAAGGGTGAGCCGCAATGAAAGCAAAACACCAGATGGGACGCCGTTGCAGAAGTCCAGATGAGAAAGGATGCTGATGGTTGGAATGAAGGGGGACCAGTCAGATGGCAAGAACTGGATCAATCCAAAATCTCTTTCAGTCACCCAGTTGACGGGACTTTCCTCTGTTTATTGGACAGAGGGATGAAAGAAAGAGGACTCAAGAACGACTCTTTGGTTTTTATCTTCAGTGACTGGGTGGATCATGGGAAATTTACTAATATGAGGGGAAATACGAGAGAAGGCAGGGTGCAGGGTGGCAATCATGATCTCCGTTTTGAGATTCCTGTCAAACACTTCGTGATACGTCAAGTGGGCAGTCAGATATATAATGTGTGGTTCAGAAACAGGGCAGGAGATAACATTTGGGAATTAAGAATATATAAATGGGGTATTAGTTTCCTAGGGCTTCAGTAACAAATTACCCTGATCTGAATGGCTTGAAACAACAGAAGTTTATTGTCTCACAGTTCTGGAGGCTAGAAACCTGAGATCAATTTGCTGGTAGGGTTATGTTCTCTCAAGACCCTAGAGGAGAATCTGCTCCATGCCTTTCCCTTTGTTGCTGGCATTCCTTGGCTTGAAGCCGTACAAATCCAGTCTCTGCCTCTGTTGTCACATGGCACTCTTCCCCCTACCCATAGGTGTCCAAAGCTCCCTCTTCTTATAAGGGCACCAGTCAATGGATTAAAGCCCACCATAATGACCTCATCTCAACTTGATTACATCTGCAAAGACCCTACTTCCAAATAAGGTCACATTCACAAGGACTGGGAATAAAGTCTTCAAAATCTTTTGGGGGAACCTAATTCAAACCATGACAGTTGGTTTTTGCATTTTGAGTCTGAATGAGATCCCTTGGGAGAAGATTAGATAGAAAAGAGGTCCACAGATCTGGCCCTGGGTGCTCCAACATTTAGAGGTCAAACAGTGGAGGGAGAAGCCTGGGATGGAGGCAGAGAGAAACCAGGAGAGTCTGGTGTCTTAAAAGATATATTAAGAAGGGCACATGTTGCAATGAGCACTGGGTTATACGCAAATAATGAATCATGGAACGTTACATCAAAAATTAATGATGTACTGTATGGTGACTAATATAACGTAATAAAAAAACAAGAGATGAGTGTTTTAAGGGGATAGCAATGAAAGATCTTTGCTATTCAGAAATACTAGGTTGTGGGATACTCTGTGCCACTGGAAGTTGATTTTACAACAGGGAGAAGTCAAGTACAGGAGCTACATCCTCTGAAAGCCAAAAAAGGGCTAGAATTGACCTTTGACTGGAACAGGAGTACACTGTCCTCCATAGCACATCCTTTGACACATCTCTGATCTTGGACCAGAAAATAGGCAGACTTGCTAGGTCCACAGGCAGAAAGCTTGAGCTATGACGATGAAAAGGAGTGATGGTTCTTTTCAGAATCCTCCAATTGCCTCTGTAGTGAGTGAAGCAAAGCTATTCATTGAGAGTGAGTCAGGAAGAAGGAGTGCAGATGACATAAAGAGGGGGGAAGGGTGAAAGGCATTTTCAGAGTGGGAAAGTGACAATACTAAAGACATGTACTAGCATTGATGTAAGATAGATTTTAGTTTGGGTTCCATGATTCGAACCCATGACAGCTGCACGCACACACATCTCTGTGCTCTCTCAGTTACATATTCGAACTGATTACCTGATGTATTAAGGATATTGATATTGGCCGATTGTCACATTGTTACTCTTTTTACAGTCTATTTTTGCTTATTGATTTAGTTATGACATTTTTGGTTTTAATTTTTCATATGGTCAAATTTTATCCTTCTTTATGACTTTTCCCTTTCTTATGCATAGGAAATCCTTCCTTTAGAGGAACATTTCAGCTATCTTTGCTTCACGTTAAGCTACTAAGATTTTCCTAGTTTATGATCCTCTTTTCAATTGCCATGTTCATCATGGTCCTAACTCTCAGCCACATCCACAGCCGAGTGTTGAGCAGCTGACCTGGACGACACCGGATTGTGCACTTGGAGAGTATGGCAAACACACAGAACCCAGACCTCAAACTAATAGTCAAGTATATTAAGCTCTTTACTTTTCCTGTAATTAAATATTCAACTTTCTCATATAGATTTCTCAGATTTTTGGCTAAGAGTCAGTGGAGTTTAGAGTTGGCAAAAAAAAAAAAAAAAAGTAAAGTAGTAAATGGAAAGAAGGAACATCCAGTGACGAGGTAGAGATTTGTTCTCTTTCACCCTGCCAGCTGGCTGTCAGATGCCCAAGGCCAAGAAGAAAAAGCTCTTGGAGAAGCTTTAGTGGTCAAGAGAAAACTCTCCCTCTTACTCTCTGTGAATGTCCCAGGGCTGAGAAGGGCATTTGGCTCTCAAGGTTTGAGGGGTTCTCCAGGGATTTTCTTAGGGCCTGAATAAGGGCCTCGGGTGTCCCTCATCACATATCACTTCATCTAGCCAATGTGAGTTCTGCCCCTCTTGGCTTGGGAAGAGTAGGTTTGCCCTTGGGCAATTTTAAGTTCAATGCGAAAGAAAGAATGTGGAAGCAAGTCGGCATGAAGCATGTTGCCTGGACATGTGCATTCTTACCAGGTTGGGAAGAATCAGGCTGATGCCGCCCTCCAGTTTAGAAATTCACGAAACAGCAATTATTGATTGAGCACCTAACTTGTACCAGGCATCCTTATAGAAATGGGAACCCTTGCGTGTGTCACTGGGTTTGCATGAAGAAGACGCTCCTTCTTTCAAAAGGGAAACTAACTGCTCCGTAATTTGCAGACCGGGGAAGCTGATTCCTTTAGCAATTAATTCTGCTTGTAAATATCTACACCAACTTACACTTACTGTCTCATAATTATATTTACCTTATGTCCGGCCCTTTGTCTTTATTCATCTTCTACTACTATTGCTACTACTACTAATCACTATCCTTTCCCCTTCATTAGAAGGGTGGCATCGAGATCATTAGAGACGATATGCCTTCTATGATGTCATCAGAATCGCTTTTGCTTCTGTGTCTCTTTGCTCTACCTTTTCTCCTTCTACTTCTCATCTCCCTTTCTTCTCTCTTCCCATGTGCGCCCATTTCTCACACACACACACACACACACATGTGCGCGCGCGCACACTCACAGAACACATCTCACACCTGGCTTTCAAACACTAGGGACGCTCTTCACCACGTTACTGACAAAGTGCACAACTCCTGCTCTCTCTTTTTGCAGATTTAGTGACTACAGAGTGTTCATGTCTACTGTCACGTACGATTTTCTTTCTTTTGTGGAGTAATTGAAATGAAGTCATGACTCAACCCTTACCGAAACACCACATTGTGAGGCTGACAGATTTGGAAAATACTGGAACTCTACCCTAACCAAAGCTGTCTTTCTGGTCTCTTTTCTATTATTCCTCCCATCAGTTGCTGTCCATGCTTGGAGACCTCTTTTCCTACTTAATTTCATTGCATGACTAAATGTAATGAGGAGCCTAAGCGAACTGCAGATTAGGAATGAAAAAAAAAATAGTGTTCTGTCTTCAGAGCAAGTTATTAAAAAGTAAGGGGATTCTTACATCAGAATCTCTGCATGCAAAACATTGGAAAAAATCATATAGAGCTATGGGAAATGAAATGATTTTGGACTCCCTGGATTATAATTGATCCATGCATGCGTCGATCCATTTTAAGTGGTTTTAGTTAAACGATAACATGGTCATAAAAGTAGTACATTTTTTTCCTCCTGATTAAACCCCATTGTTTGCCTTATCGTTTCCCTGGACCTTCATTTTTCATAAAGAACAAATTGAGATCGTTAGAGGTGAAGCATTTAGTGTAATTCCAGGATGCAGTGAGATCTGGAATGGAGCTTGCAGCTTCCAGTATGCAGAACCGGAAATCCCAGATCCAAGGTCACGTCTGCTCAGGCTCCCTCTGTCTCGTGCTGCTAGTCAGCTGCCATGGCTACAGCAATGCCCCGTGGGTATCAATGCCCCGCTGCCTACTTGCCCATGGGGTTCTCCCTTCAGGTATTTTTTTCTTACTATGCAGGATTATACTCATTTCTTCTATCACGGATGCTGACTAATTATTTGTGACTTTTCCTCTGTGTTCTCCCCTGTCACTCTCTCGCCCTCCCTCTCCTCCTCCTTCCCACAACCCATCTGTTCTCACTGAGGAATGGGGCCATTCTAGCCAGGCCACAGACCTACTGAGTCTCTGACCTACTCCTTGATGACAGCACCTTGATTTTGCCTCGCCACCTTCTTGGGTACTTCTCTACGCCTTTTGCATTTGCAGAAAACCTGATATTTTCACTATACTTATGTGCTCTCGTTTCCATGAAAAGTGCTAAGTCATTGCCTGGATTCAGCAGTGCCTTTTGTGAACTCCATGGTGTCCTGCATCACACCTGATTCCTGCGCTCCTCTGGGCTCGGAAGACTGCACTTTCTTGCTGGCGCTGTAAGAGAAGGTCCCTAACTTACAGCCTCCGAGGGATTCCACCCTGCGCCACAGGCCAACAACTTCACTCATCACATTCCTAATTCTCTCCGGGTCCATCCCGATGGCTTTTAGGTTTTTTCTGGCTCCCGGTCCCGCTGAGCAGACCCTGGCTCCGCAGCCTGCCTCACCAGGGTCCATACTGTGCAGCTTGGCCTCAGGAGCCTGACGGCCACATACTGCCTCTCAGATCTCTGTGGTCCTTTTGTGGCTCTACTGACCGCTCTCAGCAGGTTGGACAGCTATTTGTCTTGTCCTGTGGTTTTGAACTGAAAGAAATAGCCTCTTGGCAGTCGGGCAGCATGGACACTTGCTCTCCAGGGAAGCAGAGGTTCTCAGTCCTCACACAGCCTTTCTCGGCCCCCAATTTCAAATGCCCCTCTAATGGCAGACACACCGCCTCTTCTATGGAACCTGGTCTAATAGCTGGGCCTGGAGCAGAGAGCATTAGCTCTATCTTGCCGGCTATATGAGCAAGACTCATGCATAAGTCCTTCTTTCGATAAGCTTTAATTCAGTCTAATCTGGAAACTCACTATGGTGGGCACAAATAACATTCTCTCATAAGATAAAATATTGTCCGAATTTCCTAGAGCAAGAAGATGCAATCCTTACATCATGTATGTAAATATTCTTATAAATACTGACAGTAAAACACACACACACACACACACACACACACATTAGCACTGTCAAGTTTGGACACACACTCTGTAACACTCATTCACACATTCACCAATGTGACTGTGAAATATTAGCATTCTTCTCAAAGCAGCCATTTTGAATTCCGCCAAGTTTCTTTTTTGGAAATTGAATTTTAATTTTTAGGCGCTGCTTTGTCATGCTTTCACAAAATTCCCCGAATAGACAGATTTGTTTCATATCTTGGTACAGTATATGTGATCCCAACTGTTTATTCTAGAAATACCTGACTCTGTTTACTTACTATGCTATTTCAGTCCACACTTGTTCACCTGGGAAACCTCAATTACAACTCGACTTAGTGAGTTAGTCCAGGATGATTTCCCTTAGATTCCCACCCCAAACAAGTGGTTCTGCTCTCCTTGTTCTATAATCCCGTAGCGCTTTGTACATTATGCAATATTTGGTATAAGGTTATAGCTATTTGTATACACAACTGTCTCCACACTATACTGTGGGCTGCTCAGAAGAAGGTGCTGTCCTTAGTCATCTCTGTGGTCCCAGCATTTAGCGTAGTGCCACCCAGGACATGGTAGACCCTTAGTAAATTTCCACTGACAAATGGTCAATGGATATATAAAAAGGTGCTAAACATCACTAATCATCAGGGACATGCAAATCAAAACCACAATGACATATCACTTCACACCTGTTGGGATGGCCATCATCAAGAAGACAAGAGATAACAACTGTTGGTAAGGATGTGGAGAAAAGGGAATCCTTACACACTGAGTGGGAATGTAAAGTGGCACAGCCATTATGGAAAATGGCAGGGAGTCCTCCAAACATTAAAGACTGTGGGGTGCTTGGGTGGCTCAGACAGTTAAGGGTCTGACTGGCTCAGGTCATGATCTCAAAGTGCTGGGATGGAGCTCTGCTTGGGGCTCTATGCCCAGCAGGGAGTCTGCTTCTCCCTCTGCCCTCCCCCTGCTCATGTTCTCTCTCTCTCTCTCTCAAATAAATAAATAAATAAATAAAATCTTAAAAAAAAAAAAACATTAAAGACTGAACTACCATGTGATCCAGCAATCCCACTCCTGGGTATATACTCAAAAGAATTGAAATCAGAATCTTTTTTTTTTTTTTAAAGATTTTATTTATTTATTTGACAGAGATAGAGACAGCCAGCGAGAGAGGGAACACAAGCAGGGGGGGTAGGAGAGGAAGAAGCAGGCTCATAGCGGAGGAGCCTGATGTGGGGCTCGATCCCATAACGCCAGGATCACGCCCTGAGCCGAAGGCAGACGCTTAACCGCTGTGCCACCCAGGCGCCCCGAATATGAAATCAGAATCTTGAAGAGATATCTGCACACTCGAATTCACTGCAGGATTACTCTCAATAGCCAAGATATGGGAATAGCCTAAGTGTCCTTTGATATATGAATGGATAGAGACAATGTGAGACACATAGACATGAAACTGGAGGGTATTATGCTAACTGAAATCAACCAGACAAAGACAAAGACTGCATGGTATTATTTACACATGGAATCTAAAAGAAAAAGAAAAGAAAAAAAAAGAAAGCTGATCTCATAGAAACCCAAAATAAAATGGTGGTTGCCAGAGGCTGGGAGAGGAGAAATCGGGTGTTATAGGTCAAAGGATACAATTTTTCATTTATAAGAAGAACAAGTTCTGAAGATCTCATGTGCAGCATGGTGACTATAGTTACTAACATGATATTGTAGACTTGGAAGTTGCTGAGAGTAAATCTTAAGCATTCTTACTACGCACTCACACAAGCTAATTATGTGAGGTCATGGATGCGTTAATGACGTTGATCTTGGTAATCTTTCCATAACACACGTCAAGTATATACAATTGTATTCATCCAAAGAAAAGTATCAATAACTAAATAAGTTCCACAGAATTGCTGGCTAGATAAAGGATTAATCCAATTGATTTGCCACTTGAGTCATGCTCTCATACACTCAACGACAGCGTGGGTCAAAACCCAAAGCAATAAATGGCCGGTGCATGTGTCTCTGTGGTTAGAATCCTACCAGGGGGGTCAGTTGCTTTTCTCAGTGCTTTTTGCTTTTCCCAACACTGTTGCTTAATCATGCTGACATATTCCAGGATCTTGTTAGATTTGATCAATTAATTAATCTCTGTTCTCTTTTAAATTTTCCATCAAGTTTTCTGTGGAGAGCTCAGTGGCCTCGTCTCTACAGTTTCCTTTCCCACCGCAGTTGGTTGGGGAGTTTCTTTCAAAGGGAAATCTAAGGCCTTGTCTGTCAGTGTGGAGGTCCTGGTGAGATGATTGTTTGCGAGGTGAGGATTAAGGACATTTAGTCATCTGTACATAAACTATGTTCTCTTCTGTCATTTAAGAGTAGGAGTCAATGAAGATATCTTCATCTTCTTAATAAATGACAGATAATCTCTCTCTGTGTGCATGGTTTCTCCTCTAGCTTGGAGCCAAATGTTGCTCGCGCTGAAAAGAATGATGTGTGTCTGTTTGTTTTGCTATTAACTCTATTTTGATATATGGCGCAGTTTTGTAATTCAAATTGTCACCCCTGGCACTTTCTACGACATGTGCATTTTCTTTCTCCCCACTTACTGCTCTGATTATGTTGGCTGTTTCTCTGTAATCTGTGCTGTGTGGGCCTCTGTGTGGAACTCCATTTACATGGCAATTATGAAAGTTCTGGTTTGGCTAAAGTTTGCCGTTGCCCTCCATGAATATGAGGTTTTTAAAAGTAAACAGTAAGAATAAAAGAGTTTCAAGAAATAGTGAAGCCACTTAAGGGAGGAAGACATAGTCATTGTGTGAAAGCAAATGAATCCTGCGAACCAGCTGTCATTCTCTTGAACAAAACTTCTATCTGGAAAGACTGCTGCATTTACCTGCATGTCTATATGTAGGTGAAAATAACAAAAATGCATCTTTATGGTTCTATAATGAATATTTGAACTTCTATATTTTTTTCCTCCTTCTATTAATCCAAGTGAGAGCTTTGTTCACCTTAAAAATAAAGACCAGCTATTTTACCCGCAAAATGGGTTTACTCGGGAATAACAGAGAATTGCAATTCAGGGCATGCAAGGTGTGGCCAAACCATAGGCAAGTCCAACGAACAAAGGAGAGGACTGTTATTTTACGGCGGAGGAAGCTGGGAGGGGTTGTTTTGGACAAAAGTCCTTTGGAGAAGAGCGAGAGTTCAGGGTGACAACGGTTTCCCACTGGCTGAGCTGCCGGGGTGGTCGATCTCTTGTAGGAGAGAACATATACAACTTCCCTGTGGGGGCCTGTAATTGATGACTTGATTCTTTCCTGTTGTGGATTCTTCTGGTGGGGTCTGTAATGGACACTTCTTGTAACTGACTTGGAGGGGTGCAGCTCCCCCTTCTGGCTTCCCCTTCTAGCCTCCTTAGCCTCCCTACTCTGTTAGTGAGGTTTCCCTTCATTCATGTCCAGGGTTTCTACAGTTTGTAGAACGGAATGGGAAGACCAGGACAGAGGGACATAGGAAGAGCTGTCTCCACTTACGTCAGTAACTCTGGAAAGTCTCCATGACTCCATGACTTTCTTTTTTTATTCTTTCTTTCTTTCTTTCTTTCTTTCTTTCTTTCTTTCTTTCTTTCTTTCTTTCTTTCCTTTTCTTTCTTTCTTCTTTCTTCTTTCTTTCTTCCTTTTTTTCTTTCTTTCTTTCTTTCTTTCTTTCTTTCTTTCTTTCTTTCTTTCTTTCTTTCCTTTTTTCTTTCTTCCTTCTTTTTGAAACAAACCCCGGGGCAAAGAACTTCTCTAGGATTTGCAGCAGACATTCCAGAAGTGTGCTGGGAAATAGGGCAGGAGCTGGCAAACTTTTTCTGCAAAACATCGTATAGTAAATATTTTAGGCTGTGAGGCCCATCTACTGTCTCTCCCGTGTCTTCCTCATCACTTTGCTTCTTCACTCCCACACCCAGCCGTACTTTAAAAGTATAAAAGCTCTTCTTAGCTCATGAGGTCATACAAAAACAGACACTGGCTGGACTTGGCCCATAGGCAGTAGTTTGCAACATCCCAGGAAGAGAGGATTGCTTGTTCCTTGAGGACGCTTATAATTATGTGTGTTGTGAATGCATGTGTAAGTGTGTGTGTGTGTGTGTGTGTGTGTGTGTGTGTATTGAGGGAGGGGATTTGGATGATGGTCATCGAAAGCCTGGAAACTTTTCTTTTAGCTTATGAAATATTTTAGTTTTTTAGTGCTCAATTTAGATTCTTCTAGCGACCAAAACTAGCTACTTTAAATCCTTTTCACAACAAAGTTGGGTATAAATGCATACTCATACACAAATGAGTTGAAATAACACATTAATAACCTTTCTGAACTGACATATCCATCTAGAAATGTATATTGATGAACACAGTTCTCTCTAAACCACAACCCGGCAAAAACCGCAAAAAAGTTATTTATGTTGATTGCCCTCCAAATTGTTTTTTTAAAATATGTGTTCCTATTACACTTACACATCTATACAAAAATGTATACATTTGTCAGGAGCTATGCCTATAAATGTGAACAAATTCGGACAACTTCATATTCCGGAATCGTTTCATATTCATCTATTTTCATTTAATAGAAGTCTTTTTTGACACAATCACTGAGTTTTTGTAAACAATTTTAAATTACTAGGCAACATTCTGTCTTACCAAAATACCGTCATACATTCACTTTTTTTTTCTACCAGGTTCTTTTCACTGTAATATTTAACACTACAAGGAACAGCTTCATATTTGCAGAATTTAGGGGTGCTTTTTAGAAACTGGCAGTTTTATCTTCTTGAATGAGAGCCAAAGATTTCACACATGTGTAAGTAGTGAAAAGCATAAAACAACCACGTTAGAGTTTCCTGGAAATTTATGTGAATAAGCAAAATGAGTACAAGAGTTTGCTTCGTCCTGGGAAGTGTATAAACTCAAAGAATCTACGTGTCTGTCTTACTCGGCAAGATATGCCAAGTTCTTCGTGGTACTGGTTCACCCAGTTTGTCTTTCCATTCTCCAAATTCTTTTTTCCACTTGACTTAACCTCCCCATTCTCCAGGGGCCCCTGAGGCCTCTACCGTGCACAAGGTGTGCGGGGAAACCAGAACTTGACTGCTAAGTGCTACTTTTTGAAGGAGTATTTTCTGTTAGCAATTCAACCTAGAGTAGGCCGCAAATCTCAGGTTACAGGGAAATAAATATGATTTGAAACGTAAAATTCAACTTAGTGGAAAAGGTGTACTGTTTGCTTTTTATATTGTCCGTGCCAGCTGAATTAGTTTGGCGCTCTAGAGATACAGATACAGATATAGAAACTTCTATGAACAGGTAGGGTCTGATATTAAGTGTTGGCAAGGAAAAGTCTTGATGAAAAACACAATGTTTGAACTACTTGGTGTTGGTTACAGAAGCTCAAAAGATAAGAGCAAGTCCAATTGCTTATACACCGCGGGAAGTGCTGCAAATCATTAGTCTAAATCCTCGCAGTTAAACCGCGAGAGTATCTGAATTCAAAATAGGGTTAGTATTCTCTTTACCTAAAAAAGTTACATACACAGCAAAAGGAATAAAGGGAGCATTCCCCTAGGAAGGAACCATTGGCTGACTGATGACAGCCAGAGACCTAAAGGGGCACCTGGATGGCTCAGTGAGTTAAGCGTTGAACTCTTGATCTCAGCTCAGGTCTTGATCTCGAGGTCGTGAGTTCGAGCCCAGTGTTGGGTTTCTCGCTACGCATGAAGCCTACCTAAATAAAAAATACTTAGAGCCTTCCCTGAAAAGGTCCTACAGGACCTTTTCAGAAGATGATACCATCTTCTGTCCAAAAAATCCACTTTGCACCAGGGCAATTGTTGGGTGCTTTGGGACCCCAGTGGGAGGGAGGTGGTCCCTAAAGCCAAGTCTCTAATTCTTACTTAGCCTGCCATACTTTTCTTCCCTTCTCATCCTCACTCCACTTTATGGTGTCCAAAGCACTTCTGTAACATCAGTTTTTATCACTGAGGCTCAAAGAGAGTATGTGACTTATCCAGGGTCCTTCACCCCAAAACTGGGGCAATTGGACTCCAGATCTTAGATTTGCTTTCAACAAACCCTCCTGTGTGGCAGAAATTGAAAAAAAAAAACAAAAACTGCAACTTCTTCTTGTCCAAAGAATCTCCCTCATGGGCATGTCATGATACTGCGCGATTCTACCAGAACAAACGTTCTCTGGCTTAATCAATTTTAATAAGAAAAGCATTGAGAATTTGTGGATGCTCACAATGGTACTTTTGATGTGCTATCTCTAACTTTTGTGAAAACTCTGCAAGGCAGAGATTCTTCTTTCTAATTCACAGTGACAGAAAACATGTGGTTCAGAGCAGCTAAATAACTGAAGTCCCACAGTTAGAAACGGTACCTCTGGCACTCAAACCCAGGGCTCTAGAAGCAGCTCTCTCTTTTTCTTTTTTTTTTTTTTTCTAGAAATAACTGTTCAAATTTTTGAGCTTGAAAAACCTAGGTTATCAAATCTGTAATCTTGGACAAAATATTTCTTCATGTGAAGTGAGGAAAACATCTAACTGGCTAGATTTGTGAAAGACTGAAAATGAAACAAAGCATGCAAGAGTTCCTGACATTTATTAGATACTTTAGAAATGCTAAATTTGGGGCATCTGGTTGGCTCAGTTGGTTAAATGTCTGCCTTTGGCTCGGGTCATGATCCCAGGGTCCTGGGATCGAGCCCCACATCAGGCTCCCTGCTCAACAGGGAGTCTGCTTCTCTTTCTGTCCCTTTGCCCCTCCGTCCTGCTAATGTGCTCTCTCTCTCAAAGAAATAAATAAAATCTTTTAAAAAATGTTAAATTTGCTCTTCCAGATCCCCATCTTCCCAGCCTGGTTTCTGGGATATGTACAATGATGCTAAATCCTTTCCCCTGGGGCGCCTGGGTGGCTCAGATGTTAAGCATCTGCTTTCAGCTCAGGGTGTGATCCCAGGGTCCTGGGATCCAGCCCCACATCGGGCTCCCTGCTCGGTGGGAAGCCTGCTTCTCCCTCTCACACTCCCCCTGCTTGTGTTCCCTCTCTAGCTGTCTCTCTCTGTCAAATAAATAAATAAAATCTTTAAAAAAAAAAAAAAGACATTTCTCCTTCTGAGAGTGGGAATTAGCATCCAGAATGTTATTTCTCCTCACGTGAACAGGCATACAAATTCATAATGAAGAATAAGAAGTGTCTTGTATCATCATTTTATTTGTAATGATATCTTAAAAGACATTCATATATCCTGGACTTAAATTCAAACTTTGATTCGTCATAAAATAGTTTGTGTGATGATTAAAAAAAAAAAGACATAAGTCTTCCCATAAAATTTCAGTTTTTGTTTTATTTTTTGGGGCCACATTCTCTAGTCCTCTTACTTTTCTTCCTCATGCGTTTTCTTAGAGCCAGGAATCATGGAAACATCTTTCAATTTTATTTCTTTGATACAGGTTTTCCATTCCAAATTCTAAGTAAGGGCCTTGGGTTCAAGAAGCTTCAGGTAAGAGTGAGTTGTCTTTCCATCAGGTGGGTATTTTTTCCTACTAAACAAATTGTTCTCCATATGCTGAATGGGTATTTCATAACACACTGTAAAATCGTCTTAGGTAAATAACTTGATCTCTCTTATTTATCATGAAGACCAAATGGTAATTATAGAGGTTTCTAGGAAACGTCACCTCCCAAACAATCCCAGTACCGATCCCAGGCAAGCAGTTGTTTCTTGCCAAAGTCAACTTGCCCCGTACCAAATGGTATCAAGCAAAACTCCAATGACTTTCGTCAGAATAATGTAGATATTCCGAATGATGTTTCAAAACAACTCATAAAAAATCCGCGATGTGCAAACTAGAGACACAGCAGATTATGTAAGGGAAAAAAAAGGTTTATTCTGAAACAGTATTTCCCGTGGGACTCTTTTTTTTTTTTTTTTAAAGATTTTATTTATTTATTTGACAGAGAGAGAGACAGCCAGCGAGAGAGGGAACACAAGCAGGGGGAGTGGGAGAGGAAGAAGCAGGCTCGTAGCGGAGGAGCCTGATGTGGGGCTCCATCCCAGAGCACCGGGAGCACGTCCTGAGCCCAAGGCAGACGCTTAACGACTGCGCCACCCAGGCGCCCCTCCCGTGGGACTCTTAGGACACATCTTGATTGCAACCTGCCACATGATTTTTCCATGAGTATCACGCTCCATACTGGGGGGAAGCTGAGTGAGTGGGAAAGCCATACTCGTGCAAGAAGCCCTTGGCACTAGTCACAGAGCTCTTACAGAAATTGAGACTGGGATGCAGGTGTGTAGAAAGTCCTCACCATGAACGACAATCTAAGGGACCTTCCTTCTGGGCTTCAGTGGAGTCATGAAATAGTAATCTTCAGAAACACAAAATGGGGAGGCGCCTGGGTGGCTCAGTCAGTTGAGCGTCTGCCTTTAGCTCAGGTGCTCATCTCCAGGTCCTGGGATCGAGCCCCACATCGGACTCCCTGCTCAGCGGGGAGTCTGCTTCTCCCTCTCCCTCCCCCCCCAGCTCATGCTCTCATGCTCTCTCTTTCTCTCTCTCTCAAATGAATAAATAAAATCTTTAAAAAAAATAAAAAAATAAACACAAAACGGTCAGCCTTAGCCATCATGTGGATTGCAAAGATTTATCTTTCCTGTTATCTCTAGGTGTACGTGATCTTTAGGACCCCTTCAGTGGGTGCATACGCTTCTGTGCAGAGGGAAACAGGCACATTCAAGAGGAACCATAGGCAAAAGGCCCTCCAGAAGCTCCAGGTGTACTTTGATTACATCGGGCAGATTTTGCCACAGCCAAAATTCTTGTGTCCTGAAACAGTCATTTTGCATTCCATTTAATGCAAAAGCAAACGCCTTTGCCAAGAAGAGATTATAGCTGGAACACAGACATTAATAAGCTACGTAACTAACAACAACAAAAATTAAGCTGTTCTAAAAAATTAAATACGTTAATGAATTAAATAAAATAAAAACTGAGCTGTTTTCTTCTAGGCATCCTTGTTAGTATTTGCCAGTATCACCATGAAAGACTATTAATTTAATACATAAAAAAAATATTTTTGTTCCTTTCTTTGATTCTTCATAAAAGTGAATGGTTTTCCATATTTGTGAACTAGTTATACTTCAGCCTTTGAAAATTTTATTTGTGTCCTTTGCATATTTTAATTGCATTTTCATCCATATTTCTTATATACTTTATGTGAGCTCTTTATAAAATAAATTGTGACCCTTTCATTATTGAAGATCTGAATTTGAAATACCCCTGAATTTTTATTATATTTTGTACAAAGAGAAGTTTAACATGTTTATATAGTCAAATCTATCACACTTTTCCTTTCTAATGTTTCCTCTCACACCTAACCTTGTGCATTTTTTCCACTTTGCAATTTACTAAAGAAAAACTCTGATTTTCTTCTAGTTTTCTAAGGTTCAACTTATATTTAATTGCTTAGTACATCTGGAATTTATTCTAATCCATTGTGTAAGTTAGGATCTCAACTAATAAAGTTTTTAAAGATTTTGTTTACTTATTTGAGAGAGAGAGAGACTGCGTGTGCATGAGCAGGGACGGGGAGGGGCACAGGGAGAGGGAGAAGCAGGCTCCGCACTGAGCAGGGAGCCAGATGTGGGGCTCCATCCTAGGACCCCGGGATCATCACCTGAGCCAAAGATGAATGCTTACCTGGCTGAGCCACCCAGGTGCCCCCTCAACTGATATTTTTTTTAAAGATTTTTTATTTATTTATTCGACAGAGATAGAGACAGCCAGTGAGAGAGGGAACACAAGCAGGGGGAGTGGGAGAGGAAGAAGTAGGCTCATAGCAGAGGAGCCTGATGTGGGGCTCGATCCCAGAACGCCGGGATCACGCCCTGAGCCGAAGGCAGACGCTTAACCGCTGTGCCACCCAGGCGCCCCTCAACTGATATTTTTAAATAATAAATGAACTGTCCCAATATTTACCAAATAATCTTTTCTCTCCCCACTGATTTGTGAACCTTAGCCAGATGGATTGCATAGGCAGGAATGTGCATTTGAGAACTAGACAGGCTGAGGTCCTGCTCTCAGCTACTCTTTAACTGAGTGGTCTTGGGTGAGTCCCTTTATCTTTCTGGATTTCAGTTTGCTCATCTGTGAAGTAGGGGTAATAATGTCTAACCGCCGGATCATCGTGAGGATAAAGTGGGAAAAGACAGATCAAGTGTGAAACACAGTCCTTGTGACGTACCCAGATCCAGCCGGCAGTGTTAATAATAGCCCCGATCCCTTGTTGAGAAGGGCAAAATTCTGACAGTGGTCTCTAGGCCCCAACCCTGCACAGTCTTTTCCTTACTCCTCCCCACCACGGTCACTCTCTGACCTCATCTCTTCCCCTTAGCTCGCCGCGTTCCCATCACATTAGGTTCCTGGCTGGCTCTGAACCAGCCAAGCTCGCTCCTGCCTCATGCCTTTACTCTTCCTCTTCTGTCTCCCTAGGATGTTTTCCCAGATTCCCTCACCTCTGTAAAGTCTGCTCAGCTGACCCCTGCTCAAAGAGGCCTTCCCTGACCCCCTGGACCTGCTCCCCAGCTCTCCCTCTCATCCTTGCTTACTTTTCTCCAAAGCATTTGCCATCCATGTATCTTTTATGGATTTGCTTATTTTCTGTCTCCCCCCACCCCACCTCATGCCAAGACAAAAGCCCCATGGGGTCAGGGCTTTTCAGCCTAATTTTTTATTAGTGTATCCCCAGGGCTGGCAATAGTGTTTGGCACAGGGCATGCGCTCCATAAATTACTGTCGAATGAACAGATTTTTGGACTTTTTCGGATATGCTGTTTGCTTCAACTAGGGATGGGAAGGGGTTATCACACTGACAATAGAAGAAGCGGGGGGGGGGGAGAGGAGCAACAGAGGGAAGAGCAGCTCACACCTTCTTCAGAGCGACACTTCCTTGGAAGCACCTGTTTAGAATCCCCTGCTAGGAGGCGTGCCCCCTACTCTCGTCCCTGCCTGTGCCTGTGCAGATTTGCTTGGGGGGGGGGGCGCATGGGTGGGTCAGTGGGTTAAGCATCGGCCTTCAGCTCAGGTCATGATCCCAGGGTTCTGGGATCGAGCCCTGAGTCAGGCTCTGCGGGGAGTCTGTTTCTCCCTCTCCCTTTACCTCTCCCCTTGCTCATGCTCTCTCTCTCTCTCTCTCTCATAGATAAATAGATACATTGATTGATTGATTGATTTGCTTGAGTGCCTGCCCTCTGAGGAAGGGGACTCTTGAGAACCAAACGGCCAAACTTAAGCTGATGAAGAAGAAGCAAAAGGAGAAGGAATGACCCTTCAGTGAGGGAGCATTGTCTCTGAGTCTGCACTGTCTGCAAGACCAGCTGAGTACCACGCATGCTTACTGAGTACCTGAGCAGTACGCCATTCACCTTGGTTGGTTAGATGCCGTCAGACTGAAAAGTCTGTAACTTAATACGCAGCCATCCGAAGTAGCGTTGTTCTAAAACATTGTCGGAAACAACCCGATGCTTAGATATTACCTGTCCTTCTCTGCACTGAAAAACAAAACAAAGTGTTTGAAAACTGCAGGTTGCACTAATCTTTTTGATGTGATCACTTCGTGATGTCCTCTGCACAACTATTGGGAAAATTAGATTTACTCTTAGTTTTCTGTTGACGCAATCAGAGGCTCCTGAGATATCTTGGCACTTCGTTCTAATGTTCTTCCTCTTTACTCTCTTGCATTTACTTGGCAGAATTATAGTCAATTTCTAAACTGTATGAGCTATACTACCAAAAACCTTTCAGATAAGCTCTTCTCTCTCCAATGAACTCAGGGACACAGGTTTCTGAAGGATCAGCACCAAGGGACTGTTTCCCTTTGACTTTGCCCGAACTTTTTCCAACGCTATATAATCTTCTTTATTATGTCCTGCTTCCGTTCCTTCTATTTCCAAATGATTCCGAGTGGAACTCCTTCACTTTTTTCCAGATCACCGAGTCCTTGGAGGACTAGAAAAGTCTTAACTTTAGGCAGAG